>NC_139646.1:13693903-13762903 GCF_964638095.1 Poromitra crassiceps
GAGGAGAGGGATGTGTTAAACAAACAAACAAACACAAGCCAGTCTTTATTTGTCACAGACGACCACAACACATGCAGGCGCCGACACACACACACACACACACATGCAATTTACAGAGGCGCGGTGGAATGTGCTCTCTGCATTTCTCCCATCCCGGCTCTTCCTTCCTCCTCAGGGCAGGCGAGGAGCGGTGGACAGGTTTTCCTCTCAGCGGCTGAGGACCAACTTCCTCTCAGCCGTCGCTGGTCAGGCGACGATCTTCTGCATGTTGAGCACTGGCACACCAAAGTGGAAATCTCTATTTATGACACATCTCAGCAGTGATATTGATGTATACATTAACCTGTACCAGAATACATTATGATCCACCTCATAATGACCTAAAGGTTGGATGATGTAAGATCCATACCAAAGAGCAGTTTCTCATTTTATTTTTTCTATCAATTAATTCCACTCTTTTGGGATTTTTTGATGTTGAAAAAGGCCTTGTGCAGGACAAGCCTACACTACCCCTATGAGCGCCCCCTGTGCAGCCCACGCTGGAATTGCATTTTTCTTTTTCTTTTTTACAGTGCACCTGAACGCAACATGCAAGATACCCGCTGAATAAGTGTCCAAATGTTCATGTCATAGGTTGAGGCCACGTCTCGTCATAGACGCTGGTTTAGCTGGCTCAGCCTTGCTGGGGGCGGGGTCAGGGTGGGGTAAATTCCCCCGTTCTATCCATTCAGCAAAGTTAGAATTTAGCTGATAGCCCAGCCCAGGCAGACACAATCGGGGATTTAACCACCGCAGTAAACGCACATCTGAGCAGACATCTTGTGTTCTGCTCTAGAACCGCCAAACATGTACCGGTAGTTTAGAGCCGCAGCACCATCTTTTGGTGAGTCAGCCCATGAGATATATGGGCGGTTTTACCCCACTCACGCACCAGACGTTTAACATTTTGTGGGCATTCGCAGACATGCGGACTGTCTCTATTCTGGCCAATACTCCACTCCTGTTATAACATTTCAGTCTGGAATATGGAATATCTTTCAATAATCTTTATGACTAAAACGCTAAAAGTAATCTCATGTGTAAGAAATGACTGTTCTACATAGTACAAATTTAAATAATTAACTCATTGGTTTTGGATTTATTTCGCTTCAAGCATGCATTTTTATTCTTGTGTGACTCTCAACACAGGCTATGAGAATCCCGGGCCACTTAAGCCCCCTACACATGATCCGCGGTAAAACAGCTCTGCGCCTGGCTGTCCCGAGAGCATTGCTGCTCAACTAGGCGGTAACGGAAAAGAAGATAGCCTGTGCTCGTGCTGTTCCTGCTCGCCTCTTGTCCTGCAGATCTGCGCTCTGCTTTACTTCGCGTTGAGAAAAGTGCACGCTTATCATGTGAAGGGGGCTTTACTGATACTTATGTTAAATTAACCCACTCATATTCTGGTTTATTTCAAGAAAAACATTTTGGCTAGTGGAAATTCTAATTGGCTGGTAACTTTAAAATCTAGCAGCCATATTGGCAGGTGGTCAAAAAAGTTAATTGCAAGCCCTGCAGTGCAGGGAGAGCAGGTGGTGACATAGGATTGAGTGAGAAAAGGATCAAATATTGGTGGTTAAGACTGAATAATGAGATCACAACTGTTAATTCAAAATGAGTTATTGCTCTAAACCTGGCTTCAAATGCCCCCCCCAAAAAATGTGCGCCGGCACCGTTCGGCCCCCAGCCCTCAGCAAAATGTGGCCCCTGGTGAAAAGTAATTGGGGACCCCTGCCTTACACTGTCTGAGAAGAATTGCCTGCAGCCAAGTGAAACACTATATTCTATTCTATTGTATTTCAAGCGCTTACCAGTGTCTGGCTGAAGAGGGCAGCTGTCTATGCCACTTGTCCAACCTAGCCTTGATGCCACTACCTGCACGGCTCATAAGAAGGTCACAGTTAACGCCTAGCATACACTAGAAAACTTTGAAAATACTCTCAAAATACTTTGAAAAGACTAAAGTCTGACACCCCCTCACATACAGCTCACATCTAAAGATAATGAGTCACACGTCACTGAGTTTTTAGTCCAGAAGATTGTGCGAAGATTGCCTACCATACACTAGAGGACTTTGAAAGGATTCAAGTCTGACAGCCTCTCATTTTTAAGACTGTACGTCGTACTGTTAATTATCCCCAGGCACAGTGCGGTTCACATGTGTAGGCTAGTTTGTATGTATTTGTCATTATATATTGCTTTTATTTTGTTATCCCTTGAACACAGAAGTGATTTTATTTTGAAAAGACAATAGATGCAACTTGATGGGTGCAGTAGTAGTTTTAATGAGTTTTTATGAGGATTTGTAATTTTTCAGTATTTTTGTAATGCTATACTTTTACTCTTGAGTAATTTTAATAATATACTTAGAATATTCGATTCAAGTAGAATTTCTACTTGAGGACATCACTTCCTCATAAGGGCGCCCAAACTGGTGGCTCGTGCTCAAGACTGGCCAATCACATTGGAATGATCTCTCCATCGTCAGATGCGTTCAGAAATCTGATTCTGATTGACACTGCTGATAGCCATAGCAACATGATGTATCTGATTGACACTGCTGATAGCCATAGCAACATGTATCTGATTGACACTGCTGATAGCCATAGCAACATGGATGTGTCTGATTGACACTGCTGATAGCCATAGCAACATGGATGTATCTGATTGACACTGCTGAAAGCCATAGCAACATGGATGTGTCTGATTGACACTGCTGATAGCCATAGCAACATGGATGTATCTGATTGACACTGCTGATAGCCATAGCAACATGGATGTATCTGATTGACACTGCTGATAGCCATAGCAACATGGATGTATCTGATTGACACTGCTGATAGCCATAGCAACATGTGTCTGATTGACACTGCTGATAGCCATAGCAACATGGATGATGTATCTGATTGACACTGCTGATAGCCATAGCAACATGGATGATGTATCTGATTGACACTGCTGATAGCCATAGCAACATGGATGATGTATCTGATTGACACTGCTGATAGCCATAGCAACATGGATGTATCTGATTGTAATACTGCTGCTGCTAGCAGCTCTAGCTCATCTGGCAAAGGAGAGAATCACCAAACTGAGCATCTCTGGCCCCATCTGAATGATGTTCAGTATGAAAGAGAAGACAGACAAAGACAGTACTCTTTCCACCTCTGCCGATTATATTAAACTGGTTGGATTTTATTGGAACTTCAAGACGAGGAGACTGACTTCAGGCAGGTTGGACTGAGTTTTATCACCATCTTACACTAAACCATTGAGATGATGGGATCACACCACAACTCCAGCAGAACTCTCATGATTTCATTGCGACATTGTCAGTTTGTCTGTGCCAGTGAAATGGCTTGACTCAGCGGAAGACTCAAAATAAGTGATTGCCATAACTGCCCAAGCCTAACCTCTTGAATTGTGAGTTAGCAGGAAGCTTCTGAGTAATTCTAAAGCCTTAAATTAGAATTTCTCACCATAAATCTTTTTTTTTTGACAGCATGCAAGATCATCCATAATTATCAGACTAGTCTACACAACTTTAATAAAGAAGTTGTGTAGACTATAGTCTGATAATTATAAAGTGCAATAAAGTCTTTATTGCAGTTACCATTTCCATAGGCAGCCAGTCTGTGGCCACAAAATGTTTAAAAAAAATGTGTTTCCAAATTCATGGTGCCCCAATATCCAATTCTTTTTGGAATATCAAAATCAGGCATATCACTGTAAACCTATTTGATCAAGGGTGGAATTGCTTCCCATACCCCAGGCATGTCCAAAGTCCGGCCCGGGGGCCAATTGCGGCCCACGGACAGATTTTAACCGGCCTTCAGCTCGTCTCTCAAAATATACTATATGTTTCCGTGGCCCAAAAAACAGTATTAGTTAATCAAGCGAGCCCTATCATATAGTTGGTAGACAAGCCCCAAGTAGGGACAACACAGCCAGAACTAATGTTTTCAGATGGTAAACAAAATTCTTAGAGTACAATTCTACTGTTTGTGATTTTTTATTTTATTTTCTATAACCTACCCCATATGATGCGAGAAGCAGCTGCCCTCCCGTTATTTTCACATTATCTAATCTGGTCCCCATTCAAAAAAGTTTGGAGACCCCTGCCATACCCCCTACAATTCCCACTATGTTTTTTAGTTTACTAAATATTTGGTTGTACTGGAAAATATATCCTCCAACAATATTCCTCATTGAGGCTTTGGACCTCATGCTTATAGTGTATTTTCATTTCAGTGAACTTTAATTAACACAGAAAAGCTTCAGTGTCCTCTAGGTAAGATCATTTGGTGGGCAATTTTAGTCAAAAATTCTCCATAATTTTTAAAGATCGCTCCAGTTGAATGTTTGAGCTTCACTGTGCAGAATGTCTGTGGAGACTGGAGAGTTTGACACTAGAAGACTGTTTTCACATTCATCTGCTGTAAGTTTGTCTGCGCTCACTGAAAATACCAATTCCTACAAGCATGATTTGTGATATCAAAAATACTTGGAGCCAATCCCTGTCCACTATTCAGCAGTGAAACTTAACCGGTCAATATTTGCATATTTACAGAGGCTGGAATTTTTAATGAGGGAGGAGGGGAAGTGTGAAGGCCATACCCGAGGATGTGCGTGCCACAACTCCACACAGACTTGCCAAAAATGCTAATTAGGGGAAGTGGATCCCCCACACTTCAGCTGTTTACGAGCATTTTTCTGTGCAGATTTCCCCTTCTACCATGCATTTACCACATTTATTTTGACGTTTGTGCGACACGAGAGATGTAGTCGATTGAGCGGTTTCATACAAAACTAAACGTTTAGTTTCAGTTTCAGGACAAACTGACTTTCTTGACATGTATAGTTATCTTTTAAATTGATAAAATAAACATGTGGACCTCATGGCACAATTCAAATGGGATAAAAAAAAAAAGTATCGTCTCTCGCCGTTCACCACCATTCACATTTTTCAAGACCTTGGTAAGCTACCCATGGTGAGGCAGCAAGTGATGTCCACTTTGACTCTTTATTGCAATGCTCAATGCCTATGTGCAGTTTCAGATCCAGATTCCAGAGATAAATGATTCAGAGAGGAGGGATGGACAAATGGACAGTTTCCTTAATTCGATATAAGATAAGTTATACTGTTACAATGTTGGATTTTCATATTAAACGTGGCCAAAGTTTCAAATAATGAGGTGGACCTATAACTGTATGTGAAGGGTATTCCGATTAGAAAGGGGGGGGGGGGGGGGGGGTGTGGGATTTCAACTGCTCTGATGGTTACGAGATTTGAACAAGAACACGGGTCTAGGTGAGGGCCCCTTGGTTGATAGAGAAACAGAGCAGGGACCCCCTACGATTAAAACTAAAATAAAGTTGTGTTGCATTTTAAGCGTGGCCTAGAATAACATTTGTAATCCAGTGCACACCAGGATATCAGGAATGACACTTCTTTTTGATTAATAATTACATAAAAAAACAAGGAGTGAACAATGTTTCACATATTGCTTCATCAGATTTGTAAATCATTTTTGTCAAAAGTATTGCTTATCATTATTGCCTAGTCATTCTTGGAGTTTACTACTCATATTTTCATCTAAAATACATTTTCAATTTTTTCACAAACTAGTAAAAATGTGCGGACCCCCTGTTGAAGACCACTGGTATAATACCACCATTGGCTGCATCCAACTCATAATCTACTCATAACCTACTAGTTTACTTCAAGAATATTGATCCATCTACTGTATCTATGTGTGTGTGCATATACTTGCAAACATACACAATGTGGCCCCTCTACACCAAAACAAGGCTGTATGATTCTAAGGTTTTGGGATATGCAGCATGTTATATTCATAAAATATTTATGCTTTGGTTTTTGGTGAATTGCTCCTTTAATATGCATACAAATCTAAAACTACGGTAATGTGTTACTGCAAATGTCTATTGAATTGATGTGTGTTGTCCTGACCTCCAGAGAGCAGAGATGGGAAGATATGAGCTTGTCTTTGAGCTGAGTGGTGTCCACCAGCAGTAAGGTGTCTCTTTGAGCTGAGTGGTGTCCACCAGCAGTAAGGTGTCTCTTCTGTTGGATGGCCAGGGCCTCTTTACACTCAATGTGATAATCTAGGCTTTCGCCAACGAAGGAAACACCTGTAGCAGGAAGCAGTCAACATGTTGTCTTCACTTGAAAACCAAAATATCATCCTAATTAGTGTAAAGCTTCAACAAAGACATGGCTGTTCCGCGCATGTAATAATAACATTTATTGTTTAGTTGTTGACACATTTATTCCTGCTGAGGTTTAAAACATAGTCCTATATTAATAAAATCTGCAGGAGTGTTAAAAAAGTTGGTCACAAAGCGAGTGATTAAAGTGATACACCACATTTCCTAGTAGTAGCACTGAGGCTTTGGTTTCATGTTTTATCAGTTTGCCAAATTGCCACGAAATACATTTAACAAGGCATTGTACCCCAATAAAAAAGACTTTCATAACTACATTCCAAAGGTCCCATTCAAGTAAGGCAATATGGTTCAGCAAATCTCTCAAGGACATTGAAGACCGGTGTGTATTTAAAAAGCTTTAATTATTTGTCATAAGTTTGTATTACATACAATACATTAGGACTATCAACATTTCATCCTAACAGGTGAGATGCTATATATATATAAATGCCACAGCAGCATTGAGACAATTTAAGCAATAAATGCTTTCTCAAAGCATTGCTCAAAATGTTGCCTAGGGTAACACAGGTGGCTGGAACTCATGTGAACAAAGAGGACAGAGACCTCTGAACAAAAAAAACACATATATATATATATATATATATATATATATATTTGACCACTATAGCCGGCACAGTGACAGTCACTATCATACAGTCTCTGGATCCACCATGGCTGTTTTCCTTCGCTGCGACGCCAACATACTCAGCTGTAAAGACAGATGGATTCATAAAAGTGTTACTCATTCTGATATAAATATAAAAACATCCCTCAGTATTTGGTAGACAGGCTATATCAAGCCCCAGAATAATGCTTATCTTGAGTGGGTAGTGCTCATTTTGGACTACAACAATGAAACAGTGGTCAGCACACTGCACCATCGCACCACTTATTTCTCTATCAAACTAGTCCAATAACAAGAACAACGAAAGCATTCTGTGCTGAATGAGTGAATAGTCAACATACAGCAGCATTATTAACCTGTTACCTGTTGTGCAGCAGTGGCTGCCCTCTGTTCTGCCTGTGTCAGCCGTCTCTGGAGACGGCTGGTCTTCTCTTGGTACTCTGCTAGCTGCCTCTCATACTGCGAGCACGCACACACACACACACACACACAGCATCATGACAATCACTACTTACAAGTCTTGTTTTCAAGTAGTACATGGTAGTATGGAACCAAGCAACAGATGATGCAATTAACACCCTCCTGCATCCATGCCACAGGTGCCAGGCTGCTATTTGTAGCATACGACTCACAATCTGATTTCACCAAGTAACAGTTGTTCCTGGACCAACATTTCTTCCTAGTATAGAGACAGTTGGCATGTGTGGGAACGCCCACAAAATGTTATACTGCTGGCGCGTGAGTGGGGTAAAACCGCCCATATATCTCAATGGGATGACTCACCAAAGGACAATGCTGCGGCTCTAAACTACAGGTTTGGGGGTTCTAGTGCAGAACACAAGACGTCTGTTCAGATGTGCGTTTACTGCGGTGGTTAAATCCCCGATCGTGTCTGCCTGGGCTGGGCTATCAGCTCAATTCTAACTTTGCTGAATGGATAGAACGGGGAATTTACCCCACCCTGACCACGCGCCCAGCCAGGCTGAGCCAGCTAACCGAGCGTCTATGACGAGACATCGCCTCAACCTATGGGCCGGGAAAACCTCGCCCCCGAACTAATTTGATTGGTCACCGCAATTGCTTCTTCCTGAAAACGTACGGCAAGTAAGAATGTTTGGTTAAGATTAGGGCTAGGGTGTGAAAAAAGTGCAGCTCAGGGTGTGCTCGGTCCTTTGGCTTAATGGATAAGGTGTGCACCTTCCAATCTGAGGAGTGGGGTTTGACTCCCGGTATAACCACACATATTTTTATAAAACATTAGGGTTAGACATTAGGTTTAGGCAAGTACAACAATGTGGTTAGGGTTTGGGTCTGGTCGTGGTTAGATATGAAAACCCTAATCTTAACCACATCTTTTTTACTTGTCGCATGTTTTCAGGAAGAAGCAATTGCGGCGACCAATCAAATGAGTTCAGGGCGGGGTTTTCCTGACCCATACTAGGAAGAAATGTTGGTCCAGGAACAACTGTTACTTGGTGAAATCAGTTGGTGCAGCATACGACCAAAGACGATGGGATTTCAAGCAAGACGAAACCAACTTCAAATCACTTCCTGTCATTTTGGCACGTGGGTTTTCAAGTTTCAAGTTTTATTTGGATCCCCATTAGCTACAGCCAAGCTGCAACTATTCTTCCTGGGGTCCACCAAACAAAGATTTTACATGGTTAATGCAAATCTACATACATACTTACATCATAACACACAAACATACACTTAAACATACATGATGTAACATTACAAAACAAAAATCAACCTAAAAACATACAAAACGCACATACAAACAAGACAAAAGCTCCTAGCAGATCAATTACCGTATATAATCGAGCATTTTCATTCATGTTTTTCAAAAAAAAAAATATTCAGTCACAATTCACACACCATCCATAATCCATAATACACACAATAATATATATAATCTATATCTATATATGTAATAATATATATTACATATATATTATGTAATATAACATATCTATATATATACATATATATATATATATATATATATATATATAATATAAAATACATGTATATTTAAGAATTGTACACATTTATTTTCTCATGGCTCATGGCTTTCCCACGGACACGGCCACTAAGAGATTTTCGGCAGGTCTGAGTCTATTGAGTCAATGGGAAAAGTCAACATAAATATTCAGCACACTCTCCGAAGCCACATATCTTCTGAATATTCTGACAGTAAAATGGCATTTTTCATAACAGACAACTCAGGAGACAGTTAAACTTAATCAAGACCTGTCTCTATCTCAGCAACACACTCTCGTGAGATTTGGCAACAGGAACTCATGTTAGCAGGGGGAGATTAGCTAAAGCTACATGCGAAGTTCGAATAGTCTTATATATCAAATAAATATCTTAGTTTCAACTGTATTGAGCTAACAAGGAGCAGCTTTGTGTTTAATGCATATGTGTGGTTTGGGAACTCACGATTTCCATTTCACGTTAGCTTGCTAGGTCAGCACTATCCCCTCACCTATATTAAACTATATGGTATACTAGCAGGGTTGCAAGTGTGCATAGTGTGTGTGCTACAGACCTCAGCAACAGTATCATGGTCAGTTCCCAGTTGAATCTCTAGCTCTTGTGAACGTTGTTTCTGTCGCTTCAGCTCTGCCCTGAAACAAATGTAAAAAAGATATGAGCTAAGCTATGAAGACGAGATGTATCTGTCCTTTTGGGTTGTGTTTTGGTGTAGGAGTCGCCTGTGGACAGGTGTTGAAAATTAGCGTTCCGCTATAAACACTTAACACTGTGTACCTGGTTACTGTGCATACATGTATGTTACATCTCCAATGCTCTGTGATGTCCATATCAATTAACCTAACCTATATTTCCAATACTTCTCAGTGTAGTACAACTGTCGCCAAGGGCAAAACAACTCCAAGTGGAAAGTCAATTTCTGTTTCAACCACTACTGAAATCCTTATGTTACTCCACCTTTGCCACTACTCCGTTTTTGATCCAGTGTTTGTTGGAAAACTGATATTTGATCAATAAAAATCCTTAGGATATGGAATATGAGTGGCTTCATCATTTGAGTTGTCTCATTTCTATTTACAGTATGGTTGACTAACTTGAGGCTGTGAAGTTTGGTTTTGAAATCCTTCACAATTGCATGGTTATCCTATACTAGGGATGGACATTTTAAGTAATTTCAATATTCGAGTACTCTCATTAACTAATGAATGAGTACTTAAGTACTCGTTTATTAACGTAATTAATAATAATAGCATCCTTTTTTGCATACTGATATGGGTGATCCATGTCCGAGGGGAAACAAGCAGGACCAGTTTGGATACATTAAGCTATAGTTTTTTTTTATCATCTTACTACTATAATAAGGTGGCCCGGTTCCGCTCCGAGGCGCACAATTGCTCGAATAATATCACGGATGACATCACAATAGCTTGAGTGACATCACAATTTCTCAAGTGAAGTGACATCACTGATGACATCACAATTGCACGAGGGACATCACTGGTGACATCACATTTGCTCACATAGACAGATTGACACCCAGTCCCAAGGGAATTTCTGTCTTGTGCTCTTCTCCCTCCACCATTTACGCTCTCTCTCTTTAACCTTCTTTCCTTATAGAAGGTATGCAACCCCACTGGAACACGCCCCCTCAATCAGGGAATGAGTGTCAAAATGAGTGTCAAGTTCCTCCCTGAGCAGCAGGTGTCAGTTATCTAGGCTGATTACTGCATTCAAGCTCAGTCTTGCTGTGACTCAGTGGGCGTGACCCCACAGTGACTTCTGCCTCTGTGACATCACATGCATACCCTCTATTGTAACCTCAAAATACCACCACAGGGCTCTTACTTGAGCTGGTAAGTTTAGTCAAGATACTGCCACAGGGCTCTTACTTGAGGCTGGTGAGTTTAGTCTCAAAGGCCTTGGTCAGATTCTTGGCCTCCTCCTTCCAACGCTGAGTGACCCTCTGCTGTGCTGTGAGGAGGCGTGTCAGATCGGTGCTGGAGCTTCGACTGCTCTCCTCCAGCTCTCGCACCCTTGCATCCAGCCCTAGCTCCTTCACACTGTACTCCTGCTCCATCTGTGACACCTAGCAGGGGAGGAGCATGCGTACATCAGGGCTGGGCCCAATTCACTTTCAATTCAAACAATTCAGGAAGCCTTTAAATTACAAACAACAAAAACTGCTTCTCTCCCTTCCTGTCCATTCATAGTTTAGCTTCTGGGCCATTTCC
This sequence comes from Poromitra crassiceps, assembly GCF_964638095.1. Classification (NCBI taxonomy): domain Eukaryota; kingdom Metazoa; phylum Chordata; class Actinopteri; order Beryciformes; family Melamphaidae; genus Poromitra; species Poromitra crassiceps. The sequence continues at coordinate 13,705,025 of NC_139646.1, forward strand.
CCCTTTCTCCCAAGTACACCCTGCAGTACCTCTACGTACCCCTAGTATGCGTACCCCAGTTTGGAAACCACTGGTTTAGCCCATTCCCATGCAGTGCTGCATCATTCCGTCTCTTCATCTCCTCCCTCCCTTCAACATCCCTCTTTCCTTGACTTAGTCTTTGCTAGTTGGCAGTCCTTGTAGAGTGCACCCAATCCCCCCCGCTCTCTCGCTCCTACATGTTGTTTGGCCTTCTTCTGGACCAGCAGGCTGGCCTTGCGCAGCTCATCCATCTCCCTGCGGAGCTGCAGGTTCTCCTGTTGCAGCTGGAGCCGCTCGTCACTGACGCTGGCAGAGTCGTCCCGGGCCACTGCCAGAGAGTCCTGCAGCCGCCGCACCTCCTCCTGGCACCGCGACAGCTCCTCGCTGTAGCTAGAGAGATGGACGATGGATGAAGAGAGGGAAGGGGGTTACAATACTTTCAAGGCTCTGTTAGTGTTGGTGGCAGATGGAGCCCCACGGGAATCGATCTCCCTGTGGCATTTCTAAAGGAGGAAGTAAAGAATGGAGTAAAGGCAAAGAACATTAGCTTCAGACAATCAGGGAGGAAAATGAACATGAGCCAGAAGCTAAGTGGTTGGAATTTTAGCTGGGGGAGGTAAGAGCCGCAGGTAAGAATGTCCATGTTATATATATATATATATATATACATATACTGTGTGTGTGTGTGTGTGTATATATATATAAATTATACATACATACATACATACATACATACACACACACACACACATACTGTACATACAGTATGTGTGACTACCCCACTGGATCACTCCAATTTGGCACTCACTCCATGTCCATCTTCTTGAGTTTGGTCTGGCTGCTCTGCAGAGTGATACCCATGTCCTCTTTCATCCTCTCTGCATCTAGACACCTCTGGTGGAGAGCATCTATCTTCCTGAACTCTGGCTCTGCCCTGCCCTCCTTGTATACCTGAAATGATCACCAGAGGAAGCAATACAACAATCAATATAATGTACACTGCCACAGTTCATTCACAAAGCCAAATATTATCAGTAAGCAGTGTTTCCGTTATCCGGTAATTGCCGGACTTGTACCGTTAAAAGTAATCAAAGTCCGACAAATTAAAATTTCCCGGACAAGGTCCGGTGAAATGATCTCCCTCAACACAATTTGAATTGTAATTTGTAATAGGCTCAAATTACAGTTCTTAAAGTTCTTCTTTTAAATAGCAAAAGCAGACCATAGCTCAATAACATGCAGTGGTCCAACTCGCTTTCAGAACTGACAATAGGCTAATTAAACCTCACAAGCTCAGCTGGAAATATTTGCTTTAAACTTTGAACTGATGGAAGAAAAGGTAAAAAAAATTAGGCGACTCGTCTTTCGTTTTTATCACTCATTGTCTCAAGACAACCCCCTGCAAATTCCACTGCGGGCTCCAAAGTCGGTGGAATTTGTGGGCGTTGTCTGAGACTCCGCACGCAAGGCAACGTGCATCAGCGTCAACGCTGTGTGGCATGGAGACATGAATTTCTCCCCGAAGCTTGCATTTTGGGTCGTTCTGTTTGATTGACTGGTCATAGAAGCATGATTGGTACAGGAAATGTATGGCAATCTCAAGATTATAGGCTATAGTATAGCCTAATTGTTTTGTTTCACATCTGTCCGTTAAAGTGAAATCCTCCAGGACACACACCTCCGGGACCAATTTGTTCTAGTGGAAACGTTGTCAGTAAGTAAGTATTTTGGACTAAGCTTCTTTTTATTTTGTGGTTTTATGAATCCTTTTACCTTCTCCAGTTCCTCCTCCACGGCTTTCCTCTCTCGCAGCGACCTCTCAATCTGAGACTCTTTATCTGCACACTCCTAGAGAGAACAGGTCAGTTCAGTTTAGGGAGGGAGGGAGGGTTAGAGAGGGATCTAGGCAAAATGAGACTCAAAAGAGATGAGTAGATAGGTAAAGTATGAAAAAGAAGTTAATGTGATGGTGGAGGGCCCGGGGTCTTGTCCGCAGTGGAACAGGTTCTTACCAGTTGCAAGGCGGACAGCTCCTCGGCCATGCGGACGATTTGAACGTTACACTGTTTACGCACATTGTCCACCTGAGAAACGCACAGACAAGCACACAAATTACAAAGAGCAGGGCTGAGCAATTCTGGGGGGCGCGGGCCAAGTTTGGCCTGTGCTCCATTTGTTTTGTCGCACCATGGTTTGACACACACACACACACACACACACACACACACACACACACACACACACACACACACACACACACACACACACACACACACACACACACACACACACACACACACACACACACACACACACACACAAAGCAGCTGATATTACTGTCTTTCAGAGGTAGGGGGCTAAATAACGCTCCAAAGTTAGGCTACATTTTGGCGAGGGAAAAACTGGCATGGCCATTTTCAAAGGGGTCTATATAGAATGGGTTCTATATGTAAGGTTAAGACTACGTACCTTGAGTTGCATGCACTTTCTGTCACATATGTTTATGCTTTTTTTTTTATAACTAACTGTTAAACCGAGTTTTTTATTTTGAAAATGTATTCTAGATTTAGATCAATGTAAATGGTCCATAACATATAATACATTTGTAACATAACGTCAACATTTATTTTGGGCCCACGACCCTCCATCCAGATTCATTTGTTGCCCTTCATAGGGAAGAATTTTGGGGCCTTGGACACCTCTGCTTTAGATGGACGGTAACTTATATGAGGCAAAAAATGGTACGTTGGAATGATTAAAAATGATAAAGGCTCATATCCCAGGGTATTACTTTGCTCCGTCCTGTGTTTTCACATCAGTGAAGATGAGAGAGTAAGGTGAGGAAATGGCCTGATGGGGCTGCATTCACTTTACCTTCATTCCAATCTGAGATACACCAAAGGCAAGGGAAGGTCTGCATTTTGTAGACAGTCAAATACAGCCAGACAGTTAAAACAGCTACTGTGGTGAAGGCCAGCCACAGACAGACAGCCAGACACAGTTAAAACAGGCTACTGTGGTGAAGGCCAGCCACAGACAGACAGCCAGACACAGTTAAAACAGCTACTGTGGTGAAGGCCAGCCACAGACAGACAGCCAGACACAGTTAAAACAGGCTACTGTGGTGAAGGCCAGCCACAGACAGACAGACAGACACAGTTAAAACAGCTACTGTGGTGAAGGCCAGCCACAGACAGACAGCCAGACACAGTTAAAACAGCTACTGTGGTGAAGGCCAGCCACAGACAGACAGCCAGACACAGTTAAAACAGCTACTGTGGTGAAGGCCAGCCACAGACAGACAGCCAGACACAGTTAAAACAGGCTACTGTGGTGAAGGCCACACACAGACAGACAGCCAGACACAGTTAAAACAGCTACTGTGGTGAAGGCCAGCCACAGACAGACAGCCAGACACAGTTAAAACAGCTACTGTGGTGAAGGCCAGCCACAGACAGACAGCCAGACACAGTTAAAACAGCTACTGTGGTGAAGGCCAGCCACAGACAGACAGCCAGACACAGTTAAAACAGCTACTGTGGTGAAGGCCACACACAGACAGACAGCCAGACACAGTTAAAACAGCTACTGTGGTGAAGGCCAGCCACAGACAGACAGCCAGACACAGTTAAAACAGCTACTGTGGTGAAGGCCAGCCACAGACAGACAGCCAGACACAGTTAAAACAGCTACTGTGGTGAAGGCCAGCCACAGACAGACAGCCAGACACAGTTAAAACAGGCTACTGTGGTGAAGGCCAGCCACAGACAGACAGCCAGACACAGTTAAAACAGCTACTGTGGTGAAGGCCAGCCACAGACAGACAGACAGACACAGTTAAAACAGGCTACTGTGGTGAAGGCCAGCCACAGACAGACAGCCAGACACAGTTAAAACAGCTACTGTGGTGAAGGCCAGCCACAGACAGACAGCCAGACACAGTTAAAACAGCTACTGTGGTGAAGGCCAGCCACAGACAGACAGCCAGACACAGTTAAAACAGCTACTGTGGTGAAGGCCAGCCACAGACAGACAGCCAGACACAGTTAAAACAGGCTACTGTGGTGAAGGCCAGCCACAGACAGACAGCCAGACACAGTTAAAACAGCTACTGTGGTGAAGGCCAGCCACAGACAGACAGCCAGACACAGTTAAAACAGCTACTGTGGTGAAGGCCAGCCACAGACAGACAGACAGACACAGTTAAAACAGGCTACTGTGGTGAAGGCCAGCCACAGACAGACAGCCAGACACAGTTAAAACAGCTACTGTGGTGAAGGCCAGCCACAGACAGACAGCCAGACACAGTTAAAACAGCTACTGTGGTGAAGGCCAGCCACAGACAGACAGCCAGACACAGTTAAAACAGCTACTGTGGTGAAGGCCAGCCACAGACAGACAGCCAGACACAGTTAAAACAGGCTACTGTGGTGAAGGCCAGCCACAGACAGACAGCCAGACACAGTTAAAACAGCTACTGTGGTGAAGGCCAGCCACAGACAGACAGCCAGACACAGTTAAAACAGGCTACTGTGGTGAAGGCCAGCCACAGACAGACAGACAGACACAGTTAAAACAGCTACTGTGGTGAAGGCCAGCCACAGACAGACAGCCAGACACAGTTAAAACAGCTACTGTGGTGAAGGCCAGCCACAGACAGACAGCCAGACACAGTTAAAACAGGCTACTGTGGTGAAGGCCAGCCACAGACAGACAGACAGACACAGTTAAAACAGCTACTGTGGTGAAGGCCAGCCACAGACAGACAGCCAGACACAGTTAAAACAGCTACTGTGGTGAAGGCCAGCCACAGACAGACAGCCAGACACAGTTAAAACAGCTACTGTGGTGAAGGCCAGCCACAGACAGACAGCCAGACACAGTTAAAACAGCTACTGTGGTGAAGGCCAGCCACAGACAGACAGCCAGACACAGTTAAAACAGCTACTGTGGTGAAGGCCACACACAGACAGACAGCCAGACACAGTTAAAACAGCTACTGTGGTGAAGGCCAGCCACAGACAGACAGCCAGACACAGTTAAAACAAGCTACTGTGGTGAAGGCCAGCCACAGACAGACAGCCAGACACAGTTAAAACAGCTACTGTGGTGAAGGTCCAGCCACAGACAGACAGCCAGACACAGTTAAAACAGCTACTGTGGTGAAGGCCAGCCACAGACAGACAGCCAGACACAGTTAAAACAGCTACTGTGGTGAAGGCCAGCCACAGACAGACAGCCAGACACAGTTAAAACAGCTACTGTGGTGAAGGCCAGCCACAGACAGACAGCCAGACACAGTTAAAACAAGCTACTGTGGTGAAGGCCAGCCACAGACAGACAGCCAGACACAGTTAAAACAAGCTACTGTGGTGAAGGCCAGCCACAGACAGACAGCCAGACACAGTTAAAACAGCTACTGTGGTGAAGGCCAGCCACAGACAGACAGCCAGACACAGTTAAAACAGCTACTGTGGTGAAGGCCAGCCACAGACAGACAGCCAGACACAGTTAAAACAGCTACTGTGGTGAAGGCCAGCCACAGACAGACAGCCAGACACAGTTAAAACAGCTACTGTGGTGAAGGCCAGCCACAGACAGACAGCCAGACACAGTTAAAACAAGCTACTGTGGTGAAGGCCAGCCACAGACAGACAGCCAGACACAGTTAAAACAAGCTACTGTGGTGAAGGCCAGCCACAGACAGACAGCCAGACACAGTTAAAACAGCTACTGTGGTGAAGGCCAGCCACAGACAGACAGCCAGACACAGTTAAAACAGCTACTGTGGTGAAGGCCAGCCACAGACAGACAGCCAGACACAGTTAAAACAGGCTACTGTGGTGAAGGCCAGCCACAGACAGACAGCCAGACACAGTTAAAACAGCTACTGTGGTGAAGGCCAGCCACAGACAGACAGCCAGACACAGTTAAAACAGCTACTGTGGTGAAGGCCAGCCACAGACAGACAGCCAGACACAGTTAAAACAGCTACTGTGGTGAAGGCCAGCCACAGACAGACAGCCAGACACAGTTAAAACAGGCTACTGTGGTGAAGGCCAGCCACAGACAGACAGCCAGACACAGTTAAAACAGGCTACTGTGGTGAAGGCCAGCCACAGACAGACAGCCAGACACAGTTAAAACAGGCTACTGTGGTGAAGGCCAGCCACAGACAGACAGCCAGACACAGTTAAAACAGGCTACTGTGGTGAAGGCCAGCCACAGACAGACAGCCAGACACAGTTAAAACAGCTACTGTGGTGAAGGCCAGCCACAGACAGACAGCCAGACACAGTTAAAACAGCTACTGTGGTGAAGGCCAGCCACAGACAGACAGCCAGACACAGTTAAAACAGCTACTGTGGTGAAGGCCAGCCACAGACAGACAGCCAGACACAGTTAAAACAGGCTACTGTGGTGAAGGCCAGCCACAGACAGACAGCCAGACACAGTTAAAACAGCTACTGTGGTGAAGGCCAGCCACAGACAGACAGCCAGACACAGTTAAAACAGCTACTGTGGTGAAGGCCAGCCACAGACAGACAGCCAGACACAGTTAAAACAGCTACTGTGGTGAAGGCCAGCCACAGACAGACAGCCAGACACAGTTAAAACAGCTACTGTGGTGAAGGCCAGCCACAGACAGACAGCCAGACACAGTTAAAACAGGCTACTGTGGTGAAGGCCAGCCACAGACAGACAGCCAGACACAGTTAAAACAGCTACTGTGGTGAAGGCCAGCCACAGACAGACAGCCAGACACAGTTAAAACAGCTACTGTGGTGAAGGCCAGCCACAGACAGACAGCCAGACACAGTTAAAACAGGCTACTGTGGTGAAGGCCAGCCACAGACAGACAGCCAGACACAGTTAAAACAGGCTACTGTGGTGAAGGCCAGCCACAGACAGACAGCCAGACACAGTTAAAACAGGCTACTGTGGTGAAGGCCAGCCACAGACAGACAGCCAGACACAGTTAAAACAGGCTACTGTGGTGAAGGCCAGCCACAGACAGACAGCCAGACACAGTTAAAACAGGCTACTGTGGTGAAGGCCAGCCACAGACAGACAGCCAGACACAGTTAAAACAGGCTACTGTGGTGAAGGCCAGCCACAGACAGACAGCCAGACACAGTTAAAACAGGCTACTGTGGTGAAGGCCAGCCACAGACAGACAGCCAGACACAGTTAAAACAGGCTACTGTGGTGAAGGCCAGCCACAGACAGACAGCCAGACACAGTTAAAACAGGCTACTGTGGTGAAGGCCAGCCACAGACAGACAGCCAGACACAGTTAAAACAGGCTACTGTGGTGAAGGCCAGCCACAGACAGACAGCCAGACACAGTTAAAACAGCTACTGTGGTGAAGGCCAGCCACAGACAGACAGCCAGACACAGTTAAAACAGGCTACTGTGGTGAAGGCCAGCCACAGACAGACAGCCAGACACAGTTAAAACAGCTACTGTGGTGAAGGCCAGCCACAGACAGACAGCCAGACACAGTTAAAACAGCTACTGTGGTGAAGGCCAGCCACAGACAGACAGCCAGACACAGTTAAAACAGCTACTGTGGTGAAGGCCAGCCACAGACAGACAGCCAGACACAGTTAAAACAGGCTACTGTGGTGAAGGCCAGCCACAGACAGACAGCCAGACACAGTTAAAACAGGCTACTGTGGTGAAGGCCAGCCACAGACAGACAGCCAGACACAGTTAAAACAGCTACTGTGGTGAAGGCCAGCCACAGACAGACAGCCAGACACAGTTAAAACAGCTACTGTGGTGAAGGCCAGCCACAGACAGACAGCCAGACACAGTTAAAACAGGCTAATGTGGTGAAGGCCAGCCACAGACAGACAGACACAGTTAAAACAGGCTACTGTGGTGAAGGCCAGCCACAGACAGACAGCCAGACACAGTTAAAACAGCTACTGTGGTGAAGGCCAGCCACAGACAGACAGCCAGACACAGTTAAAACAGGCTACTGTGGTGAAGGCCAGCCACAGACAGACAGCCAGACACAGTTAAAACAGGCTACTGTGGTGAAGGCCAGCCACAGACAGACAGCCAGACACAGTTAAAGCAGGCTACTGTGGTGAAGGCCAGCCACAGACAGACAGCCAGACACAGTTAAAACAGCTACTGTGGTGAAGGCCAGCCACAGACAGACAGCCAGACACAGTTAAAACAGCTACTGTGGTGAAGGCCAGCCACAGACAGACAGCCAGACACAGTTAAAACAGGCTACTGTGGTGAAGGCCAGCCACAGACAGACAGCCAGACACAGTTAAAACAGCTACTGTGGTGAAGGCCAGCCACAGACAGACAGCCAGACACAGTTAAAACAGCTACTGTGGTGAAGGCCAGCCACAGACAGACAGCCAGACACAGTTAAAACAGCTACTGTGGTGAAGGCCAGCCACAGACAGACAGCCAGACACAGTTAAAACAGCTACTGTGGTGAAGGCCAGCCACAGACAGACAGCCAGACACAGTTAAAACAGGCTACTGTGGTGAAGGCCAGCCACAGACAGACAGCCAGACACAGTTAAAACAGGCTACTGTGGTGAAGGCCAGCCACAGACAGACAGCCAGACACAGTTAAAACAGGCTACTGTGGTGAAGGCCAGCCACAGACAGACAGCCAGACACAGTTAAAACAGCTACTGTGGTGAAGGCCAGCCACAGACAGACAGCCAGACACAGTTAAAACAGCTACTGTGGTGAAGGCCAGCCACAGACAGACAGCCAGACACAGTTAAAACAGCTACTGTGGTGAAGGCCAGCCACAGACAGACAGCCAGACACAGTTAAAACAGGCTACTGTGGTGAAGGCCAGCCACAGACAGACAGCCTGACAAGCAGCACCGCAGTCAAAGCCTTCATTAACAGGACTAAACACTTGATGAAGAACACCCATTAATAGACCATTAGTCACTGAGTCTCCACCTGAGGTTAGGCAGAGGGGAAGTGCACTGCACTGCTTACAGCTTATTACAGTGTGTGTTAAATGAGGCGAAAATAGAGCAACCGGTTTGAGTTTCCATGTACAGCTAATTAGTAGTATTGTAATTTTTTTCTGTGGTTATTTTCAGTGTTTATTTCTTTGAGAATTTAAGTATGTAGAGTTGGCACCAAATATCTTAGTATTAGTCAGTAGTACCCATAAGTAGTGGCTAGAGGGCCATACAGCATTCCCCACCTCTTTCCTGGTGCGGACGACAGCATCCTGGATCAGCTGCTTGATGGCCTCCTTCGTCTTCTCCAACTCCTCCATCTTTCGCTTCTCTCTTAACAGGGCCTGTAGGGAGAGAATACACACAGACAGACAGACAGACACACACACACACACACACACACACACACAGACAGACAGACAGACAGACAGACAGACAGACACACACACACACAGAGGGACAGACAGACAGACAGACAGACAGACACACACACACACACACACACACACACACACACACACACAGACAGACAGACAGACAGACAGACAGGCAGACAGACAGGCAGACACTTCAGTGGGTAAAGATTGACTGTGATGATGGGGTGTGAAGACTTGTCAGAAAGAGACATTGACAGAGGAGCAGACCTAGTCGGTGAACAAGGCTTAAGGAGGGGAGAGGGAGACAGAGAAAGAGGGGACGAGATTAAGAGGAAGAGCGGCTGCACTTACCTGGTCTTTGTGTAATGTAGCATCCTGGGCCAACTGAACGCTCTCACGGACTTTGGCCAGGGCTTCATACCTCTCGTCCTCGAGGGAGGCACAGCGCCCCTGGAGGTCGCCCACCTGTCTCTCCCACGCCGCCTGCTCCCTGCGCACCGCCTCCGCCTCCTGAGATGCAGCTTTTAGCCTGGCCATGAAGGGATGGAGCAGGAGAGAGGGACAGAGGGGAAACAGAGTTGTTGCTCAGCATTGGGGGAGAAATGCGTAAATGACAAACAGGGTTCCCACCATAGCCCTGGTGTAAAATTCCATGACTTTTCCATGACTTTCCATAGTCGGAGAACGTCCATAATGATCTAAAGTGTTCTTCCTCGCTGGTAAATGTAAACACAATCTGGTACAGTCCTAGCCTGATAACAGACTGAATTGTCAACTCATTACACTCATTTCCACCTTCTAGTCTGAGATGACCCTCTGTTTGACACATTGCTATGAGGGGATCCCGCCAGGAGAATTCCATTCTCCCTGACCAATCGCTAGAGACCAACGTCTCAGCCAGAATCTTACGTTTGTTATTCCAGTCAGAACGTAAAAAATAAAACATTGCCCCTTCGAATAAATGTCTTCCAAGCAGTGTGCCATTCAGATTTCAATGTAATTGGTACTTCTAATCAAGTTAAAGGAGAATTCTTGTTTTTTACACCCCAGACCTTATTTCCAGCTTAAAATATGATGTTTTCCTCACCCAAATAACTTTGGTGTCATTCCCCTAGCTAGGCTGCTAACACAACAGAGCGAGTCAACTCTGACCTGCCCCGGATGTGCTTCAGAAGAAGCAGTGAGAAGCGCTTCTGTTTGGTAACAGAAGAAGAAGAGAAAACCACAGAAGAAGAACATGAGCACATCATCCGGGGCAGGTCAGAGTTGACTCGCTCTGCTGTGTTGTGTAGCTTAGCAGCCTAGCTTAGCATATAGATATGATCTGATTTCAAGATTATGGATGATTCAATTCAATTGCCGCTCATATGGAATAAGGCCATATATCGATTACAAACAGCAGCGGGTGATAAAGTGGGAGGTGTTATCTATGTGACGGACACTCGGACAGCAAACAGAGCAGGCTGTCGGCAGCACAGGAGGTTTGTTACATAGCTAATTCATGTTCTCATAATTATATAACAGCCATAGTGAACCGCGATGTGACAGAAAATACGTTATTTACAGTGTGAACGATGTATGCCCCGTTTACGCCCATTTTGGCCAGTTCCAGGACTCTACTCAGATCTGAATATCTTCTAGGGGGATCAGAATGACACCAAAGTTATTTGGGTGAGTAAAACATTATATTTTAAGCTGGAAATAAGGTCTGGGGTGTAAGCAGGCAAAACTCAACTCCGCGGAGTGGGCGGGGTCAAAGGTCTGGACCCAGGCAAGTAGTCCTATAAAGTTACCCAATTATAAGATTCCCCCATATCCCATGACTTCCCAAGAGAATGTATTCGATTCCCTGACAATCCCTGTTTGGAATACACCTCTCAAGATTCCATGAGTGGGAACCCTGGACAAGGTGAGACGATGGAAAAGAGGCTGTGTTCACCTGGCCTCTAACTGCCCCAAGGCTGACTGAAGCTGCTGGAGCCTCCTGTCTGCAGCCTCCTCTCGCCCTTCAGCATCAGCCGCCTCTTCCTCCTGGATACACACACATGGTTTTCAGAGTGTCCTGGACCAGTTCTCCGCATTGGATTCCACACACACACACACACACACACACACACACACACACACACACACACACACACACACACACACACACACACACACACACACACACACTTTTTTTCTTCAATAGAGGGTGAATTACAATTGAGACTAATTGAATGTCTCCGCCCACCCGTCTCTGTATCTGCTCCTGGACATTCTGTAGCAGTTTGGTCATCTCTTCTACTTTGGCTGTGGCAGTCCTCAGTTCAGTCTTGGCCTGCCTACACCAGGAGAGAGAGATCATTACTGTTGAAGCAACTTAAGAACTCAAAACTGTATCTTCTAAAACATAATTACAGTATATAGAATGGTGGCTATTTCAACAATGGCCACAATAGTCTGCTGTAGCACTATACTGTAGTAGTGGTAATTTAGGATCTTCTGTCTATCAGTTACCTGAGCGTGCATAGCTGCTATTCCATTTTGGCTCTAATGTATGAGAGCAAGATTTTGGCGGAAGCCATTTTGGATCTACAGGCTATCTAGTTACCTGAGCTGGCTGCGTACCACGTCCATCTCTGTGCTCTGCTCCGTCACTGTCTTCAGGAACTGTTGGTTAGTCTGTGTGTGGCAAGAGATACAAGATTGCCATTGGTGAGCCATAACTCCAAATTTGACCTCGAAACTAACTTTCCCCTCAAAACATCTCTCCCCAAACCGTTTTGTCCTTTTGTATAGATGCTAAAGGACACTGACACAAAGTCTGTCGTTCTCACATACAGGGGCTGCGTGTATGAAACGTCAGATAGAGAAAAGCCCAAGGCTTGCCCTCTCATTAAAAATGCATCACAAGGATATAGTATTACTCTGTGCTCACATGCTGTATGGTGATGCAAGTAGGCAGCAGGTGTGTGTGTGTGTGTGTGTGTGTGTGTGTGTGTGTGTGTGTGTGTGTGTGTGTGTGTGTGTGTGTGTGTGTGTGAGAGAGAGAGAGAAAATATGTATAATAGTGAGTGCCCCATAGAGGAGAGGCTAAGGTAGTTAAAGGATTACCCAGCGTGCCAACAGACCATTATACAACAAGGACAGTTTTGGCTAGCTAGAGAAGTGATTTAGAAACTGTTTCACTTAGATTCAAATTTAATTATTAGATCAGGGTTCATTTCTGAGAAGTGCACGATCCCATAGCCAATTAGACGGCAATAATTTGACAAGCTTTTAATTGACCATCACTTACTGATTCCATTTTCTGATTGGCCACTTGAAGTTTGTGACTGTGCTGCTGGAACTGAAGAAGCTGATCCTGGCGAGGGAAAAAATGCCATTCAAAAACATAATAATAATAATAACGACAATAATAATAATGTAATTATCGCATGCTTATATCAAGCATTCTGTGAGGCTGAACTGCATTCATTAACGGCATTTCCATGATAATGGCTCCATCTAGTGGTGAATAAGAGGCAGGCAGCTGTGTGCTGTACATGTTGTTGTGGGCCGCACCTTGAGCTGCTGTCGCTGAGCATCATGGAGGTGTCCCTCAGACATGCTCCTCTGGTACAGCTGCTGGAGGCACTCCAGCTCCTGGGCTGCTGTCTGCCACAGCTCCAAGGCGCGCTCCCGCTCCTACACAAGCACATAGGTCGCTATGAATGTTCCAATGTTGAATCCCTTACACGTCAAACATAACTGATTCTAAAACTATTATTTGTGTGTGTGTGTGTGTGTGTGTGTGTGTGTGTGTGTGTGTGTGTGTGTGTGTGTGTGTGTGTGTGTGTGTGTGTACGCACACATTTCTGCATATATTGAACAGTCGCAGTATAGGGACAAGAAAGACAGGGCAGAGAGAGGAGAGAGTGTCGCTGTACCTCAGGCATCCTCAACCTTTTTCATCTCAAGGACCTGTCATTTAGTCCACATTAGGGCCACAAAAATGCCTGTCTGTAATGTACGTTGAGACATCACAGAGAAACTACGATCAAAACAGTGATTCTTCTATCTATCCTATATCTATATATAAATGTGTCAATGTGGACTCTGTCTGTTTCGAGATGCCTAGTATTCTATCATCGTGGTGACTTCTTGTACATCAAATAAGGGTGAACTTTTGATGTTTACATTTTTCCATGCCTGAGTGAGAGCAACTGTAGCATGATTTAATTTCCCCTCCGGGATCAATAAAGTTATTCTGATTCTGATTCTTAACAATTCATTTGCTGGGTAGCACTGCCCTAAAGGAGTGGTTTTCAATTTTTTTCACATGAACGACCCCTAAACGGACAAAGATTAGACCACGGACCGCCATTTGATAGGATTTTCTCCCACGGACCCCATATGATAATAAGATTGATGCTTTTAGATGTTTTATTACAGAAAGTGTATAAAACCCATGACCAAAATACTCATTGGGCTACTTATGAATGGAACTATACCGAAAATAAATTACCCCCTTTTGGCTGCGGACCCCCTGGAACCCCCTCAAGGACTCCCGGGGGTCCCCGGACCCCCATTTGAGAACCACTGTGTCTCACGGCTACTGGGAGAGGGGTGTAAACCAAAACAAGAAGAAGACTGTCTCTCTAGTTGTTTGCAGCATGTAAATATTATATTATAGGCCACGGGTTCTCAAACTTTTCAGACCAAGTACCACTATGTACCTACCGAACCAAATTACACAGGGACCACTTCCACTGCGGATACCAGCAATGTTTTCTTGATAAAATAATATTGGATTTTGTATCAGAAAGGCTAATTAACAACATACATACTGGTTGGACGAACATACTGGTTCCAAACGAACACACACACACACACACACACACACACACACACACACACACACACACACACACACACACACACACACACACACACACACACACACACACACACACACACACACACACACACACACACACACACACACACACACACACACTAGGCTGTGAAAAAAAGAGGACCCTTTTGGGGGGAAAAAATTCCCCTTGCCTAAATTTGGAGCGTTATTTAGCTACATTCCTGACAAGCTAGAATGACATGGTTGATGCCTTAGGACCTAGGACCTAGTTTCATATGATACCTGAAATGTCGCCCTGGCTTTAAAGCTGAGCCCGCCTCTGAAAGTAGATTTTCAAAATTGTGATATTTCTGAAAATCTGCCCAAGTCTACTCCTCAGTGTCATGTGTACAGATCCTTTTCAAAAAATTGGAATATCATGGAAAGTTAGTTTTTTTCCTTTCAAAAAGTGAAACTTTCATAGATTATAGATTCATTACACACAAAGTTAAATATTTCTAGCCTTTATTTGTTTTATTTTTCATAATTTTGGCCTACAGCTCCAGAAAACCCCCAATACAGTATTTCAAGAAATTATTATAGTGTGAAGAAAATCAGCAGTTACTTCACAGTTATGACTGACTCCAGCCTGAGTCCACTCCCTCTGAATATCTGCCAAATTTTTTAATCGTCTTTGCTTGACAATCCGCTGAAGTCCGCGGTTATCCATGTTATTTCCATGATATTAAATTTTTTTGGAAAGGATCTGTATACTGTATGTGAAAACTGTTGTCTGTATTTTTTTGTGTGTGCAATTCTCTGGCGGACCACCAGGCGGACCACAGTTTGGGAACCAATGTTATAGGTGATCAAATAAAGAGACAAGTAGAAATGCTGTGTAGTCCCACGGTGCCTAGCTGGGTGTGCAGTATCAACTGTTGCTGTAGTTCAGCAACAGTTGCTATACAGACCTGTTCAGACAGTTGGATCTGTTCTTGAAGGTTTTTGATGACTCCTTCTTCCTCCAGTGTGCTGCCCTCTGCTCCTGATGCCCCCGGCAGGGCCTGAAGCTGCCTCTCCACCGACTCCCTCAGCTCTGCATGCAGCCTGGGGAGGGCGGGGGTTAAGAGTGGCAAAACGTAGAAAAAGGGCAAGTTCCGTTACATGTTAAAATTGTTTTTGTTAATTATTCATTTTCTACTTAAAATGTACAACCTTGAATACATTCCATGAGCACTTGATTACCGGCACACTTACACACAGTAATTGGCTGTGATGGTCAGAATGTTTTATGCTCCTCACTTTCTCCTGAAGCTCTGTTGTGTGCCACACAGGCTGGGAACACATGGCCCTCTCCCTCTGCTGAGCGCTGCAAAGTCTCTCTCTCTCTCTCTTTCTAGCCGGGACTGTTGCGGCGCTATTACGCCTCGCCTCCTGTTTAAAAGTCACTAGGACCGAATGGCGTGTCATTTTGTTACACCTTTCGTTCCACCAGTGAAGGTAATATCAGCCCCGAATCGACATCTGTCTAAAAGGAGAACCCGGGAAGACGGGAATCTCAGCTCATTCATTAAAAAAATGGCAGGAGTGATGGACATGATCTCTGTTATAAGGATGGAGAGGCTCAGATCCTTGAGAACCAACTCATTTAAAAAGTTTCTAACTATTTGGGACCCGTTTCTGGCCTACCTCGACGAGGTTAGGGGACGGGGGGTTACTTGCCCGGCTGGCTTCTGTTGGACGCCTTGTGTGGGACCCCATGCGCGACCTCTTACAAGTATATAAGCACCTTATATGGATGGTAGCACCACATTATGATAACTGTTGATATATGTGTGTTTTTTTCCATTACTGTGTCTGAGCTTGTTCATTTTTGTTCATATATTGTTAAAATTGGGGGATGGGGGGGTGGCAGGAGGACTGAGGGGAAACCAGCCCTGAGATTTAACTTGTACTATCAGAAATAAGTTAACCAAAGCATATATGAATCACTACAATACAGCAGTGGAATCAAAGGAATGCAAATAAAAAACACTGTTACTGCAGTCTCGCCTGTTGTGTGTTCCCTTATGAAAACTATAGTATCCCTGCGCATTTATAGCCTAGTATATATAGCCTATATGCCAACAAATCCATATAGGAATATTATAACCTGTGATGAGCTGTAACCTCCACAGCCACACTGATCTGTTGTGTCTGTTTGTATCCATTCATTTAAATTCATTTTTGAGAGCTGTCCATTGTCTGGCCGTTGTTCATTTACCAAACACGCGACGTTCCTACTGTTTGTTATTTTTTTAAATCTGCAAACACATTGACGTTAACAGCTCAACGGACAAAAGTCTATCCATCAATAATTCTGTCTGTTGACAGATCAGTGCAGCCCGCATTTACTTTTAACGTACCCACACAGTCACTCATTATTCTATTCCATTGTTCATGATAATGCAAGTTAAAAAATGATGAATATCTCAGTCATAAACTCAAAAAAGAAAAGCTCAGTTCTCAGGTCTCCTTTATTTCTATAACTGCTCTCCAAGTGATAATTCACAAATAGTCACTCCGAGTGCCAGGGCGCACTCTGGCACACAAACTGGACAATTCGTAAATTGGCAGCGCTGTTGGAATAGCGTTTAGTTATTCAGAGCACTACACTCTCAGGGCAGCAGAGCGCACATGGTAGCATGTTTCGACAAGGCAGCATAGATTACCAGAACAAGACTCTTCCTACCTTTCATTCTCCTTGACAACCCTCTCCAACTTCACTTTGACATCTGTCATCTGCGCCTGTTGATTAATGTGTGAAAATAAAGATTCAAGATTATCAAGTGTGCCTGCTGGCTGTGGTAGGTCAGTTTAACAGGTTTCCACTTGTAATAATCTAAGGGGGGAAAATAAAGAAGAAGAATAATAATAAGAAGAAGATGAAGATCAGATATGCAGTAATAATTTAAGACAAAATTATAATTTAAAATCAGATTTGCAGCAAAGAGACAAACATGAATTAATAAAGTATTCCTAGCAAATACCAGCTAAAATATATTACTTAACCAAACAAACCAATGTCAACAAAAGTCATTCTATTAATCACTCAGCTCTACATTTGAGAAATCCTTGAAAATAACCTACTACCTTCTCGCACTCATAATACACATCTCACTCACAATGTGCTTTTAAAACAACTATTTGTTGTGTTGTTGTGTGTTCTTAATTGTTTGTGTATTTGATAGAATCATCCCATGTTTTCACCTGGTGTCTCCGCAGCTGTTCAGTCATTTCGTCCATATGTCGATCATACTCCGCTATCAAAGGAGCCATAATACTGTAACACAGATGCAGAGCAGGGAGAATAATGCTGTCACACCCAGAAAGATATGTTCTCCTTAACTCCACCAGATTGTCATAAAAGAATGCTGTGCACATCTCCACTCATGGTGGGGTGTCTTAAAAATTTGAATATACTCTGGTCATGTCCTGGAAAATAAGCAACTGGTGGAAAAAAAATAGCGAACAAGTCATATTTGATGTTGTTAAGACAATTCCCAATCACTGTGAGTGTGAAGTTGTTTATGGTGGGGTCAACAACTGAACTCATGGAGTCAGGTCTCTCCTCCTTTCAAATGAGATGGATTATCTTGGCTAGCCTGGGTAAACCCAGCCTCCACGTGACCTGCTCTCAGTCACTACACCTAGTGACTGAGAGCAGGGTAAGCCTGAGAGCAGGTCACGTGGGGGATGGGTTTACCCAGGCTATATCTTGGCCATCACAAGCAACTAAGCGTATTCTCTTGAGACATTGGAAAAAAGACTAAAAAAGTGGGTAACATACTGACTTTTGTTGTGAACTCAATATCAATGTGCAGCTATAACTGACCTTCTGTCTGAGATCCAGGGAGCAGGAGACTCTGCATGACTTGTCTCCTCAACCTGACAGACAAAACAGATCAGAGACGCTTTGGAGACTGTCAACATTGTGTAGCATGGAGTAGTAGTAGCCCCATCCAGACTACCCTTGCACTTTTTATTTTATTGCAGTAATAATGTACCCAATATACTGGACGACAACCAAATGTACATTTCTTCTGTTTGTCCTGAGATGACTCACCAAATAGCTTTAGTTGAGTAGTAAAACCACGTTAGTGGGCATACAAAGGCGATTGTAGTTGTGATCGAACATACTAATGATGTGATCATCTAAACACACTAATTTTATGATAATGATGCTGTACCTGAGCTGGTGTGACTTGAGAGCGTCGCCCATCCTGATACTGGCTGAGAGCAGAGTTTAACCTTTGAACTGAAACATACAGATACACGCACACGTTTCCCCACGGTGTAGCCACTTGACGAATATTATAATCAAAGTTTGTTATAGACGAAGCTGAAGGACGCCTCGTCTGTCCTTACCTTGATCACGCAAAAACTCATCTTCTGCTTGCATGCTGGAGTCGCACTCTGTAAGTTAACGTTATCGAAGCAGAACAAGCTTCGTTAGCAAGCTGAAATGACCATTAATAGCTAGTTAACCATACACAAACGTTAAAACAGAGACATAACGCTACATACTTTGTCGAGCAGTTTTGTCAGCGTACTTGTCAGATACTTTTATAAACAGCCTGTCAGATGCAGTCAGCTAGCAATCATCTAAGTTCAACTAACGTTAGCTAGCACCAAAACCGATGAGTCAAAACGTTTAGCAGGTTTAGCCAGCATTGGGTACTATAACGTTAGCTACGTTAGCAGTAAACGCTTAGCAATCTCTGCCAACATTAGCATTAAACCAACCCTGTGATTAACGTTACACAAACAGATAATTTGCAACAGTCATATTTGCAGGAAAAATGACGAATACAAGTTATGTAATGTTTGAAAACGATGTGTTTTTATCCGCATTTGTTTAAAAGACAAAACATAAGAGCAATTATACCTTAAGCTAAAGACAAGTTGAGGTCCGCCGTCCGTTTGAAGTAAACAAATGCCAACCAATGGGAACCAAGTTGTGCACCTCTAAAGTTGTCCGGGTCCCCCTGCAGCGAGACAAAGGATCCGCTCGGAAGCTCCACTCATCTGTTTTGAAGTTGAAAGGTTTGAGGTGTCATGTTTTTATTACCCCTTTTCTTTTGTAGAACGTTATGTTTTTCACCCCCGTCTGTTTGTCTGCCCGTTAGAAATAACGTCATATCTCAAATAGTAACAAGCTGATTTGTATTGAATTTCATAGCTCTCTCTTGGCCCAAGGAATGGATCATTCGATTTTGATCTGGAACTGGGATTTCAGCAGCCACTAGAGGAGTCGACTGCAGTTTTAAGTCCGCGGGACAGCTGCTTGCATTCACAATTCTGGTTCGTACTTTTTTCTTTTACATTTTGAAATTCGGTCTGATGATCTGAAGCCACAATGGTGCCATTTCACAGCAACCCTTTTGAGGTGGTAAAAGCAGTTATTTCCTGCTTTACCACCAAAGGTTGCTTGCTGTGAAATGAGCGCAGTACCCTTTTGCCAAACTTCTTTTAGGTGCACTAAAGAAACCGAAACCACAATCACATACAGCAATAAGTTGAACTTGGACATTTATTGTTTTTGTTTGTTGTTTTTCTTTATGAAATTGTATACTATATGCTTTGGAATTAATCAATATAATAATAATAATAACAATAACAATAATAATAAAAATTAGGCAGGAAGTCCATCTTGATAAGAAAGTAACTGAATAACCTGAATAACGTTTGGCATTGACCTAATTTGATAACAAAGATCTTAAATAGCAGAGTTGTAAGTACATTAACACACTGGGTTCAGCTGGAGCAGAGTAGAGACTGTCCTGGAGCTTTTGACAATATGGGGGCAGCCTGTGGACTAAAGTGCATGACGTTCATCTACATTCTGCTGTACTGTGAATCTCTGTAAGTTGACAATATTTCTGCATTTATTGTAGCCTACTTGGCAGTTCAAGTCTGATTGCATTTCCCATTCAGTCCTTTCAGCATGATGGAATATACGATCAGTCGTACGTGGGACAGCATCCCTGTGACCCATGACCCTGTCCGGGTCAGGTTCTCTCCTGGGGATGGAGGGCTAAAGATGGAGGTCTTCGCGCCCTTCTTCAATGATCCTGCCGCCCCTGCAGGGCCCCCTGGCCAGCCCTTCCCCGGACTCTGGGATTATGAAGGTGGGTAGGGAGATACGAGACATGGAGATCTGCATGCTAGGCTACTGTATACATGATGCCACAAGCAGTTTTCTAGACATGCAACAATAGATATGTTAAGAATTGGTATGTATGTATTCACAGGATATGACTCATATGTACACTAAACATGATGCAGTCCATACATGTGCATACTCATGCACACAAAAAGTGAATATAGGACACACATACAGCTTCCAAACATTAGTGTAATGTCACAGGGATTTAGAACACTGTTGCATGAAAATGTCGTTTTAATTAGACAATAATTCCAGTCATGATTTAGTGAAGTCTGGATGAAACAGTTTTAGGGCACTACATACTGATGGAGGATTATGAATATAGTACAATGAAGATGGGGAGGCGAGGGACTCGCTCTGTTTATGAGGCTATAATAGTAATTTCATTATCATTATCATGGTGACACAGCAATTAAACCCGTTAATGAAGTTGAATAATAACAATCCTATCTAATTGACCTCAAGTTCGATTTCTGGTTAATGAGCTCCACCTATTTGTCCTCATTAATGTTACTTATCATTAGATTAGAAACCAACCACCTACCATAATCTAGGTAGATAATGAGCATAGTCCCCTTTTTTCTTTAACCTTTATTCAACCAGTTAAAAACACTTGAGAACCAGTTCTCATTTACAAGGATGACTTGCCCAAGAGGCCTCAGCAAGAGCATATAACAACACAGTCAACACAAAACGACACGTACAGAACAACAACAACAAAATGGCAGAGGACAGCAGAGACATATATATTAATAATAAAAATAGACCAGAAGTCAAACACTATCTGACTACAATAAAGGAAAGTTACTGATTCTTTATGGGATTATATTTATAAGAGGAGGGAGGAGACCAGGTCAGCAGGTACAGTAGTCGACTATGACCTGATTCAGATTTAGTTTGAAGATGTTAAGTGATGTGAGTGTTTTGGAGTGTGTTCCAGTCATTTGTGTGGCAAAACGGAAGGAATGATTACCAAAGACGGTGAGCATGATGAGGTGACTTGAGAGGTAATGAGGTCAGGTCACTGGATCTTCAATCTGGGAACCCAGAGTCTATTTTTTCAAATAAAAATAGACTCTGGGACATCCCTACCTTTTTTCCCAGCACCTCTCCTGCCACCGTCACTTTCTTTTCCGCGTCAGTTTCTAATAACGTTAACGCAAAAACACACTGCATAGAAGACGTCAACTCCTCTCACAACAACAGTGGAAAATTACTGGAGGTGTAGTTGTTGTGACTAGTAGTATCGTCAAAGTCGTGGCGCAAATTGCTATTCAGACTGTAAACAGTGGAGCACGGACACGGAAAAGGAAGTGACGTGCTCCACTGTCGGTAGTTGGTGTTGGAAACGTGCAGGAGGTTGGAGAGGTAATGAGGTGACTGGATCTTAGGCGGTAGTTGGTGTTGGAAACGTGCAGGAGGTTGGAGAGGTAATGAGGTCACTTGATCTTAGGCGGTAGTTGGTGTTGGAAACGTGCAGGAGGTTTGAGAGGTAATGAGGTGACTGGATCTTAGGCGGTAGTTGGTGTTGGAAACGTGCAGGAGGTTGGAGAGGTAATGAGGTGACTGGATCTTAGGCGGTAGTTGGTGTTGGAAACGTGCAGGAGGTTTGAGAGGTAATGAGGTCACTGGATCTTAGGCGGTAGTTGGTGTTGGAAACGTGCAGGAGGTTTGAGAGGTAATGAGGTGACTGGATCTTAGGCGGTAGTTGGTGTTGGACACGTGCAGGAGGTTGGAGAGGTAATGAGGTGACTGGATCTTAGGCGGTAGTTGGTGTTGGAAACGTGCAGGAGGTTTGAGAGGTAATGAGGTCACTGGATCTTAGGCGGTAGTTGGTGTTGGAAACGTGCAGGAGGTTGGAGAGGTAATGAGGTGACTGGATCTTAGGCGGTAGTTGGTGTTGGAAACGTGCAGGAGGTTGGAGAGGTAATGAGGTCACTGGATCTTAGGCGGTAGTTGGTGTTGGAAACGTGCAGGAGGTTGGAGAGGTAATGAGGTGACTGGATCTTAGGCGGTAGTTGGTGTTGGAAACGTGCAGGAGGTTTGAGAGGTAATGAGGTGACTGGATCTTAGGCGGTAGTTGGTGTTGGAAACGTGCAGGAGGTTTGAGAGGTAATGAGGTCACTGGATCTTAGGCGGTAGTTGGTGTTGGAAACGTGCAGGAGGTTGGAGAGGTAATGAGGTGACTGGATCTTAGGCGGTAGTTGGTGTTGGAAACGTGCAGGAGGTTGGAGAGGTAATGAGGTCACTGGATCTTAGGCGGTAGTTGGTGTTGGAAACGTGCAGGAGGTTGGAGAGGTAATGAGGTGACTGGATCTTAGGCGGTAGTTGGTGTTGGAAACGTGCAGGAGGTTGGAGAGGTAATGAGGTGACTGGATCTTAGGCGGTAGTTGGTGTTGGAAACGTGCAGGAGGTTGGAGAGGTAATGAGGTGACTGGATCTTAGGCGGTAGTTGGTGTTGGAAACATGCAGGAGGTTGGAGAGGTAATGAGGTGACTGGATCTTAGGCGGTAGTTGGTGTTGGAAACGTGCAGATTGCTGAATTGTTCATGTTATTGAGTGGGCTGGTCTTCATACCTAATATTAAAGTATATTAAAGTCTTTATTTTTACAGAATATTCTGAGACACTCATGTATAGGTAGATTATTTAAAATAACTGGGTTATTATGTGTGCTTTCATTTGAATGGCTGCTGCTGATGTTAACAACACAATTTTAAACAGTTTGTTGATTTAACCATAGAGAGGTCTCATGTTTCTTGTGTTATGTTTGACTCTTATCTCCTTGCTCAGTGGTGGAGTCCTTCTTCCTGGACAGAACTACTGAAAATTACCTGGAGGTGGAGGTTTGTCCGTAGGTACAGCATATTATGCATAGAATTACAACAGATTATATTTCCCAGACAAGAACTAAAGCCCATGTCTCATCCATGTGACCATATGATTATAGACACTTAAAGTGTAATACGATATAATCATGTTCTTCTTTTTAATGATAATACAAATGAGAAAATGCACAGTGTACAACGATGAAATATGTTCTCCATGTTT
This sequence comes from Poromitra crassiceps, assembly GCF_964638095.1. Lineage (NCBI taxonomy): Eukaryota > Metazoa > Chordata > Actinopteri > Beryciformes > Melamphaidae > Poromitra > Poromitra crassiceps. The sequence continues at coordinate 13,728,461 of NC_139646.1, forward strand.
TCATCTCAGACACGGACAACACTTGGTATTATTGCTCTCCGGAAGAGGCCAAGCATTCCAGGTAGGTAACCACACAATGCAGGTTATTAGCTAATGTAGAGGAACAGCAAACAGAATAGGAAAACTGGACAGATATTTGGCCCATTTTACAATGTCAAATATGATCAAATGTTTGCAAAGACTAAACTATACGAGACCCGCAATGACAACAATCTAGGCTTGGCAACATTGTGAATAAAACATGTGTCTTTGTGTGCCAGGATACCAAAAATGCTACTATACCACTGCTATTGTGTTTCTTACCCTCCTCCTGGTCTCGGTCTCCTCCAGCAACAACTGCCCATGTCGTTCAATGCCAAGATCGAAGGGGACAGATGGGTAGGTGAGGCTCTTCTCCCCTGGAGGTTTTTCCCCCCCAATGTCAACCAGATGAACTCCTACGCCATCCATGGCTCAGGAGAGGGCCGCACATACGAGGCGCTCTACCCCGTCCCCAGAGAGGACCTCGTAGAAGGCCAAACACCCAACTTGTGAGTACGAGTGCAAGGGTTTAAAACGGAACAGTTGTTTGAGGTCACATTGTTCCTGCTGTTTGTCTTAGTCAAAGCCCTTGGAAGTTAGATTGCATTACACCACAAGACGCACATTATTCATAGCAAACCTTTAGTCATTCATGTTTTTTGTTTCGCAAGTGTAATGTTAGGATCGGAGAACCGGTTTGGATGACAAAGATAAAGAATTGACAGGCCAATCTCGAAGTCACTATGTGCTGCTAAGACGTGCCAGCTGTCAGCAAACACCTAGCCAGTGAGAACAGAGTTCTATTACGCAGAGGAAATTAAATGCTAATATACAGAGAGATGCCGTGTGTGTGTGTGTGTGTGTGTGTCTGTCAGTCTGTCTGTGGTAACTCTCTCTCTCTCTCTCTCTCTCTCTCTCTCTCTCTCTCTCTCTCTCTCTCTCTCTCTCTCTCTCTCTCTCTCTTTCTCTCAGCCACCTCCTGGAGTATTTCCAAAACTTCCGTCTGCAAAGCATCATGGGAGAAGACTGGGTCCAGCCAGAGTCTGATCTCTGGGAGGGAAAGTGCTGAGCTTCGCAAAAACACACATACACACACACGCACGCACGCGCGCACACACACACACACACACACACACACACACACACTCTCTCTCTCTCTCTCTCTCTCTCTCTCTTTCTCTTTCTCTCTCTCACTCACTCACACACACAACACAGTGGCAGGGCGACAGCACGACCAAAGTCATTGACGGGGAACACAGTGCAATCGATCTTTATTAGTTAATGATGTCAAACGGCGTGGCATGATATATGTTATCAGCTTGTCAGAGCGTATTAGACGTCACACACATTCACACTCGCATGCACACACATTCACACTCGCACGCACGCACGCACACACACTCGCACGCACGCACGCACACACACACACGGGGCGCGTCACAAGGTATTGGGCGTCACATTAACTGGCCTCGGCGGAGTGTGACCTACAGCATTACTGTGGATGGTTGGAGAGAGCGCTGTGTGACCTACAGCGTTACGGTGGATGGTTGGAGAGAGCGCTGACTTTGACATTCAGCTTCTGTATAGCCTGCGCACTCTACTTCAGTGAGATGAACCGCAGCCATTTTCTGTGATGCTTTCCTGTTAAGAGTGACACACACACACACACACACACACACACACACACACACACACACACACACACACACACACTTCCGAAGTGACAATTAGCTCTGCAGGAATATGTGGCAGGGCGTTTGATAACAATTTCAATGCTTTTATCGCATGCTGTTAATGATATGGTGTTTAATTACACACATTGACACCATTGTGCGGTTCATTGGGTTTGCTCTCTGTAACTGCTTGAACAAATGCCCGTTTTCTTGAGTTGCACCAGTAAGACTTGCTTTGCTTGCCTTGTAATCCCTATGTGACCACCACGCTTCAGTGCCATTTCTATCTGTTCACTTTGATTGATAAGTCAACTGAATGTATAATCCTCATGAGATGAAATAAACTATGTTCAAAGCAGTGTTGAATTATGTCTGATGCGTTGACTCACCCAAGACGCGTGGCTCATTTACTTCGCTCAAACAGTACTAGACCAAAACACTTGGGTACCCCCCACGTTTATTTGTTTGTTTTGGAATTAGTGTGTCAGTAGACTGCTCTTTGCTGCTCACATTCCCCCTGCTCTCCTTCCCCTGCACCCTCCCACCTCTCCTTCTCTGTTCTCTCCTCCTCCACATTTCCCATTTTCTCCCCACCCTCGCCCTAATCCGGGCCCGTATCCTACTCCCTCCCTCCACCCTAGACCCTACCTCTACTCTACCTCCCCTGTACCCTTCCACCTCTCCTTCTCTGTTCTCTCCTCCTCTCTGTCCTCTCCCCTCTCTCACATTCCCACTGCTCTCCTTCCCCTGCGCCCTCCCACCTCTCCTTCTCTGTTCTCTCCTCCTCTCTGCCCTCTCCTCCCTCTCACATTCCCCCTGCTCTCCCTCCCCTGCACCCTCTCCTTCTCTGTTCTCTCCTCCTCCACATTTCCCATTTCTCCCCACCCTCGCCCTAATCCGGGCCCGTATCCTACTCCCTCCCCTCCCCCAACCCTAGACCCTACCCCTACCCTGGCTCTCCCTCCCCTGCACCCTCATCTCTCCTCCTCTGTTCTCTCCTCCTCCACATTTCCTATTTTCTCCCCACCTCCCCCCTCTCCTCCCTCCTCCCTCTCCCTCCCTCCTCCACTCTCCTGCTTTCTTCAAATGTTCAAATGTTATCTTTATTCTGTATATTCTTGTTACTGTGTGTTAGCTAGAATCAGCTAGACATACTTTCTGTGAAGCCCTCTGAGACATGCTTGTGAATTAGGGCTATATAAATAAACTTGACTTGACTTGACTCTTTATAGTTGATTTGTGGATATTTAGGAACGTTTCATTGTGTTTGAAAGCGTCTTCACGTTACGTATTATTATTTTTTACATCTGCCTAAGACTTTTGTACAGTACTGTATATCAAAGTGCCTCACTAACCTTTCCACCTACTTTGGGAAGTTGAGAAGATCACAGGCCCTCTGATCCCCAACATACACGTGCACAGTAACACTCACACACACACACACACACACACACACACACACACACACATGATCACTGGAGACTCGCAAATCTCACTCTTCTTTTGTTCGGCCCTTTGAGTCTCTCCCCCTTGCCCTTGCCATAGTCCCTTGGAGACCCTGTGTATTTATCAGAGGCTCTTCTTGGATCGCTGGCTCCCCCCCCCCCTCCCCCCCCCCCCCCCCTGCTCCTGACCGCCAGACAGGGGGCCCATTGATTCTCATGTTGGGTGCGTTCCTCTTCGCCGTGGCAGCCCCTAAGCCCGTATTGAGCCCTATCACTTTTAATTGGTGCTCTCGCCTTTGAAATGCGTGCAGTGATTAGGCCTAGAGAGCCCGCTGCTTAAGCCCCCTCCTTATCATCGCCTGTGGTGCCTAGCCACCCTACTCACATGCGCGCGCGCACACACTCGGGGAAAAAAAATGGCACATTGTATTCCGAGAGCGTGTCTCTTACTAATACAAAGATCTCCCCAAAAAGGTGTTTCTGGGCACTTATTCACACAAACGCAGGAGCCTCATAAAACGTCTCCATGAATACCCATGGACGCACACGCGATCTTATAACACCAGCTAGCTCGCGCGAGCGGAGGATGTGTGTCGCCCCCTAATAAGAGTTAGATCCAATTTTCTCTAATTAGTGTGAAGACGAGAGGAGAGAGCAGAACAGGTAGCTCCCTCTCCTCCAAAGCCCTGGCAGACAAGTAGACCGAAGAGCAGCCTTAGAAAAGAGACCAGCCTGCTCTAAAACATTCAGCACCAGCTTAAGGGGTGATTCTGCACGTCAGAAACTTTCTGCTGATCATCCAGGCCTATTTTTCAAGAGAGGTGGGTGTCATTTCTTAAAGTCTAAAGAGAGTTTGAGGCTCTGAATGGGGATAACAGTTCAAGTCTAAAGAGAGTTTGAGGCTCTGAATGGGATACAGTTCAAGTCTAAAGAGACTTTGAGGCTCTGAATGGGGATACAGTTCAAGTCTAAAGAGACTTTGAGGCTCTGAATGGGGATACAGTTGTGATGATAAATAGAAGGAAAATGATAAAGGAGTGATCTCGTAACAGGAAAAAGAGGGATGACTTCCTGGTTTGAGGGCTTCTGTGATAGAGACCCAAATGAAAGATCCCATCCCGAAGCTAATAAGATACAGTGACAGCTCATAGACTGTGTAGTGTCAAAAACAAGATCAGATTGTACAAAGTGATAGGATGACTTATCAACGCTGTGCAGTGCACCACACTGTACTTACTACATGACAAAATCAAAAGTCAACTTTGATCAATGTTCACGTGGGACTATGACCAACCTTATGACCAAGGCCTCAACTGTAAAGCAGCCTTATCTCTGTCCCCAAGGCCAAACCAGTCATAAAAGACTATCATAAGTCACCAGCGCTGTGTCGGTCTGCCATTGAGGCTGAAGTGGATAGGCCTATAATAAAGACCTAATGGAAGGGAACATGGCATATCCTAATCTTTCCCTGGCCAGACTGAATGCTGATTAACTCGGTCTAATTATTGTCCAACAAGTCCATCATTACCGAGAGAGGCTTGCGGGGGTGAGGGGAGGGGACCTGCGGGGGTGAGGGGAGGGGACCTGCGGGGGTGAGGGGAGGGGACCTGCAGGGGTGAGAGGAGGGGAACTGCAGGGGTGAGGGGAGGGGACCTGCAGGGGTGAGGGGAGGATGGAAGAGTGGTGCTGGGAACAAAATAGATCTGGAGCTAATGGTGTGCGTGTGTGTCTGTGTGTGGGCGTGCCTGTCTGTCTGTGTGTGGGCGTGCCTGTCTGTGTGTGTGCGTGCGTGCCTGTCTGTGTGTGTGCCTGTCTGTGTGTGGGCGTGCCTGTCTGTCTGTGTGCGTGCGTGCCTGTCTGTGTGTGTGAGTGCATGCCTGTCTGTGTGTGTGAGTGCGTGCCTGTCTGTGTGTGGGCGTGCCTGTCTGTCTGTGTGCGTGCGTGCCTGTCTGTGTATGTGAGTGCATGCCTGTCTGTGTGTGTGTGTGAGTGCGTGCCTGTCTGTCTGTGTGCCTGTCTGTGAGTGCGTGCCTGTCTGTGTGTGTGAGTGCGTGAATGTCTGTGTGTGTGCGTGCGTGCCTGTCTGTCTGTGTGCATGCGTGCCTGTCTGTGTGCCTGTCTGTGTACATGCATGTGCCTGTCTGTGTGCCTGTCTGTGTGCATGCGTGCGTGCCTGGCTGTCTGTCTGTGCGTGCATGAGTGTTTGTGAGGACACAGGTGCTAATTGCAGTTGAAGCTGCTAGTGTTGTGTGTGTGTGTGTGTGTGTGTGTGTGTGTGTGTGTGTGTGTGTGTGTGTGTGTGTGTGTGTGTGTGTGTGTATGATGGGTAGAATGCAGGATGAAGCTGTAAGAGGCTGCTGGGGAGAGAAAAAGAGAGATGCAGAGGCAGAGCCAAGTGAATGCCAGGGGCATTAATGAGGGCCGGACAAGTTCCACTTTTCAAGAGCACTGCAGTGAACAAGAGAGCATATTTAAGCAATATCACACGAGAGGGAGTGCTGTTGTTGGCTAATATCGTCACGGCTGTGATACGGTCGTAGGCACGAGGCCGCAGGCCGAGTGCCGAAGATAATCACAGCTGTGACGATATTAAACAACAACAGCACGACCTCGAGTGTGATATTGCTTTTATACAACAGTTCTATTAAACAAAGCTGATTAAAAAAATGACAAAAAGCTGAGAAAATATATGATTTCTCTATTTATTCCTCCGCCAACAAAAATAGTCCCCTCAGCTTTCCGCTACCAGTTGCATTTTGTTGATTAGAGCAGCTGTGAAGCGGAGTGATCTACACACAGTGAAGCGCCAGTGCTGTTATCGTGAAATATCAGCACTGGTAGGATCCCTCTTGTCCAATCAAATTGCTCGGCCGGAACTAACTGTTGTATAAGAGAGGAATAGAGACGAACAGAGGATCAGGTGTTTCATTAGAGGAGAATGGCACACGATTATTTGCAAACGTACGGGAGCAAGGGTCCACTCTTACATCCACACATGCATGCATGTGCTGACATGCAAACATGAAGACATTTTAGTCATTTACACGTCTACATGAATATCAGATATGGACAGTCGGCGATAGATTGGGATTCCTGTGGTTGGACATGTGAGATCAAATGGTGTACAGAGTTGAAAACTGAATGTTAAGGAGAGATGAGCTTATGCTTATGAAAGTTAGTGTCCTCTAGTAAGAGAGTGGCGTCAGCGGAGGACCAAAATGCGAGACTCATTAGCCAATGAACAGCCAGGAATGGGTCTCGCGCTACTTTTGCATGCTAAAATAAAGCTAATAATGTACAATTTGATTCAAGGGATGAAAAACCCTTTCAAAGTACAACACAAACTGTCTATTTTGCTGCAACTCGACAGTGCAGCTTTTTTTACTCAAGAGTTCCACTTTCTACTTCCTGGAAAAAAAACGGGTCCATTAGAGTGAATGGAGATGTCGGAACTCTTCTATTATACGGCTCTGATGAAAGTATGTATTATGTGTATGTAAGTGAATGATTAAGGGTCTGATGGTTACATCTTTCACATCACACCTCTTGTAATCTCCATCCAGATACTAGATGGAGTGATCAGGGCAAAGTCAATCAAATGAAATTGCTTCATGTTTATGAATCATTGCTAATACATGCACTGGCATGTTCTAGCCTAGTCAATAATAAATGGGTAACGTCCCCGCTTATAGGCCTATGCATACACAGACACGCACCCACACACATATATAAGCACGCACGGCTGCACAATTGATGTGTCACAAGTGGGAATGGGATTCATATGTTATCATTGAATAAACATTAGGAAAAAAATGATATGGGGTAAGTGGGGGGGAAAGAAGTAAATTGTGTTTTCTCTGTCATCAACACAGAATATAAATCACGAGTGTTAGCCTAATTGATTCCATTATATCCCCACCTGCCTGCCTGCCTCGTCTCTCATCCGTCCGCACGTTGTTTTTCTTCATTTGAAGCTAGATGGATGAAAAGGTTGTTATTGTATGTGAAGCTTGGTGAATTTCATCCATTTTACCAAGCACATTAATTGCAAACTAGATGCAGCACTATAATTATCAGAGAATATCTGTTTCTGTACAAAACACAGAACCATACCCGCAATGCAGGGGATGTATTCTGGTACAAGATGATGATATTCCTTTGTTTTTAATAGCAAATGGACTACTTATAGTTTTTGTTTTTTAGTGCTCTTATGTGCTTTCATGTGTCCCTTTTTAATTGTGTATGTGTCATCTATGGACTATATAGTATGCTATCGCTATTGCTTTCTCCACCTACACAGAACACAGAGAATGTCCCCCTCTAGTCGTTGTGGAAAAGTCATTCTGGTAATGTAGAGGCAGAGGCGGCAGGTTTAGGGAAAGTGGGTAGCCTACGCCAAAAAAAATTATTACAACACTTCATCACAAAACAACTCAACACTGAAACGCTTTCAACATCACAAATTGATTGTATCTAACAGTGTAGGAGCATCCGAGATTGGATTTTTCCTGCAATAGCCATTAGCCATACATTTTTGGCCATAACACTTTTACCTACTACTTAGTACTTTTTACTGAACTGTCCACCTCAACTATTGAGTCACCTGCCTCCAGTGCAAGCCACGGAAGTGATGCTGAAAGCTCTACTTCCTGGAAGCTGTATCCAACAGGGAGTCATTCCCTGTTCACCCCATGTTAAAATGTCTGACAGGATTATGTTTACAGCCTGCATGGTTCAAAACACAGTTTTGGCCTATAGCTAATTTCACCTTTCATGACAACTGTACCTGTTTAGAGTAAAATAGATGATAGAAAAGACTGCTTAGAGTAAGGTGACCAGACGTCCCCCATTTTCAGGGACAGTCCCCGTTTTTGGTGACCTGTCCCCGGCTGGAGCTGTCCCCGAAAATGTCCCCGATTTTCTACTGGCGTCTGCGGTCGATATTACTCTAGCTCCAGTGGTCCTTCTTAAATCTAGAGGGAATATACTTATAGGGTATGAAACTAAGACCAACAGCATCCATTGGGAGTGGACCAACAATGCCATGCTACCTTGTCGGGAAGGGGGCTAAATAACGAATTTTGAAAAACCGGCATGGTCAATTTCAAAGGGGACCCTTGACCGTTTTCACCTCAAGATATCTGAATGAGAATGGTTTCTTTGAGTACCCACGAGTCTCCCCTTTACAGACGTGCTCACTGGCCAACCACTCAAGCAGAAAGGATGCGGGAGGCTTACGGGCCGGTTAAAAGCATATCAAAGCATGTATGTCTATGTAGCTCATTGATCCAGACATCCAAGACATGATTTGCTGCAGCTCTTTCAGGAAATGTTGAACAATGAAGAAGCACTCAGGACAACACCGAAAATACTTTTTGAGATCTGAGGCTTTTCATAAAACATTCGGCGCTGTAGGTTTGGACAGCCAGGCCTAATGCTGCTGGAGAACACAGTGACATTTTGTAAAGGGGCACAGTGAATGAAGTGTGTGTGTGTGGGGAGGGGCGGGGTGGGGGGGCACCAGGGGCCTCTTCGTGAAGCCACTGTTTATTACAGTACAGCAGCCATGGGCAAAATAAATGAAACCAGAATCATCCCCCTTTATTATTTCATAGGTAATAATAACATTGGATATTTTAAGGATATATTGATTGCCGGACTGGGTTAGGGTTAGGGTTTTCCGCGATTTTCATTTGAGAAATCTGGTCAAACAGATGATAGAAAAGACTGTTTAGAGTCAAATAGATGATAGAAAAGACTGTTTAGAGTCAAATAGATGATAAAATACTGTTTTGGGGCTGATTGTCAGGTCCCCTCATCTCGTGCCGTCTCGCGTGAGCTGCACAGCACAAGGAACCCAAGATCGCGACAGGGCACACTAGGCTTCAAACATCGACCATCTCAAAACAGAGTGGCTATGTCCATAGTCATGGGCACGGTGGTGTAGTGGTAGCGCTGTCGCCTCACAGAAGGTCCTGGGTTCGATTCCTGCTTGGGACGCTGAGGGTGTGTCTTCCCCCATGTCCTCAGCGCCCATGCCCAGGTTGGCTATCTCGTCAAAAAGGGCCTTTCTTTTTTTTATATATTTTATTTTCATTTTTTTAGAACAATATACGAACAAGACAAACAGGCTCAGACACAGGAAAAGAAAGTAAGTAAGAGAGAGAGAGAGAGAGAGAGAGAGAGAAACCACATCATGAACATTCAACATTACAACATGGTGCTACCAGCCGTACAAGGTGTTTATGTGCTTGTAGGAGATAATGGACAATCCCATGCAAGGGGTCCGTAAGATACCAGCTGGGTGAGCCATCCGTCCGTCACCCCCAACCTCAGTCACTGCTCATTCTTAACCTCGTCAAAGTAGGCCAAAAACGGGTCCCAGATATTTGAGAACCTTCCAAGCGAGTTGGTTCTCAGGGACCTGAGTCAAAAGGGCCTTTCTGTGTGGAGTTTGCATGTTCTCCGTGTGCTCTCCTGGGGTTCCTCCATACAACATATGGAGCCCCCCCCCCTAAAAACATGCAGAAGCTCGTCATCTGACCAGTGACGACAACATTTGAAGCTGATCCCTGGGCGCTGTACATAAGAAAGCTGCCCACTGCTCCTGGTCTGCCCCCCGGAGGAAGGACATGCCTGGATGGGATAAATGCAGAGATTGTGTTTCACCGGTCACCGTCAGCATGGGTGTGTGTGTTGGGTGTGTTCGTGTGACAAATAAAGACAGGTTTGTCCGTCCAGTTCTTCTTCTGGTCCAAACTTTGCTAGAAAGCCTACATTTTTCTGGCTTGAGACTGCGACACTGCAAAGCCCGATGAGATGTAAAAGTTCAGCAAAATATATCACACATTAGCTTCTTGCTTCCCAGGCTGCGGGCTTTGGAAGAGAGTTGTTAATGGTCACAATTACTAAGTGGCCTGCTCATGGCCATGGAAATAATCTATGTTAATTCCTAAATGGAATGGTTCCCCTCTAATTGAGCGATTAGGGCAGCCTAGATCAGGAGTCACTCTGATGTGTTGATTGATCCGGCTAAATGATAATGGTGGAATTAATTGAGTCTGTAGAGATAGATGGCTGTGCACTGATCATCCACTGAGTTTTAAACTATCGATCGCTCCCTTATCTTGGCTTAAAAAGATGCTGTTAGTAGAGGATAATGGTTATTCAGAGCTAAGCTACAGAGTGCTACCTGTCCCTCTGGCCACACCTGATTAAACAAATGTTAAAAGATTAAGTAAAAGATTAAGATTTACTTTATTGTCCTCTTGAGGATCTTTTTTACCCAAATGTTCTCCAAGTCACTGCATCACATAACATTCATCTCCAAGACAAAGCAGCACATACTTATAACCACTTTTCAGTACGTTATGGTGGTGCTATAATACTATGGAACACATATATCAATATTGCCAAAAAAGCATTATCTGAACCTACCTCCCACAGCCATAATATACTATCCACCTCATGTAGAAGAGACAGTCTGGCTTGAGAGACTAACAGGAAGCAGGGCCGTAGCCAGAGTTCCGAAATAGGGGAGGTCCAGCAAGGGGAGGCGGATTCGGCGGCGCCCGTTAAAAATTGAGGTTTTTTTCCCCCCTTTTTAAGCCATATTTAGAGTAATATATCATTTTAAATCAACATTAGGATTATACTGTTGTGATGTCATTATTCAGCGTTTGAAGCTCAATTTGGGCCGTTTGAAGCCCAATTTGGGCCGTTTGAAGCCAGATTTGGGCCGTTTAAAGCCCTATTTGGGTAGTTTAAAGCCAGATTTGGGCCGTTTGAAGCCTGATTTGGGCCGTTTGAAGCCCAATTTGGGCCAAGTCCAATTTTACAATGAGATGCACCCACTTTAAACCTGAATAAAGTAATAAAACCACTAGTAAACCAGTAGGCGGCGCCTGGCCTGCTGTTCAGTGAGTGGCCTGGCCTGGCCTGCAAAAAAAAAAAAAAAAAAAAAAATTTTTTTTTTTTTTTTTTTTTGGCAGGCTGAAATATTAGGGGAGGTCCGGACCTCCCCGTCCTCATAGCTAGCTACGGCCCTGACAGGAAGTGTAAACACAATCGGAAGTTCTGATTGTGTTTACACTTCCTGTGACTCATAAACCTCGTCTGACTCATTATGTGAGTCAAACTGCGCGGGGACAAAACTATCTAATTTCTACCGAGGATCCAGTGTTTGACACGTTATATTTTAAAGTGGGTAACAATATGCTCTTCACAAAACTAATGAAAACACTTCTGAAACTGAAAATCCAGTGTGTTACAGTATTTATACCAGGATACTGGAGCGCTGTAACCTGACGCTGCCAGATGGATGTAGGTTGCTTCACATTTGTTTCACAATCTACATCCATCTGGAACCGGGAAGCTCAACTGTTGAAGAGGGCGGTCACTTTTTTCAAGCTACGTGGTGATTGGATGGACCGTCTGTCTATCACCGTCTGGGCGTGCCAACTACAACAAATCAGATCGACTTGCCTATATGACGTAGCAGCTGCAGCGCCGGGAGAAATGTAAACAGGACTACAATTTGAGCATCGAATGTTAAGAGCTAAATAGTTAGCATGGAGGTAGCAGATTTTTGCCGTTTTTGTAAGGTGAATATGTTGGGTGCAAACATTGACTATTCAATTCGCCAAAAGAAAGAAGAATAACTGCAGATGTCTGACTGAGGATGAACGCTTAGTGCAGGTAGGCCATTTTTGCACATTAAATGTTACGGATTAACTGATGTTACGCTAACGTTAGCAACATTTGCGAGTTAGCTTGGCACCAGCAATCCGCAACTAGCTATAGTCTGATTATTAATGTTAACGTTAACAGCGATGAATTAATAACATGTATCGTTGTTCGTTTATTCAGGGAACTGATGACACCGAGCGGCACCCTGGACGGCTAACGTCATAGAGACGCAATGCTCTCTGGGATCATTGCAATAACATCAGCCAAATGCTTTCATACAATACTAATAGAATCATTTAACGCTACTATTTAGCATTAAGGACTGGTGAATTGTAAGCAATACGGTTACAGTTTCGTACTCACTGTAAGATCAAGTGTTTAACGTTTATGTTAGCTTATTGTTTTGAATAGAATGTTTGACCCCAACATACAACATAACTGTTGTAGCTAGCCCACTGGAGCTAGCCTCGGTAGCCGCCACCATGTTGAATAGTGAAAGAACTACAAGGCACAGGCGCTTCTCGGTGGCATCACACCCTGTCTGCCTAGAGATCGCCCGTAGCTGCCGCTGATTGGGTCGCCTGGGCGCGGGCCGGTTTATACTCCAATCCTTGAGCAATATCAGATGGTGGTGGTATTGTAAACTTGTGAACTCAATACCGCCCCATATGGCTCACCCTGCACACTGTATATTAAGACATAGTGAAAGAATATTGTACTATTTCCTTTAGAGAGTGAGGTGCAGGTGTTGTATCGATGGAGCTTGTTTAAAGGCATTTCAGCCTCCTATCCGTTCATAAGGCAGCAGAGGCAGCCATGACACCTAACCCAGATAAATACTGTAATTATCTGTTCTGTTTTTCACAGCTCACCCGTTTGCCACTCCTCTGACGTATCCATCATGCCTACACAAACACATGCACACTCACACGCACATGCACACATACACACACCTGTCATATCTGTATCCATCATATTCTGTGTTATCCAGTCAAAGTGAGATTTAGTGGAGCGCCCCGCCTGGGTGACTGCTCTGTGGGCGAGTCCATATTGAGTGGGCCAGATTGGGTTAGGCCAGTCTATCCATTTATCCAGGCTACTGCCCTCCCTGGGCCGATCCATTTCATGAGCTGGAGGAGTGGAGAGAGAAGGGCAGGACCTGGGAGAGGAATAGAGTGCAGGAGAAATGAGGAGAGAAGGAGAGGAGAAGGGGGTGGAGGGGACACACGGGGTGGAATGATGTAGTAGAAGAAGAGAGAAAGGAAATGACTGAATGGATTCAATGAATGGAACAGAGTCTGTGTACAAAGAGATATGCACAAGGATAAGAATGGGTGGAGATGAATCAGAAGGATGGAGTGAATGGTGGAAAAAATGCAGAGGAAATGGGCGTTGACACCTGGCGATGTCATTATGTAGTGTAATATGTCAAGTTTGAGTTCATTTTATGAGTTTAACAATGTTGTAATTTTCTCATTTTGTCAAGTTTTAAAGTACTTACATTTTGTAAGAGCAATATGGATAAAACCATTGAATGATAAGTCATGCCATAGCAGCAGCTATACAATCTAGTAGGGCTGAGTATGGTTTAAATAGGATACCAGAACCAATACCAGTACCCGATACCATTACACTTAATTCAATACTTTTTAAGCCATACTTTTGTTTTGGTGGCATCTCAGAGCGCTGAACTGCCAACTCCGTCACATAGCTACACTGCGCACGACTTCCCCACCACAGACTATGGGTTGGAGCTGTTGCGGTAGTGGGCCAATCATACATCACATTCAATCAAAGAACACTTGTGGTGATTGGCTGCGAAATTTTTTTTTGGGGGGTGCTAGATATGTGTACAATAGGGATCAAATGGAAATACCCTAACTAGGCTATGAAGTAATGAGTTAGTGAGGTGCTAAAAAACACATGCATGAGCAGACACAGGCATGCACACACCCCAATGTCTCGAGACACTAACAACATGCTCTCACTTTGCCATTTACCACTTTTAAATGGGTTTGTTGCTACAGTAACACTATGATTTATTCCCCCAAGAGCTTGTGAACTTGCTCACTTACTAGTAGAACCAAGCTGCACATCAATTACCTTCCAGCATATAGTCAATCAATCAATCAATCAAACTTTATTGACAGACACATATCTGTATAATAACATGTAGAAACTGCTCACAATCATTTGACACCTTGGTTACTTCTTAAGGGTTAATTGCTGTGGGGCAGGTCTGACATCATCATTGATCTCAGAGAGGAAACAGGGTAGCAAAGAATAGGGGGAAAAATACATTTTAGATGGAAGATGCAGCAGCTTTGTCATGCTAATAGCATATGTCCTTTCCACTAGAAAGACTTCCACATATTGACAACTGATTTACAGAAATACTGGGGCAACAGGCTGCCAGTGGCACACAATATGATAATGAGGAGGAAGTAGGCTAGTAGTACTACAGCGACCTTACATTATGGTAATAAGTCAACATTGACTACGCCGCCTTCTGAGTGGAAGGACTTAACCCAGTTCACATGATCTACATCCAACTCTACCCACACAGTCGTTATACAAACATAGGCGATTCTAGGCTTTCCATCCAGGGGTAGCACCATCACGATCCATAGTGAACCCCGATTGGGGGGTTTCCATTTTGTACATTTTAAAATTAAATGCATTAATCTGGTGCACTCTGAGAGCAAAATGAAGAGGCTAGTAGATCTATGAAGAACTACACACATCCCATTAATATCCTCTTCACTATGCTGTGGCTTTACAATGATGAAAAAATATGACTGAGTTGAGTTGAGAGGTCAAGTACAGATTTATTTGATTCAGAAACACAATGAATCGAGAAATTGCATTGAATAATCTTGAATACAATGAAATATAGATATCTATGACACATATACATATTCGGTTAGATTTTGTTTAAATCATTTACATGTAGAAATTTCTTTTTTTCCCTCCATCTGGCCACAAGGGGGTGCACGTGCATCCAGTGTGCCAACGTAAATTCGCCAGTGTATACAAAGCACGCACGAGGCATGGATGGTAAGAAATTCGAACAAAGCTTTAATTACAAACTGTAGATTTTTTATCAGGAGCACATTTGAGTGCCACTGCTAGTGAGAGGGACAAAGGACAGACAACAGAGCAACCCACCCAGCAAACCAGCATCTAAAGCCAAACAACTACACAGAGAAAGAATGCAATTTCCTGAATCCTTGCAAACTAAACAATGTGCATGATTAATCAGCACCTGGTGTGGAAGAATCTCTCCATCTCCCCTGTCACCCAATATCAAAGCTGTGCCGGTGGTGGAGACACCAACAACCGAGGGCAAGCGCTACCAAGAGGCTCTTCTAGGACAGGCCAGATATGATGGTCAGTGTTCAAATAAAATGACCATGTACAAGAATGGAGCAATGGTCAGTCTAGGTCAGGGGTCAGCAACGTTTACTATCAAAAGAGCCATTTGTGACCAAAATGTAAATAAAAAATATGTCTGGAGCCGCAAAACATAATTTGAGCCTCATAAATAAGTAACAAAGCCTATTAGTCTAAACATTACTAATAGGTCTAAATGAGCATGTATTTGATGGTCTTGTGGAGAGAGAGGCATCTTTAATTTTCCGAACTATCCCCCTTTCACTAGCAAGGACCACACCACAACAATATATCGTTTAGAAGTTTAATGAAGATTGAAATGTGTATGTGTTGAGGTGCAGGTGAGGGTGCATGGAGATGTCGTCTGTTGACATCTGTCTGGTCTGGGAGGAGGAACTGAAGACCGGGCAGAGGGAGACTCAGCGTTGGGGGTTCCGTCTCGGCATGTGCTGCCCGAGCGGACTGCTTCTCAGGCGTGTTTACGTCCCCTCCAGACAGATCCTACGAATAAGACATGAGAGAGACATGCACCGGATTTGACAGAAAGGAATGAGGATGTTAGGAGGGTGAGGGGAGGGATGAGGGGATGAAGGGATGAGGGTTGAGAGTAGGGATGAAGGGATGAAGGGAAGGGAGGGTGGGTCGAGAGAACTGAGACGATCTGAGACAAACAGGGCAGGACAGGTTCACCAGGTATATGTAACCTGCCAGGTAATTGAGGTGTGGTTAGAGGCGTGGTTAGAGAAGTGGTTGAGGCATGGCCCTGCTCCTGAACATAAGTTAACTTCCATTTTGTTTTTGTCTGAGAACACTAATACACTGATGTTTGAATTAACTATTCTTTAGTGTAAAAAGAAGAAAGAAGAAGCAATCTGGAGCACACGGTCAAAGTTGTATTTTTAATTAACCCTTTTATCGTATTTTAATGAACTATTCTTTCATGTATTCATGTATTCACCGTCCTTTTTTGATTCAGTGTAAACATTTTTACAATTGGAGAATGTAAGAATCAGTTTAGGCCTACAACAATGATAAGTTAAAAACATCCATCATTCATTTCATTTTCACATTTTTGAAAAAGCCACAGAGAGCCACCGGAGAGGGGCTAAAGAGCCTCAGGTTGCCTACCCCTGGTGCAGTGGTTGCATCCAAGTCATATAAATAGTGTGAGATGAGTGCATGTTATCACGTTAGATGATTTTTATACGATTGCATCAACATCTACCTGTATGGAGGGAATGCAACCACAAAGCACCAGCACAGCAAGGGGGGTACAGTATACCTTTCGCAGGCTAGACTAGATGGCTAATTTCTCCCTCCATGCTTGAAGGTGACGATTGCACAACCATGTGTGAATTTCAAGAATTCACCCTGACTACAGGAGCCAATTAGATGTACTGGAACCACAGCTGGTGTGCGATCTAAGCATGCAGTATTAGCAACAATATAGAAAACAAGAGTTTAGAGTGCTGACAACGAATAGGTGCGAAAGTAGAAGGTCAACAATGTGTATTGTTCATATTCAGCCGGAGCGCTACAGCTTTCACGGGATTATAAGCCAGTTTCATCACATGAAAGTAGTACCTTGTTGGAATGCCGGCATCTTTGATCCTGCGGCAAGGTGTGATCAGAATGTGATTGGAGTAGTGCAAGGGACATGAAAGAAGGGAAGAGAGCGGACCAAGAGGAAGAGTCGAAAGGGGAAATGGCCAAAGAGAGAAATAGATGCAAAGTAAAGGGAGAGATTGGAAGGAGGGAAAAAGAGGGATGGTAAAAATCTAAATGGGGGCTGCTTTGCAGTCCTTCCAGGGGAACATGCAGAGGAAGGGCGGGGTGCAGAGGGGGACTGAAGGGATGGAGCAGAGGGAGATGGAGAGCGTTTTTTGATCATTGTCGATGTGTCAGTGTTTGCCGGCTGCCAGCCAATCAAAATGCTCTGGTGATCAGAAGCAGCATGATGATGAGTGAGGGAGATGACGCTCTCTTCTCCACCGACACGGATGAGAGGACGTTAGAATATATTTTCTTCACCCACTCTTCGCGGTCCTTCTCTCTCACTTCATCTGTCTCACTTTCTCCATCTCTCTTTCTTCATCGCTTTCTCTTCTCTTTCGTCATTTCAGCTCTCTCTCTCCCTCCCTCCCTCCCTCTCTCTCTCTCTCTCTCGTTTGTATTTCTGCCCCCCCTTGTCACTTTTTATCTTGCTGATGGGGTTCTATCAAGCTGCCAGTCAACTCTGATGGCAAGCAGAGAGAGAGAGAGAGAGAGAGAGAGAGAGAGAGAGAGAGAGACTGATAACGCACTGACATCTGCCGCAACCGCAATTAACTCGAGCTCTGTGACTCCCCTCGGAAGAAGAAAATAATAATCATCTGTCCGCATTTTCTTTTGCCCCCCCCCCCCCCCCCCCCCCCCCCCCCCCCCCCCACACCTCTGTCCCTTTATTCTCTCCCTGAGCCACCTTGTGAATGTGTGATCAGCACAGACACAGGAAGAGCCAGCTTCACTCTTGTCTGTGCTGTCTAGTGTCTCGGTCTTCCTGTGTGTGTGTGTGTGTGTGTGTGCGTGCGTGCGTGCGTGTGCGTGTGCGTGCGTGCGTGCGTGCGTGCGTGTGTGTGTGTGCGCGTGCGTGCGTGTGTGTGTGTGATATTTTGTGGCCAGGGCCGTTCCACTGGGCTGGCCTTGGTTGGCTTGGCTACACGGCTATTGCTTGGCTAATCTCATTTCCAAAAGTAGGTGCAGTTAATTTTGTCAGTGTGCGTGCACGTGACTGTGTGTGTGTGTGTGTGTGTGTGTGTGAGAGAGAGAGATTGAGAGAGAGAGAAAGACAGAGAGAGGGTGAGTGAGTGAAGGAGGATAAACTGTCAGCTACCGGCTCATTTTCGGCATTACACGGGTAACATGGCGGCGACAGCTAATAGCTCATTCGCTGCTTCAAATTAAAACACAATCCCCTAATAGGAGTACAGGGAGGGAGGCGGGATCTAACAAGATTTATGAGGAAATGAAAAGTGATTGGATGTGAAGTTTGAATTAGAGGAAAGCAGTCTGGTGTCAGACTCTATGAAAGTGACTGACTGGTCCGGTGAACGGCGGACTGCTGGACTCTCAGTGGACCAAATCCCATCCAAAACCTGTCTATCAAATTAGCCCCTCCCCACAGTTAGGCTGAGCTAGTGACTTGGGCACAATTAATTCTGCTCTACTTTCAATTGCCTTACATGCCCTTTTCTGCTGTTCAACTTAATATAAATGTGTTAATCTGTCAATTGATTTTAACTTTTAACCCCTGTGCATCCTTTCATTTTTAACACAATTAGTATAGCCTATTAGCGTATCAAAAGATACATCAATAAGACTGCCGTACAAATATTAGCCATTAATGTATGGTTCCACTTTTTTTTAATAGTACTGTACCTACCTCGTGTCATTAACTTCAGCTAAATACCAAATATTCATTCCTTTTCAGAATTTTAACCCTTTAAAACCAGTTTTTGTGATTAGACCGTGATTTCTATTAAAACACACATGCGCACGTGCACACACATTTTGGACCTCAAGACATTTTGGGGGGGAGGGGGGGGGCTTCATCAATTCCCTGATGTTAAGCATTCATCCTGGAATTAAGGCTTCAAATTTATAGTTTTCACATTTTTTTTCCCATATTTATATATAGTCAAACCATAGATTAGTCAAACACAGTAAAAACTAAAAAGTTGAAGCCTTGACCCCATGATGAATGCCTAACATCAGAGAATTCATGCTTTTATGCAAAAATGTCTGGGAGTTGAAACATGACACTTTTTATCATCAGATGTATAAAATAAAAAATAGCGCTTTGAATGAGAGTCAATAAAACGATATGTTGACACAAATTTAAAGGAACGCTGGCGATTTCCAACCAGCTTTGTATCATTACATCAGTAGTATATCAGAAAACTGTAAACAGTTTTGCAGTCATTCATTTAGTTTGACAGTTATCGAGAGTTATATGAGTTAAGTTGTGGACCAGTGATGTAATTCATGCACAAATGACATCACTGGTCCACAACCTCAGCTCAAATCAACTCTCAATAACTGTTAAACTAAATGAATGACTGCTAAACTGTTTACAGTTTTCTGATATACTACTGATCTTGTAATGATACAAAGCTGGTTGAAAATCGGCAGAGCGTTCCTTTAACTATTTGTAATACACAGTGTATTATAGACTTTTTTTTTCTTTTTCTTTTGAAATACCAAAATGCCCCCCAAAATACACCTTGGCAAAATGTATGCCATATGCATTAACACAGCTAAAATGATGGACAAACACAAAGCCCAGATGTATCTGTGTGTAGGGTTGACAAAAGGGAAACCCACGCCCAAAAACACCAACACAGTTAAAAAGAAACAAACAAAAAACACGATTGGTGATGTAACTTGCATGTAACTTCTCATCACATCAGAAATTCTTAACAATCTAAAACATCAACGGCAAAACGTCAGGTTTTGGTGTCAGTCCCTCAGAATCAAAGCAAAAAGGCTTCTTTCTAGACAATTATGCAAGAAGTCCATTGTAGAAGAGCCAGAGAGAGCAATTTCTCTTCTTTTTCTTTTCAGAATCCATCTTTCCGTCAAACCGTCATCTACCTATATCCACCCATCTGTCCATCTATCCACCACCCTTAGCGGACGCCTACCTAACGTGCTTTAAAAACACGCCGTCGACTTCCTCCCGCCAGTCTCATCACTCACAGTGCCCTGGTGGAGAGACCCTGGTGCATATTGTCTCTGTGCGAGCTGCTCTCTTGAAAAAAAAAAACAAATTATCTCAGGTAATAATGTCGCTGAACAATTCAGTGCCACATCCAAAGTGCATCACGGGGGACGGTAAATAAATGTCCCTTCTCTCGCATGCCGCTTTCCATTTTACTCCTTCTCTGCCCAGCTTTGCCTTTTCTTTTTCGCTCTATTATTACGTCCCTCTCGCATCTCTCTCGCCAAACCCTTCACCCCCCCCCCCCCCACTCTACCCCCCCCCCCCACTCCCCCCCTCCCCTCCCCTCCACACCTCACTTCCATCTCCCCCCCCCTCTCTCTCTCTGTCTTTCCGACTTGGAGGCAGCTATTATTAAAAAGCCCTCCATGTATCTCGGAGACCAAGGCGACACAGCACCGCTGGCAGCCAGACATGATTGCCTACTTGGCAAGGATTGCTCCATGGCAAACTAAAGAGCTTTCTCGACCCCCCCCCCCCCCCCAACTCGCTCCTCTCTTCTGTCTCTCCCTCTCTACTCCCCCCTCTCTCACTCTCATCCCCCCTGTGATCTTCTATTCTGTTTCTCCTCGTTGTCTCCTGTCCTCAGTTCTGTGTCTCTCTGAGAGCTCTTTTCTTTCGTTCACTCCCCCCCCCCCCTCTCTTCCTCTCCCCCTTCTGTTCTGTCCCTTCGTCCCTGTCCCCTCTCCCCTGTCCCCTCTTTGGGTGTAATTACCGTGGTGGATACAGCCGGGGAGGAAGGAGGAGAAGGGGAACGCAGAGAAGAGGGGCAGGTCGGAGACGAGAGGAATAAGAGGAGAAAAGGGGTGAAAGAGAGAGGTAGAGAGGGAGCAGAGGAGGGCCCTAATAACAGTTTAATACGCTGAGAAGTGTGGTAATATATCACCTGCCATAGTTAATAAAATGTCACGTCGCCGCGGCTTTGGACAGGAAAGAAAGGTTAACTGGTGCTTCATATAAATGTACTTCGTCAAGCACAGGTGGAGGGGATTAGGGGCTCTGCTCACACACACACACGTACATGCACACACACACACACACACACACACACACACGCGTGCACGTGCACGCACACACACACACACGCGCACACACACACACACGCACACACAATAGTCACAAACATCTTGCATGCAAGGCAGTCAAATGGGTTCACAGAAACAATCGTGCACAACTTAAGCACACATGCACATACATGGCAAACACATATGCAAATGCATATGAATGTTCATAATGAAAGTCATAATGACACACGCGCACACGCACACACACACACACACACACGACACACACGCACTGAAATTATTTTCCTTTCAAGACTTGAAAATGCATGATCTTGATGGTATCTCAAACATACTGCTGGGTCTCACATCTGCACAAACACACATGCTTGAATGCACACACTCAAAGTACACACAAACACTTGCAGCCAGTTGTAAATCACGTGGTGAAAAATCAAATATTCATATGGTGAGGAGGCTGATTTTCTCTTCTTCCAGGGCACGTCTTATTGTGCATTCTCTCCATCGCACTTTCATCTCGTCCTCCTCTCTACTCTCTCTGCCCCTCCTCTTTTCCCTCCCGCTCCTCCCTGTAGACTCTCGCTCTCCCGCTCCTCTCTCTCTCCTCTTTCCATATCTCCACTCTCCACCTCCCTCTTGCCCTCACCTTCCACCTCCTCTCCTCCCTGCGGTCAGCTCATCCCTCGCTCCTACTCCTTCCTTTGCCCCAAGGAGATCTCCCCTCCTACATGGCCTCGCCTCATCCCTCTCTCTCTCCATGTATTTATATCAATGAACAACAGTCATCCTTTCATCTTCCTCCAAATGAACAGACTGTGTGAGAAGAGGAGATGAACACAGAGGAACTTGTTTTTTCTCTCTCAGGCCATAAACTCTACTGTACTAAGCAGTTGGAATATTATATAAACTCTCTCTCGTGTAAAGAAGAGATAATGATGTGTTTTGGATGGCTGTTAAAGATCACGTCACCCCAAACACTCCATATTATCACTGCATTTGAGAAATCAAGTCTTTATTGCAGTATTTATTTACACACTGGACACAAACAAAACTCTTTTTACAGCTTCAAATACACCCGTCTCATACTTTTACACAAACGCAATCAATGCTTTTATACCATTGATGCTTTCATCTGGAGTTTTGAAGGTAAAGCATAGTGTAACTGTTAGAGGGTAAAAGCAAATGGGAAACTATGTTTTCATCTATCTATTGTGGCAACCCGGCACTGAGGAAGCAATTTACTGCTCGATAAAGCATTTTATAAATAAAACAAAAATGTTATTTATTTATTTATAATGCGGAAGCAAGGGGTGTAGGATAATGACAACTTATGGCATGGACACACACTACCAGCTTTATTCTTCCTAAACACATGTTCGCACAACATGGGCCATTCTGCAGACTTTGTTCAAAGTCAGAGTTACAGTTATAGTTTACTAGCTCAAATATTATTTTGGGTTTATATAGATAAGAAAGTATTTGAGGCAGTCGCGCACATCCAAACAAACGTAAAGCAGATGCAGGAACCAAAAAACAGTACAGTATGAAAAAAGGAAGGTCCGCACAAGCTCCAATTTTACCTTTTATTTAACCATCCACAGGTGACGTTTCGAGCTATCGCTCTTCCACAGGGTTTATAGATAATACTGTAGTCTTAGTAAACATCTATGATTTGCATTAGGGGTGTAACAATACGCATAATATTGAAGTGTTTAGGCTTTAGGTTCAATACGCATTGCAAACCGAACGTTTACCGAATTCTTCTACAATGATGTCATAGTAAACTTGAGACGAAAAAGGTGTCGTTAATTGAAAAAACAAACAAACTAAAGTGTAAAAATAGTAAACTAAATAAGCAGAATAAAAAAATCAAGGACATTTACCTGGCATTTCTACTTTTTTACTCTATCGAAAACGTATCAAACCGTGACTGACACCACGAGTCATATCAAAGCAAATTTTGTGCACCGTTACACCCCTGATTTGTATATAGCTAGTTAAATGCTTTTTCAATTTGATTTTTGGTTGTGTAACAGCAGTTTGCACCAACCCAGTAGAATGGCCCATACTTTCTCCATCAGACCACCTGCCTGCCCTGCAGCCTGCTGCAGACAGCAGACAGCACCCCGGCCATGTCTGCCTCACTGCGCTCTCATTGGCTGTAGCACGTTGATGGCTCCTCCTCCCACACGACCAGATATTTAGCCTGCTAGATATCTGTTGGGCCTCTGTGACTCATCAGCGAGCTCCCTGGACTCGTCTGTGGACAGTTCACACATAGCATTCAAGCACCAAGCCAACTGTCTCGATCTGGGGGGGGGGGCGTCAAACTCAGAGCGTCTAGCCTGAATCTACATTAGGTTCTTCCATGGATCGGGGCTTTGGTGGAGGAGCCTCGTAGACCAACTGTGACCTGAGGAAGACACACGAGGAGAGGACCGGGGACAGGAGAGGAGGAGACGTGAGACTTGCTGTCCATCTGATTTCCAGTCTCTGCTCCTTTTCCAATCTCCAGTCCGTCCAGTGGTTCCCTCACTAATCTCACAAATGATAAATAAAGCAGAGCTCCAAGCAGAGAGATGCCAACACAGGATTTAGAGTTAACAGTTCAACAGGTCACCTGACTTGTTTGTAGATTTACAGTTAACAGTTCAACAGGTCACCTGACTTGTTTGTAGATTTACAGTTAACAGTTCAACAGGTCACGTGACTTGTTTGTAGATTTACAGTTAACAGTTCAACAGGTCACCTGACTTGTTTGTAGATTTACAGTTAACAGTTCAACAGGTCACCTGACTTGTTTGTAGATTTACAGTTAACAGTTCAACAGGTCACCTGACTTGTTTGTAGATTTACAGTTAACAGTTCAACAGGTCACCTGACTTGTTTGTAGATTTACAGTTAACAGTTCAACAGGTCACCTGACTTGTTTGTAGATTTACAGTTAACAGTTCAACAGGTCACCTGACTTGTTTGTAGATTTACAGTTAACAGTTCAACAGGTCACCTGACTTGTTTGTAGATTTACAGTTGACAGTTCAACAGGTCACCTGACTTGTTTGTAGATTTACAGTTAACAGTTCAACAGGTCACCTGACTTGTTTGTAGATTTACAGTTAACAGTTCAACAGGTCACCTGACTTGCTTGTAGATTTACAGTTAACAGTTCAACAGGTCACCTGACTTGTTTGTAGATTTACAGTTAACAGTTCAACAGGTCACCTGACTTGTTTGTAGATTTACAGTTAACAGTTCAACAGGTCACCTGACTTGCTTGTAGAAATCCCTTACAGGTTGTGGGGTCATTCAGCACAGGCCGAAGGTGATTAGTGATTAGGTGCAGTGTGTTACCTCCACGATTGATATGACAGTATTGCCCTTCCCAGACCTGGCGCAGTCATCTCCTGCAGTCTGTGGTGCTGAAGTCAGTCAGCATTCTGTCTACTCTGTCTCTATCTATCTATCTATCTATCTATCTATCTATCTATCTATCTATCTATCTATCTATCTATCTATCTATCTATCTATCTATCTTTCTCTCCCTCCCTCTCTCTCTCTCTCTCTCTCTCTCTCTCTCTCTATCTATCTATCTATCTATCTATCGTATCTATCTATCTATCTTTCTCTCTCTCTCTCTCTCTATCTATCTATCTATCTCTCTCTCTCTCTCTCTATCTATCAGTTCAATAAACTTCATTGGCATGAATGTTCAAAGATAATGTTGCCAAAGCTTCAATAATTGGTAAGGCAAAACAAAGATCCGTGATGTTTTCACATAATCTGTACCCCTTTCACCACCAGCACAAAACAAAAAGGGAAAATGAATATAAATAATGTATGTGCATATCGTTTCTTTGGAACGGGTGGTGGGATTGCTTTTGTAAATCATGCGCTTGTGCTTCCCTCTATTTTTTGTTTGTTTTGATCTGAGTTGCAGAAAAGGATGTTTCACATAAATAAGTGTATTCAAAGGGTATAGTAGCTGCTCCAAAGCTTTCTCTCCCAGCTCAGGGTGTTCCATCTTCACACACAAACCCAAAACTGTGTGAGAGTGGATCTCTCAAGCTTCATCTGTAGGCCACGGTCAGATAAGAAGAACAAAGAATCTCATAGCATAAACGATATTAACAGACACATTTGCTGTGAGGACTTGGATGAAAGTTTCCCCCGTTTCTTCTAACTATCCACACATCTCTCCTGCGCTGCCTGGCAGCTTCTCCGTCTCTTTCACTTCGCGTCTGCGGACGGTAGGGGTAGCATACAAACTAACCAGGGTTTTATTGCCCTTATTACATGTAGCGCTAGACCTATAGGCTGTCACTTGACAGTATGGCCCCAACAATCATGATTATGCTAATCGAGTTTTATCTATTGTAGTTCTATCTATTGTAAAGGGAGTTTAAAAAAAATCTCATTCTCTCTTTCCAGTCAAACTCCATGTTTCACCAAGTTTGATCATTAGTGTCACCTCCCTGCAGATGCTCTCCCATGTTTCATCTGTGATGACGATGATACTCATCTCTAGTTCTCTACATCTCAATGATATTGTAACAGCACGGCGAGGCTGGTATCGAACCCGGGATCTGTCATTTACAAGCGCAACCCGTTAACTCATTAAAGGGACATTCCCGTTGGCCAAGGACTAACGTGCCGCTTTATACATCGAGACCCAGGATCGCTACAGTACCTCCGCCTGTGGGAAGCTGGAAACCACCTCATGCCAACACCGCATGTCGTATTGGGCTGAAAATGTGCAGGGCTAGTTGGTTATGATAGAGGGAAGGTCATGGGCAGGCTATAAAGACCTGGAAACCACCTGCACACCACCATCATCCGGGCCAGCAAAAGGCACATTGTATTGCTTTGTGCTCTCAGTATTTAAACCGGGCAACGCTATGCTAGCATACAGTATGTGCACGTGATTCTTCTTTTACCACCTCCTGCATCGCCAGCATGAAACATTGCTTCAAATTTGGTCATGTTTCACGTTTATTTTGGTGTGTTTAAGGGGTAAGGTGTGTGTGTGAGAGACTGACTCAGAGGTCAGGAGAGCCACTGTCTGACACGCGTCTCTCCAGTGACTTCTCCTGCAGTGACTTCTCCTGCAGTGACTTCTCTTGCAGTGACTTCTCCTGCAGTGACTTCTCCTGCAGTGACTTCTCCTGCAGTGACTTCTCCTGCAGTGACTTCTCCTGCAGTGCCTAACTCGTCCTTTGTGACGCGGGCAGTGGAAAACCTCACACTGTGACACCTGTTGGCTCTGTTCTCAGACATGCAGTTCTTCTGGGGCTTCTTAGGGAAACACACACACACACACACACACCAGTGATAATGGAATAACGCAGGCTCCGTTTGGAGAGAGGTGGCGTCAGACTCGGATGGACGCGGAATGAGCCGGAACACCTTTAGTTTTCCATTAATGGGGACCTGTGTAGGGAGGCCATGCTGCTTGGAGTCAACGGTCTGTGTCCCGGGATGACTGCAGTGCTGGATGGAGGGAACAAGACGGAGAGCGTGGAAAAAATGTGACAATGTGATTGGTTAACTGCTGGGACTGTGATTAAACCCTCCTTTGTGGGATAAGTCTCTCTGTCAGCTTCTCTTCCCGTTTCATTCTTTACACCGACACATACAGTCATCTCTCTCATTCGCTCTCAACGCATGCAGTTAGCATTTGCTGTCTCTCTGGGTCAGACGGGCGCGTGCGCATGCACACGCACACACGCACGCACGCACACACACACACACACACACACACACACACACACACACACACAGAGAGTGAACATCTCTCTACCTCAAGACCTACAACTTCATCACACCTGGGGGGGGGGGGTGGCGGCTGGTTCGTAGCTGAAGCAGGAAGTAGTTGGTCACTTTGGATCTCTATAGGCCTGTCTGATTCTCAAGTGAACGAGCAATATAGGTGGCATTTCTAGGTAAGAAGTTGTAATTAGGCTGTCTGAAACCAGTTTGATACATAAGTTCACTGAATTTGCAACCTTTCTAGGTACCTGGTTATGGATAATTTTCAATGATAAATCAAGGTGTGTTTTGTTCTGCAGTGTAGGTTAGTTGAAAATCAACGTGGCATTCTAAGGAGGGAAGTGTGTCCGCGCGCGAGCCGTGCGTAATGGGCCTATCCAAGCGAGGATTTCCTCATGCATACGCCTGTCGTAGTGGGGTTGTTTGCGCTAAGACCAGCTATTTTGCCGGCGTTAAAATTGAGAGCACCCAAGGCCCCTTTTTCTAACACATTGCGCTGGAACGCCTATGTTTGAACGGGCAACGCCCAAACCTCTTTTTGCGCTCGGCATATACCGACGGTATCTTCCCCACATCGCTAAATGACACTTGCGCGAGACACATGATAGGCTAGAGGCCCACGGACACGCCTGGGCCACGCCTACACCTGTGTCATCCCAGCGCAAAACTGGACGGTGGAGGCAGACGATCGCTTAAGACGCTGGGAAGATAGCAATAAGAGGCGCGCAAACGCAGCGCAAACGATAGGGCCGTACGAAGATAGGGCCCTAAGACACAGACATGCAGGCCTACACACATGCATGCACAGAGACAAATGATAAGCTCACATTCATATTCATGCCACATTGTTTTCGGGGATTTCGATCTTTTATTTGTGAACACAGCACCCCCCACAGACACACACAAGCACACACAAGCACACACACACAAACATACACACACACCCTAAGCGCGCATATCGTAAAAATCAATCCCCAAGGAGAGTACCCTCCACACGGCGGCTTAGTCTCGTCTGTGAGAAAATGCCAAGTAAGGCACCCTTACATTGAGGCGAGCGATAACAAGATTTGTTTTCAAACTGACAACAACCTGAGAGAATGGCGCAGCTTTCCACCACCGCCGCTTCCGCCTGCAAACGAGGGAGCAGGGAGAATCAAAAGAGATGAAGGAATGACAAGCGCCCTCAAAAGACAGAGTGAGGTCCTTTGCAGTGACTCGCAACTGTGCCTTCAAACCATTCTGTCACCTTCTGATAAGGACTGAGTGAACCAGAGGGACAGAAGTAGAGACAGCATGAGAAGGGAGAAAGACATGGAGAGGGAGAGAGAATAGCTGAAAAGTGAAGAGGGGAGGGAGAGGAGAGGAGAGGATGCGAGAGGAGAGAGGGATGAAATGACCGGAGCAGGATGGTTAGGTGGATCTTTCTGTTGCCGACTGTGTTAACTCTTTTCCTGCCATTGATGTGATCCAACGTCATTTCCGACACAACGCTTCCCTGCCAATCACGTGATTCCACGGCAATCCGTGTTTTCACTGTTATACAAGATACAAGATACAAGATGTTTAGTGTCACACGGATGTACAAGTACACACGGTGAAATGCTTGAGCTGAGTTATGTTCCGTTACAGTCATCATCATCATCGTCATCAACATCGTCATCATCATCATTGTCATCAACATCGTCGTCACTGTCATTCACATTATCGACATTATCATCATTGTTTCCTGTCATGCTTAACTGGTACATTAACATCAGAACATTGTCATCGTTATTGTCATCTGTTCCGGTGCTTTCCGGGTCTGTGCCGTATATTGCGGATGCCCATAAATAATCTTTATATGTTATGTTAATTAGTAGTTACAAGTCTTTGTCTATATATTGCGGTTGCCCATAAATAAATCTGTACATGTTATCTTAGCAGCTGGTCATAATGGTGGGGTAGATCTGTTTATTGTTTAGTCGTTGTCTGGTGGCTTGGGGGATGAAGCTATTTCGTAGTCTGCTTGTCCGGGTTTTGGGGGTTCTGTATCTCCTACCAGATGGTAGCAGGGAGAACATGTTGTTGAGTGGGTGGGTTGGGTCCTTGATTATTTTCCTGGTTCTCTTGAGGCAGCGCTGAGTGTAGAGGTCTGCCAGTTCCGGCAGCTCGCAGCCTGTTACATGCTGGGCCGCGCGCCTCACTCTCCTCAGCGCTTTCATGTCTTTTATGGTGCAGTTTCCATACCAGGAGGTGAAGCAGCCGGTCAGTAGGCTTTCGATGGTGCCTCTGTAGAAGTCTTTGAGTATTGTGGGTCTCAGGCCGAACTTCTTTAGTCGTCTGAGACCGTGCAGCCGTTGTTGGGCCTTTTTGGCAACAGAGGTGGTGTGGCTGGACCATGTTAGGTCCTGGTGGATGTTGACACCCAGGTATTTAAAGCTGTCCACTCTTTCCACCTCTGTGCCATAGATGGTGACTGGGCGGTGGGACCCCCCCCCCCCCCTCCTGTAGTCTGTGATGATCTCCTTGGTCTTGGCCACATTCAGGGAGAGGTGGTTGTCCTGGCACCATTGTTCCAGGACAGCCAGTTCTTTCCTGTAGGCCGTCTCGTCGCCGTTGTTATGATAGATGGCTCTGTACTTAGTGAAAATGGTGGCCGTTGAGTTAAAATACTCAGAAGCGGAGCTGTCCACTGAAACTGCCAGTGCTAAAATGGACTTCTAACTCATGTTGATGATCCACCCCACCTTCCTCTCCTTGGTCCACACGCCACTCAATTTCTGGTGTGCCCTGCCTTGACTCCAAGCACACATGGGCATATACTGGTTACTGCAGTCTCAAACATAATTTAAATAATATATAATAAAATATAAATAATATTAAATAATGGTGATGTTTAACAATTCACCAATTTGCTGGGGACCCCCTGGAAGCCTCCCAAGGACCCCTGGTGGTCTGTGGACCACACGTTGAGAACCACTGTAATACTGTATACACACACACACACACACACATGGGCACATGCATGCACGTACGCACACACACACACACACACACACACACACACACACACACACACACACACGCACACCAGCCTCCAAGCTCTTTTGGCAATACACACCACCCCAGTATGAAAAAAGTAGTGTAACCTTTCAATACATTCCCCCATCTTATTAATATGCTCCATCGCTAAAAGGCAAGAAAGGAAAATGTCTCATTTAAATTTGGAGTGGTGATGAGATGGGTGTGGGCAGGGGCGTCATGCAAGCCAACAATCTGAGGGGGCGAATGCTGGCGCCGCCCGAAGGGCGGCAAAAAATTTGGGGGGTTGGAAGCCAGATTTAGAGGAATATCTAATTTTAAATTAACAGACTGAGCAGGTGTAACCATAAGGCTATTTTCCAAACTGCTCAGCCTCCTGGAAAGATCCATAATCACCAGACTAAGTACATTGCCACTGCCCAGGCTCAATGGACTTGACAAAAATGGGAGACCACATGTTTCAAAGCAATGTAACACAATGTTTATTTTGGCTGGTATTGCCTTTTCAGAAGGTAGAAATCTTTCCTCTAGAGCAGGGGTTCCCAACCTTTTTTGTGCCAAGGACTGGTAGATACATGGGAAAAAAAGTCACGGACCGGTTGTCAATTCTAATGGTTTTAGTTATATATATTTACTCACCAGGTGGTGACAAAGGGTAAATAACAGCCTTTTGTGTTGTACTGTATGTAGCCTATACAGTATTTATGTTTTTGTTTTAACTACAAACATACATAAACGTAAACTTGAAACTATGTTTCAACTACCATACACAGCCTATAATATTATAGCCTATGTTTATTTAAAAAAAAAAAAAAAAAAAAAAAAAAAATTTTTTTTACCTCTCAAAAATCTGAGGGGGCAATTGCCCCCTCAGTTACAATGGGCATGACGCTTCTGGGTGTGGGGTTATATGGCTCTCTCTCTTCTCTGACACACACACACACACACACACACACACACACACACACACACACACACACACACACACCTGGGCAGTGTTCTATGCTGCATTGCATGACTCAGTGATTAAAAGGATTGGGCTGAATCTCAATCTGAGCACGTTCTCCCCTAAACCTGACATTTCAACTCCTTCTCCTCTCTAATCTTATAGCACAGTGCTAAGTAGCAGCTAGAATACCTTGTGCTTCTATTCTAACTTTTTCTCCTGTTTTGAGCTGATGAACCTTTTGTGCTTTTCTTCAATTATTTCAGATTACTTTTCACTTCCTTTTACCTCATCTCATCTGTGTGATATTTACTCAAAAACAATAATAATAAAATAAAAAGCTCCTCCCTGCTCTAGCTACTTCCATCTCTCTCTGTGCCAGTCCATTTCTATATTCCTCGCCCTCTGTCAAAGTCATGAGGACTTCTTGATTTTCTCCTGCTCCTCCAGTGCAGGATACTTGCCTGCAACAACACGTTTGTACTGTACGAGCACAGCTTGTGTCAGGACGTCTCAGCCCTTGCTGCTACTGTAATGTTCTGTGAGGATCCCTGTAATGTTCTGCGAGGATCCCTGTAATGTTCTGCGAGGATCCCTGTAATGTTCTGCGAGGATCCCTGTAATGTTCTGCGAGGATCCCTGCGACACGTGGCTTCTTCTTCAGCTCCTGGCCCCGGATCTCAATGGCCGCCGAGGAGCGTAGATAGATGAGAGTGCTTATAACCATGATGCCAAAGGGAATTGAACTGAATTGATTAGGCAGCCACTTAACGTACATGGCGCGATATTGGAAAGGATTGTGTAAGAAGAAATGAAGCAGGGCACCGGGAGGTCAGAGTCACACCCATGATGTGAAAGAGGTATTGAGGCAAAGGTCAGGGAGTGGATGCTAAATCACATGGGTAAAGTGGTGATGTTCATTGGTGCTTTTAACCATAATTGAACACAACTGATTTTCAGTGTGCCCAGTTATCAAACAGTTTATCATGTGACTTATTCCCCAACTTCTAGACGCCATTCGCTTTCATTCAATGATATTAAAACCAAACTGCTGAGATGATAATTTACGTGTATAGTGATGTAATCCATGGAGTGTAATCCATGGAGGAGAACTTTTGCTAGCCTTCGGCTAATACAGCATAAAAAAGGGGGATTTTGTCTTTGTGCATGCAAAACCGTTCATATCCAAATACATTTGCATTTCTTTCATCAATGTAGAGCCCGCCCCCTACTGCATGAACCAGTAGGAGTCTATGACGTTAGGTGTAGGCTAGTCCCACAGTAGCCATAGATTAATATCTACGTCTGGGTAACAACTCTTGACCAAAACCAAAACCAAATGCGTGAAGGGCAGTTTAGAGTCCAGCGATTTATCATAGCCCGACAGGCATCGCTGAACGTGACGTCCATTCCAGTATCGCTCGACGCTGATTTTGGACGCAGTCGCTCGTAAAAAGTATAAACACCTAGGCGATAGGAGCAGAGCAGGATGTTTTGTGATATTTTCACATGGATTAATGCCAGACGGACAGACAGATCAGCCAGCCAGTCAAGGTACAACGTTACCGTTTTGATTGCAACATCACAAAACTGTATATCTGCTGTATGATTATCCCTGCTACTGATGTGTTAGCTTTTACTTACCATCTGTGTTGAGAATGTCCGCTATAGCTTTCCAGGCATTTGCCTTTTTAACCGCATCTTTATAATCTGCCCGCTCGTTAGCCCAAAGGCACGGGAACCGTTGTGTTTATTAAGTTTTCAACATTATGTGATCTTCTTAATGCATGCATGTCGTGATATGATTGGTCGAAATGGGGTAGAAATTTGATAGTACTGGGTGACGTCTGCAAACTGTACATTACTGTTATCAATGAAATCTTGAAAAATGAACTTTTGATGTGAAAAAGTGTGAAAAACGAAAGAAATTAGATTGTTGTGATTTTGTTTGCATACATCATTAAATAGGTGCACTGCATACCCAGGTATTTGAACTGAAAGAAAAGAAAAGTCATTTTTGGGTTCAGCTCGACTTTAACATTGGCTGAATTATCTTTTATACTGGCCTATGGGAGAAACTATGGCGTTGGAGGTGTGAGGACTCTGTCAGGATGCTGTCAGGGTTGGGACACCAGCTGTCATCACTTCCCTTCTCTCTCTGTCCCCATCTCTTTCACCCCCCCCCCCCCCCCACACACACACACCCTGTGACTCTTCCTATTAGTATTCTCATTTACACCCCCCACACTGTGTTTCTGCTTCCCTCACACCTCTCAAAGTCTGAAGCAGCTCCAACATTCTCTGTGCTGCTTGTTGACATCACCACGTCGTTGTGTAAATGTCATCCCGCACACAGCACCGTCAACAAGGTCTGCCTGTCACCGACAGAGGAGGAGTTCATCAACGGTGGTACCTTCCCGTTATGATTTCATGTTGCATTCAGGCATTGCCAGTAAAGTAGGAAATAATACCCCAGCATTGAACAGCAGCATAGTAAGCCCATTACACACAGACAGTATAGGTCCATCAATGTAACCGAGCGCGGCCTGAGCCGAGCCTGTAACCACTTTTAGTACTTTATCACTTTATTTCAGCTTTTTGATATCTTCTGTACTTTTTGAGAAATCGCAGATCACGTTTTATACTTTCTTCAATCTTTATAATGGGAGCTTATGATGTGATGTCAAAATTTGACGATAAATTGTATGATACTCTTATACTGTACATAGTCTTGTATTCATTCGTTTTTGATATTTGTAAAGCCCTTTGCGATGCACCATTGTGTGAAATGTGGTTCATAAATTAATTTGACTTGACAATGTGCACATTTAGTAGCCTATACTCATTTGCTCATACCTGATCACCAGCTCACACAACTCGCTCATTCATTTGCTCAGTGAGTGAGTGAGTGAGTCAGACAGACAGACGGACGGACGGACAGTCAGTCAGTCAGTCAGTCAGTCAGTCAGTCTCAATCACGTTTACTCACTGCCCAAAACGGATTCATTTATTGATCATTCATTCAGCCAGTCTGTCAGAGAGTGACTCACTAATTAAGTCTCTTCCTCCATCTCCTTTTCTCAGTCCATCTGTAGCTTCTCTCTCTCTCTCTCTCTCTCTCTCTCTCTCTCTCTCTCTCTCTCTCTCTCTCTCTCTCTCTCTCTCTCTCTCTCTCTCTCTCTCTCTCTCTCTCTCTCTCTCTCTCTCTCTCTCTCTCTCTCTCAGGGTTCAGTGAGGACAGAAGTGAGATCCTAGTTGTTGGACAACAAGCTGCACTTAGCTGGGTTGAGGCTACAGAGTGATGGACAAGCAGACCCCCTGAGCACTGCAGTAGCAGAGTGGAGATGGTGTAATATAACTGCTTGATGATTAATTACACACTGAGGGAGATGAATGCTCCAAGGGTGAACGTGTGTGTGTGTGTGTGTGTGTGTGTGTGTGTGTGTGTGTGTGCGCGCGCATGCGTGTGTGTGTTTGTGTGTAGTTATTTGTGTCTCAGTTATTGTTGTTTTTGTGACTGAGAAGTTAAGTTAGGTGTGCAGGTAGTGACAGGGTATGGTATGGTTAGATGTTAGGTGCAGGTAGTGAGTGACAGTGCATTAGTGGGAGGTTTTGAAAGTGAATTTTAATTTGGGCCAGGACCCTCCTAGGCAATTAAGGGTTGTGTACACAGGGGGGAAGAGCAAATTAAACTAGAATGTTTACATTT
>NC_139646.1:13763103-13770603 GCF_964638095.1 Poromitra crassiceps
CTGCGCCTGCGTGGTATCGTGTTTCTCAGCTCCACAGACTCAATCAATAGCTGCCAGTCCAGCAAGGAAGACAGAATAAAGAAGGTGCGTGCGCACACACACACACACACACACACACACACACACACACACACACACACACACACACACACACACACACACACACACACACACACACACACACACACACACACACACACACACACACACACACGTCAGTGAGGAGGAGATGTTGAAGCTAACGAGAGAAGCTTTGAGACATCGTTCTGGCTGTCCTCTTTTGGGACAAATGGACAAACTAACTTTCTCACTCTTTCTCTTTCTCTCTCAACTCAATTCATTAGAATTGATATTTGTTTTAATTCATTAGCGTATTATATTTGTTTTGTAATATGTGAGAAAATGTACTGTTTGTTTTGTAAAAGAGTTTAGACAGTGGTGTTGATTATTTTGCGAGCATGCACCTTAGATTGGAGAGTTTTGTGTGTAACATTAACGTATAATGGAGAACTGATATACAGTACATCTCATTTTGAATTCAGTTTTTGTTGCGGAAAACTATGAAGAGATGGCTGGGTTAAATGTTTTGACAGCTACAGTATATTAGTTTGGACATGTGGATTTGGAGAATACATTGAGAAAAACTAACTTTAATAGAAACATGAGAAACATCCTATGATGAAAAAGCACAAATTGTAGGCTTAAAATAAGACTAAGGAGAGACTGAGAGAGTCTGAATCACAAGTCAGCATTGTCGGGTTTCGCCAGGAAATCCTGTGGCTGTAGCCCTGTGTGTGTGTGTGTGTGTGTGTGTGTGTGTATGAATGTATATATATATATATATATATCTATATATATATATATATAGATATATATATATATAGATATATATAGATATGTATATATATGATGAAAAGATTATCTGCAAAAGTTGACCTCAGTGTAAAGTAGTGCAAAGTGCCGTTTGTTTGGATGTGCACATCACATTTGAAAAAGTCAGTCTATTGCCATTGGCCCTTTGGATAAGTTTGTGTACTTTGGATAAGCATGCATTTTATCTGTGTCAAACACCTACAGTTGTTCCAGTAGTGTGTGAACTCCAGTCAGCCGCATCTTTTATGGCTTCAGCAATAATGTGGCTGTTGGAGCGCAGCTTGTACCAATGGATGTGCTGCCTGTACCCATAGACAATCTTCTGTACCGTGTGTATAGTACAGAGAGGGAGTGGGTGTGCAGCTGACAGTGTGTGTCATCATCTTACACAAGGCTGTAGGCCTGTAGCTGGATGCTGTTCAGGGTAGAACCATAGACATAAATAATATGGACGTAGCTATCCCATTAAATTTCTTCTCGCTGGCGGAGTTCAAACGTTGGCCGTCACCATCTTGATTTTTCATCAGCAGAGTGGGAGGGAATGGGTTGAGTCCTTCCGCACCTCACGGGAGTTTCCCAGAGCCGCAGCTCCGCCTGCTATTGGTCCGTGATCGGCAAGCTGCGCAATCGCTGGACAGGCGATCTGTCAATCACCCCCTTTTCTTATTTTATTTTCTAATATTTTTAGTGATATTTATTTATTTATTTATCCTGGTTGCTGCTCCACCCTCTGCCAATCTGGGGAGAGCCGAAACTGGCTCCATGCTTCCTCCGAGACATGGGCTAGTGGCCAGCCGCTTCTTTTCACCTGACAGGGGAAGCTTCACCGGTAGGACATAGCACGTGGGAGGATCACGCTATTCCAATGAGTTCCCCTCCCTCCGAACAGGCGCCCCTAATGACCAGAGGAGGCACCACATCAGCGACCAGGATATTGCATGTTTTGGTGTGGGGTTCCTATATGAAGGAAACCCCCTTTTCTATCATCTATTTGATTCCAAACGGGCGAGTTATATAAGATATGACGTCCCCACAGTTGCTATGAAAAGGTTAAATTAGCTATACAGGCTGTAAAGATGTTTAATTACTGTTACAAAGTGGGGCATTTTTAACAGGAACAACGGGACTTCTGAGTCCTGCCTCAAGTGGCCATTGGATGAATTACAGCTTAAACAAAGACTTCCGCATCTTCAAGGGAAAGGGGGTGGGCTTGCCCACTGGGTAGAACAAGGCTGTAGGCCTGTAGGGGCCTGCTGGATGCTGTTCAGGCTAGAACAAGGCTTTGGAGGCCCAACTTGTATGGTTGTGTCTTGCAAACTCTCTCCATTTCTCTCCCTCTCCTAGATACAAGCATACAAACACACACACGCATGCACACACACACACACACACACTCCTACTCACATTGTGTCTAAACATAGTGAGACTTGAGTAATGACACACACGTCTTGATGTCAATACCAATTCCAATAAGTCAGAGTAACAGGGGAGGTGTGAACATCATCTTTCACAATTTCACAAGTCTTCCTCTCACCTTTTCTCTCTGTGTCTCTCTCTCTCACACACACATGCCACACACACACACACACACACACACACACAATTGTCACTTCGCTTTTCTTCACCTTGATATTCAGTTATGACGCTTAGATTGGCTCCCTCTGTGTGTTCTCCTCAGCCAGTATGCTTCTAGCTGAAGTTAAATCTCTCTCTCTCCCTCTCATTCAAACATGCAGGCACACGCACGCACACACACACACACACACACACACACACACACACACACACACACACACACACACACGTTGATTCTGAACTATCTGTGTGTGTGTGTGTGTGTGTGTGTGTGTGTATGCATGTCAGAGAGAAGAGAAGGGAGTGACTGAAGGAAGCATCGACCGACTACAGGAGCTAAATGAATGGGACCAGATTGCATCTATTCTTCCTCACAGATACAGTACCAGTCCATCGATCATTCTCAGCCATGTCACATTTTTAAAGACAGATTGTGACTACAGTGTAACTCTACAGTGTAACTCTACAGTGTAACTCTAACTACAGTGTAACTCTAACTACAGTGTAACTCTAACTACAGTGTAACTCTAACTACAGTGTAACTCTAACTACAGTGTAACACTAACTACAGTGTAACTCTAACTACAGTGTAACTCTACAGTGTAACTCTAACTACAGTGTAACTCTAACTACAGTGTAACTCTAACTACAGTGTAACTCTACAGTGTAACTCTAACTACAGTGTAACTCTAACTACAGTGTAACTCTAACTACAGTGTAACTCTAACTACAGTGTAACTCTAACTACAGTGTAACACTAACTACAGTGTAACTCTAACTACAGTGTAACTCTACAGTGTAACTCTAACTACAGTGTAACTCTAACTACAGTGTAACTCTAACTACAGTGTAACTCTAACTACAGTGTAACTCTAACTACAGTGTAACTCTAACTACAGTGTAACTCTAACTACAGTGTAACTCTAACTACAGTGTAACTCTAACTACAGTGTAACTCTAACTACAGTGTAACACTAACTACAGTGTAACTCTAACTACAGTGTAACTCTAACTACAGTGTAACTCTAACTACAGTGTAACTCTAACTACAGTGTAACACTAACTACAGTGTAACTCTAACTACAGTGTAACTCTAACTACAGTGTAACACTAACTACAGTGTAACTCTAACTACAGTGTAACTCTAACTACAGTGTAACTCTAACTACAGTGTAACTCTAACTACAGTGTAACTCTAACTACAGTGTAACACTAACTACAGTGTAACTCTAACTACAGTGTAACTCTAACTACAGTGTAACTCTAACTACAGTGTAACTCTAACTACAGTGTAACTCTAACTACAGTGTAACACTAACTACAGTGTAACTCTAACTACAGTGTAACTCTAACTACAGTGTAACTCTAACTACAGTGTAACTCTAACTACAGTGTAACACTAACTACAGTGTAACACTAACTACAGTGTAACTCTAACTACAGTGTAACACTAACTACAGTGTAACTCTAACTACAGTGTAACTCTACAGTGTAACTCTAACTACAGTGTAACTCTAACTACAGTGTAACTCTAACTACAGTGTAACTCTAACTACAGTGTAACTCTAACTACAGTGTAACTCTAACTACAGTGTAACACTAACTACAGTGTAACTCTAACTACAGTGTAACTCTAACTACAGTGTAACTCTAACTACAGTGTAACTCTAACTACAGTGTAACACTAACTACAGTGTAACACTAACTACAGTGTAACTCTAACTACAGTGTAACTCTAACTACAGTGTAACTCTAACTACAGTGTAACTCTAACTACAGTGTAACTCTAACTACAGTGTAACTCTAACTACAGTGTAACACTAACTACAGTGTAACTCTAACTACAGTGTAACTCTAACTACAGTGTAACTCTAACTACAGTGTAACTCTAACTACAGTGTAACACTAACTACAGTGTAACACTAACTACAGTGTAACTCTAACTACAGTGTAACTCTAACTACAGTGTAACTCTAACTACAGTGTAACACTAACTACAGTGTAACTCTAACTACAGTGTAACACTAACTACAGTGTAACTCTAACTACAGTGTAACTCTAACTACAGTGTAACACTAACTACAGTGTAACTCTAACTACAGTGTAACTCTAACTACAGTGTAACTCTAACTACAGTGTAACTCTAACTACAGTGTAACTCTAACTACAATGAATCCTTTGTTGTCTCCCTGCGTCTGCTGTCCTTTACCGTCAAACTCTTCATTTCAGCCTTTATTTCTCTGTCCTCCATCCTTTCCATGAAAGATACATAATGAATCAACTAACAATACGATCCAATACGATTCACCCCTCTTGTGACGCAGTGCCAGTCGACACGATTTGATTCAACACAATACAATTCAACGCGATGCAAAATAATTATGTTATACAATTCAATATGGTACTGTATAGAGAGTTTGATTGTATTTCTTAAGCAGCAAAATCATAAATGAACTAAAGTGCAATTTTTCTTTACATATTTATTCTCTAGTACTGCAATTCAGAGCATCACAGCTGATGAGGATGGCAGAGTAACATCAAAGCTGAATGGCGTTTATGTTGACAAATATTTCTAATAATGATGAGGCTTTTTTTCCATTTGAGCACGGCTGGTGTGCTGTTACATTATGCTATTGAGCACGTCATGTTGCTTGGTCGGAACTACCTGTTGTATAATTTAAATTCCAGCTGCCTTTAATACTTTTGAATTGCAAAGCATCCGCCTCTTGGTTCCTTTATCCTTGAGGAGGACATATTTTCTTTCATTTTTTTCCTTCCGCCTCCCTTCCTCCTCCGTGGCCATGGGCTCTGTTACTCTTCTCTGATTCTCTAGCCTCCTGTGTTTTGCCTAGCAGTAGAGAAAGCCCCTGACCTTCACTGGGATTTAGGTACGGAAATGTATTCTATGAACTGGCAATAAAAAGTGTTTTCTATGTCTCTCATTGAGTGTTTACTGCTGGCTGGGAGCTTAACTAAAAATCCTGTAGAGCCGATGAGCGATATGCATGTGTGTGTGTGTGTGTGTGTGTGTGTGTGTGTGTGTGTGTGTGTGTGTGTGTGTGTGTGAGTGAGTGAGTGAGTGTGTGTGTGTGTATTTAGTATGCACATTTGTCTGTCAGGAGGAAACATGAGGGTACAAAGGAGGAAAGAGAAATAAAGGATAACATCTGGTCTATCACAGCTGCCCCAGGCCTGCTCACCATGGGGATTTGTTAGAGAAATCACAAACACGCGCACGCATGCACGCGCACGCACACACGCGCAAAAGGCCTTATCTATAACACATGTCATTGACAGAGTCCTTTATAGGAGACAAAAATGGGAAATTGGATGGATAGATAGAGGGATACATGGGTGAGAGATGGATGTAAGCTTTTCAGTAAAGATGCACACACACACACACACACATGTACACAAACACACACTCAGTCTCACACACATACATAAACACACACACACACACACACATACACACACGCGTGCACACACACACACACACATACACACACACACACACACGCGCACACACACAAACACACACTGTATGAAGTCCTGCAGCGAATGATCCATCATGCAGCCACGATCGCTATCAACCAAGCTGGCTTTGATGTACAAGCTCTCATTATCTCTCTCTCTCTTCCCCCTTTGTCTTACACTCATCTAGGTGACTCTACCATTACAGTCAAGCAGTCATGGAGGATGATAGAGCATGATCTTTTTCTGTATGTGTGTTGATGGTCTGTATCAATGCATTTTGTATGTTTCTCTCGGTGTTTGAGTGTGTCTGTTTACATTATGGATCATTCGCCGCGTTGACGGCTGATTGTGTGGCGAGGCACGATGGAGTTTGACAACATCAAAGGCTGGAGACCAACCTGTATAGTGACTGGAAGGTTGTTTTGATCAGCGGCACTAATCATTGTTTAACTTAATCACCTCATTCCTCACATTGCCCGCATTCACAACTGGCATCTGTGGAGCACCTCAGGGATCAGAGATGGTTCCATCTGTGTGTGTGTCTCCTGTGTGAGTGCATGTGTCTATGACGTGTCCTTATTTACAAGTGTTTGTGTGTGTGTGTGTGTGTGTGTGTGTGTGTGTGTGTGTTTCTGTCTTTATGTTTTGCCTCTGAATCAACCTGTGTGGGAAATGGATGAAATTACGCCAACTGAAGTGCAGCTAGCTTCAGGAAATGAAATGCTCTCTTCCAAAATGCCATGTTCTGCAGTTTGGAAATTCATGATGTAACGCCTTTAAAATCCTGAGGATCTAGTCTGTTTTGCTACGATACCCACTAGGCTATTCTTTGAAAAGTAGCATAATTTGGTTCAGTTTGGCTTCTATCAGCCATTTAGTAAGAGTATATGGCACTTTTTTCAGATGGTGGATATGACATTTTGGCATGAAATGTTGATGCCATGTGTGAAAGCCTCTCCCTCCCCTGTGTGTGGGGAGACTGTGAGTTTGTTCATTCATAATACAGAATTAGAATATTATCTCAATCCATTAAGTCATGTGTGCATAAGCCAAAAGATCCAGAAAGTGTAACCAAAGTTTGAAGCAAACCTGTTGAAATGATGATGCACCTGTGGGCCATAAACCCTGTTCATGCTTCTTATCGTGTCCAATTTAGTTCCACGAATACAGTACGTGGTTGAAAAAGACAAGAGGTTTTTGTGCATCGCGCAAGATGAGACCACATCATATCTATCGTTTGATGTTTATTTCATACAAACATATCATAACGTTCCATTTGACTATTCTCCAATGCTAACGAAAACCCTGCGGAAAGATAAACAGGGATAGCACTTGAAAAAGGAAAGATAAACAGGGATAGCACTTGAAAAAGGAAAGATAAACAGGGATAGCACTTGAAAAAGGCAGCAGTGGCAGGGATTGTGTGCGTATTGTCCTCTTCCTTTAGAAACAATAAACACTGAGAACATCTCCATGGTGGCATCATGGCACAGCAGTCAGCCTGGGTGAGGCAAGCATCTTTGAAGGAGAGAAAGCTTCTGAAAAGAAACATTTCTCCTGAGATGCAGTGCTTTT
>NC_139646.1:13773103-13775603 GCF_964638095.1 Poromitra crassiceps
GGCACCACTCTGCCTCACAACCTCCTACCTACACCTTCGCTCTGCTTTTCATCATGTCCTCAAGCAAGAGATCTGTCCCAGCCAGGCACAGAGAAAGAAGAAGACACGTCGGTCTAGAAGAAAATTAATTCTCGCTCTACTATCTGACAGTCAACTCTGTAACCATAGCAACAGGTGGCTGACTATGAACACTGCTCTTGTAACAGGTTGCATTGCCATGGTGAAGGATATGGCAGGATGCTTAATTTGCCATGGATGTAGTATAATGTTATTGGATTTATACCGCAATGACTGTAATCATTAATTCACACTTTGAGACTGTAATCAAGTCGTAAAAGGTAATAGCGATGCTCTGTGCTACAAAGGCACTGCAGAGGTCTAATTTGCATGCTGTAACCTTGGGTATGAAGAAGTGCTGTGCATCGGTCAGGGGAAAAACTACTTTTTTAAGCTTTTAATTATAAATGTAGGTTTGATTTGTAGGCTATAATTCACCTTGAATATTTGTGGGATGATGGATTATCCATCAATCCTTTCTATCCATCCCTACTTCCCTCCATCCAACCAGCCAGGTAGTGAGCTGGTTAGATTTCCACAATAAAGAAACCAGCCAGGTAGTCAGCTGGTTAGATTTATTGTCACAGTGGTAGATAAATATACAGCGTTATTGTCACAGTGGTAGATAAATATACAGCGTTATTGTCACAGTGGTAGATAAATATACAGCGTTATTGTCACAGTGGTAGATAAATATACAGCGTTATTGTCACAGTGGTAGATAAATATACAGCGTTATTGTCACAGTGGTAGATAAATATACAGCGTTATTGTCACAGTGGTAGATAAATATACAGCGTTATTGTCACAGTGGTATATAAATATACAGCGTTATTGTCACAGTGGTATATAAATATACAGCGTTATTGTCACAGTGGTAGATAAATATACAGCGTTATTGTCACAGTGGTAGATAAATATACAGCGTTATTGTCACAGTGGTAGATAAATATACAGCGTTATTGTCACAGTGGTAGATAAATATACAGCATTATTGTCACAGTGGTAGATAAATATACAGTGTTATTGTCACAGTGGTAGATAAATAAATATACAGCGTTATTGTCACAGTGGTATATAAATATACAGCGTTATTGTCACAGTGGTAGATAAATATATAGTGTTAATGTCACAGTGGTAGATACATTGGACATAAAATGTAAATAAAATTTACATCTAAATAAATGTCTCTGAAGAATGCTTAAATGCTTTCTGGAGGCACATAGAGTTAACCTACCAAGTGAGTTAATTTAACTTGAAAGTTTCTGATGAGGAAATGGAAGTAAGTAGACTCAAACTAAATCAGCCCTGCAATGAGGAAAGTACTCACTAATGGAAGTAAAGTAATAACGACAACAAAGTGGATGTTTGGCAGCATATCCTGGTGTCCTTCGTCAGTGGAAACTTTGTAAGAGATTGGGTCTCGTAAGACTTTTTTCATTTGTTACTTACTGAGCCCTACTCAAACACACACTGACACACAGGGACACACTGTGCTGAGGAGAATGGCAATTAACTCCTGAGTAGTGATGCACGCTATAGACCTTATTCGATTGACGTCACTCACGTACGGGCACGCCCACTGCCGCCATGTTGTTGACATAGCGTAGCAGCTTAAGTGAGAGCCTACAGTATGTAAGAGCAGCGTTTCTAGGAAGCTAGCCGCCGTTAGCGTTACCTGTATCGTTCCAATTGTGTTCGGATGGTCACCTGCGTTACACACGGCTGTAGTAATGACAGCAATGAAGTCCCTGTGGTTTGTTTGTATCTCTACCGTCCTCAGACGTGAAGGGAGCGAGACGGAGGATACGTCAGCAGCACAGGAGATGTGTGGATAGTTAGGAGAGACAGGTGAAACTTTCTGACAGCTCCTCACAGCAAAGTCTGTTCACCTCGTTTTTTCTTTTGTTTATTATTACAGGCATTAACGGCAGCATACAAACAACAACTCTGGGGTTTTTATTGCTGTCATCACTATCGCTAATTTGTAATGGAACAGAAACGACAATAAAGCCGTTACTATAGTTGTCAGCTGCAGGACGGTATGTCAACAATATGGCGCTGTCCGGGGTTAGCGAAAAAGGTCTATACCGGTGCCAGCGGTCTACCGCGGTGCCAGAACATCACTTTGCCTATACCAGCTCTGCTTTAAACTACCCTCAGTACCGTGGAATGACAGTATACCACCCGGACAATGTTTCTGTTTCCAAATTGAATGGTTTCTTCTGCAGTCACAGTATTATATTGACCACCCTCTTCTGGAAGGAAGGAAGCAACTAACTCTAGCAGTAGAACTGCCTATTGTTGTGAGACTAAACTAGCAAATCAATAATTACAAAGTTATAAAGGTTACATGGTATATTTATTTCAGAGAACAAATTGAGGTAGGTCTTACCT
This sequence comes from Poromitra crassiceps, assembly GCF_964638095.1. Lineage (NCBI taxonomy): Eukaryota > Metazoa > Chordata > Actinopteri > Beryciformes > Melamphaidae > Poromitra > Poromitra crassiceps. The sequence goes on from NC_139646.1 coordinate 13,775,558, forward strand.
AACAGAGTTGCTAGCAGGGTCTCCTCCCTAGGGGAGGGCTCCTCAA
>NC_139646.1:13780603-13800603 GCF_964638095.1 Poromitra crassiceps
CTGTACGTGGCCGGCCGTGGCAGCGTGTTTGAGGAAATGAATCGGGGGAGAGACCTCACCTCCATGCAAACACACATCGCACCTTCGCATCTTCACCTTATGTTCAGACGCGGGGGTGGACCAAATTCTTCCGGGTCGTGTTAACACTTCCGGCGGTCACGGCGCCAAAACGTCATGAAGAAGAGAGTTGTTTTTGTAGCGGACAGTGCAGGGGGTAAAACAAAGAATGTAGCCTACTACTTTGAGCTCGGTACACAACAAGCAAGCGGAGTATCCACTGTTAGCCAGGTCAGATAACGTTATCGTCGACAATGACGAGCACTTTCTTGTAATGGTGTTGCATTCTTAGGTCTTTGCCGTTTGCTTTTATTTGGTAATGTTACATACAATTGGCTAAATTATTAGTTAATTCAGAGTTAGATGATCACATGACCACACAACTGGGTCAAATGGGCGTGGCTACATAAGGTGAATAGTCCACTATAAAATACCCACAATGCACTGCAATTTCTATGGAACAGCAAATGTACCCTACATTTTCTCCCTTATACCACAATGCAATGTGGTCGTGTTTACCAAAGAAGAAGAAGCAGCACGACCGCATTACATTTACATGCTATGAGGGAGGTTTAAGAAATTTAATTTCATCTTAATGTGACATCCCTCAGGAAAGATGACCCCCCCCCCCCCCCCCAATTTTTTTTATAGAACAATATAGAACAATATACAAGACAAACAGGGTCAGACACAGGACCTCAGGAAAGATGATTAAAACGGCCTACAGTGAGCCGGCAATAATTATGGCTTGAATGCGGACAGTTTGGTCTGCATTCAAGCCATAATTAGCTAGTCAATTGAGAGTCAACTGGAACAGTGGGTAGCTGTTTGTATTGAGGTTGCCCCTAGAGTGTGACATCAGTACTGAGAAGCTGGTCTCCACTGTATCCTGTTCAGTGAGAACAGGAAGCTGGTCTTCACTGTATCCTGTTCAGTGAGAACAGGAAGCTGTTCTCCACTGTATCCTGTTCAGTGAGAACAGGAAGCTGTTCTCCACTGTATCCTCTTCAGTGAGAACAGGAAGCTGTTCTCACTGTATCCTCTTCAGTGAGAACAGGAAGCTGGTCTTCACTGTATCCTCTTCAGTGAGAACAGGAAGCTGTTCTTCACTGTATCCTCTTCAGTGAGAACAGGAAGCTGTTCTTCACTGTATCCTCTTCAGTGAGAACAGGAAGCTGTTCTCCACTGTATCCTGTTCAGTGAGAACAGGAAGCTGTTCTTCACTGTATCCTGTTCAGTGAGAACAGGAAGCTGTTCTCCACTGTATCCTCTTCAGTGAGAACAGGAAGCTGGTCTTCACTGTATCCTCTTCAGTGAGAACAGGAAGCTGTTCTTCACTGTATCCTCTTCAGTGAGAACAGGAAGCTGTTCTCACTGTATCCTCTTCAGTGAGAACAGGAAGCTGGTCTTCACTGTATCCTCTTCAGTGAGAACAGGAAGCTGTTCTTCACTGTATCCTCTTCAGTGAGAACAGGAAGCTGTTCTTCACTGTATCCTCTTCAGTGAGAACAGGAAGCTGTTCTCCACTGTATCCTGTTCAGTGAGAACAGGAAGCTGTTCTTCACTGTATCCTGTTCAGTGAGAACAGGAAGCTGGTCTCCACTGTATCCTCTTCAGTGAGAACAGATTTGGTGTAAATAATAGTGACAGTGGTAGTGAAAAATCGAACAACCGTGGGTTTCAACGGGCACTGGATGGTGATATACGGTCAGCTCTTTCTCTCTCCTCCCCCATCGTTCTGTATGGAAACAGTGTCTCTCTCACTCCCTTTTCTTCCCTCCTTCACATTCTCTCTCTCAGAAACCCCTCCCTCTTCTTGCAAAGCAGCATGAAACCTTCTCTTGTGTGACTTGACTATGCAACCAACGCCTTGGAAGAAAGCAAGAGAAATAAATGAGGAGAGTTAGAGAAGTATAGAAGGAAAATATGGATTTATTGGTATTGGGGCGCGTCCTGCTGTCATCTCAGGACATGTTGTTGGCGTCGACTGTAATTTACTACGGTGCTCAGGCGAGGCCACTTTTAGTTTTACATGTGTCATCAATCATGGGGACTGTCACTGAGCTTTTAGAGGTACTGTATCTGAAAACACACACGCACACGCACACACGCACATACACACACGCACACGCACACACACACATATGCACACACACACACACACACACACACACACACACGCACACATACGCACACACATACATATGCACACACACACACACACACACACACACACACACACACACACACACACACACACACACACACACGCACACACACACACACATACGCACACTGCTTTTAGAATGAAAGCCCAGGCTAAAAAATGAATGCAGCAAACCATCCATCAGGCCTACCAAACAACAACACAAGCGACATTGAGCTGATATGTATAAAACCCTGCCATATCTGCAGTCCCCCTGAGTACACAGACAATCGGCAATCAGTGGCTGGGCTGTGTCCTCTGGGTCTGCAGCTGAGCTCCACAGTAAATACACTCTGTCTGACTTGTGTATGAATGCATGTATGGGGATTAAGGGGTCCACACACACTGCAGGGATTTGAGCAGGAGGGCCACGCTGGAGAGTGTTCTTCTTCTATTCTACTTTACTTTGGCATACTACATCTTTGGCCATTACACCCTCCCTGTTCAACGGAACCATCTGATTGGGTGTGTAGTACTATGATATAGATGTGAGAGACATGCAAAAATGCACCCGTGCAACCCCCCCCCCCCCCACACACACACACACACACACACACACGACACGAACACACGCACAAACGCACGCACGCACGCACGCACGCACGCACGCACGCACACACACACACACACACACACACACACACACAGTTTGTCTCTCAATTTCACTGATAAACCATTCCCTGTCTATCTGCAATAAAAATCGCCTCATGTTTTTCAGTGCCTTGGAGTAGGAGTTGTCATTATGCTAGATTACATCAGTATTTTATGTCTAATTGAATTGCTTTGCTGAAACGAGTAAAGCCCCGGCTTCTGCACCTACCATACTTCATACTTCATCTAAATTGTTAAATCAATGCCTATGTCTGAATTTCTTTCCAAAGCCTTTGACTTTCCATCAAGGCAAAGGGCAAAGTTGAGTCAGGATGCTCATGGATGGGAGAACAAGTGAGAAGTGTTTAAGATATACAGTACGTAGGAGAGGAAGTGGCAATCTGTGTTTTAGGAAATGGGCACCTGTGCCTTGACCACAGCAAGAGACATCTGATTTACATGGTTGCAATGCGCTTTTTCTCTGGATACACATTTTTTTTATGTCGTGCGAAAATCATAGCTTGACATAATCTGGATACCAATCACATGCCAAACAATGCCATGCAGGTGTGGAGGGGGCTGATAGGCAGTAAGAGTTTATTCTCATGTGCGGCACCTTGTGCACAGCTTGTCGTCACCCTGGGGACTTCAGAAGATGAGACGTGCAAACATTGATCTCTATCTCCTTGTACGAGGTTCACAATGATGTGGCATGGAAGGCCAAGTGTACCGTATGCAGGTTTCCAGTACACGCAAACACCCAGTTGTTCCCACACCACATTCTGGGCATTTAATTGAGCTAAACTGACAATCTTCTGTGCTGTCTATTAGCTACAGTAGACCATCTTGGCAGCCAACTTGCTAACCAGAAGCTAGCAGCAGCCTCAATACTAGGACCCGATTTTAATTGTTTTTAATGTACAGTATAACTATAAGTAATGTGAACAGAAATCTTTGAAATTGATGCAGTATTGACCAAGATCGCTTCAGTTTGCAGCTGCTTTTCCCACATGCCCCTACTGCACTAAACAAGCTTCTTTTTACCAATGACAGGATCTGATTATTCCAAAGGATAGCTTCCATACTGCTCACCCGACATAATCCAAGTCTCCACAAGCCCTGAGATGCCAAGTTGACTTGAAAAGATGTCATCTACACCGTGTTTTTAGGTGAAATATGTGCAGCTGGACGCCCCCTTTTCATTCTTCCTCGAGCACCTGGCTGCACTGCAGATTTCGAGTAGCAAATTCACTTCACATACATTGAATTCAACTGAATTGTACCGTATCTGAGATTGATCAAATCATATGGAAACCGTGCTATATTGTTCTGTATCAAAGCGTTAGAACTTTTTTATTGATGGTATTGCAGACCATTTATCCAGATGCATATCTCTGCGGCGGACTATCCAGATAAAGTGTTAGCGTGGTGGGCCATGGTGACTGGCAGATGCCAGGCTCTTAGCTGTTCCGAGTGTCACCACGAAAGGGCATTTGGCTGTGGCTGCAATAGCAGATGTAGACCATTAGGATGTGTTGGCTTTAAAAGAGGTCTGGCACTTTGTCAGGGAGGTGGGCACTGATTGGGATAGTTGCTATGTAGCACAAAAAATAACAGGATTGAAGTCATTCTTCTATGACCGTCTCGAAAAAAGAAATTAAGTGCATTGCTTCACATAGGCGGTATTGTATTTATGACAGGACTTCCATTCAGAAATGAAGACTAACACACAAAAACCCATAACCTGGTGTAAGACTAACACACAAAAACCCATAACCTGGTATAAGACTAACACACAAAAACCGATAACCTGGTATAGGACTAACACACATAAACCCATAACCCATAACCTGGTGTAGGACTAACACACATAAACCCATAACCCATAACCCATAACCTGGTGTAGGACTAACACACATAAACCCATAACCTGGTGTAAGCTAACACACAAAAACCCATAACCTGGTGTAGGACTAACACACATAAACCCATAACCCATAACCCATAACCTGGTGTAAGGAGCAAACAAACTGGATCCTTGAACATTGGAATAAAGTGATATGGTCTGATAAGTCGTGTTTCCCGCTTGTTCCTATATCAAAATGGCTTGGAAGCCAAAGAATGACTTCAACTCAAGATGTCTGTTGCTTAAATAACAATTTGATTTAATGGAGGAAAAAAATGCCTAAAGCAAATAGCTGTACTAACATGAGAATAAAACAACTTGTGTCTCTGTATCCAATCCAACTCTCGATCCAACGATTTGTCAGACATTCCCCTGTGCCTCCTGACAGCTGCACAAACAAAGGGTTTTAAAAGACGTTTGAAAATCACCACTGACTTTTTAAACGGGGACAAATTGAATCAGCACAGAGGAAGTGTTATGCTGTCTCTCTCCAGGGTGGAGCAATATAGTGCAGAAAAAATGCCCACAATGATTACAGTTGCACATTTCGCTGGTTGTCAGTTGCATGTTGTAAAAACTGTAAGTTCTCTGTACTTTTAATCTTCCAATTATTTGTTGAAAGACTTTGAACGTTTTCACATTCACATTTGGCTTTGCCCCTTAACCCTTAGCTTACCTTTGACGTTGGCCCTTACCTCACTTAAGAAGGTGTTAAGGTGCTGTGGAGGCCAGCTGTTTATTGGCAGTTTCCTTTCATTAGTCCTGGAACTAATTGGACTAAATGCTGCGCACTAATTTGATTCAGTTGTGTTCAGTGTCTGTCAATATGTCCGCCCTGCCATTGCTTCCCTGATGTCTGTCTGTCCCCACTATAGGTCAGCGGGCTGATGGAGAGAGACATGCAGGGAAGGTGTGTTTTTAAAATCCATTGAAATGAGGTGGAATCTGGCATTCTTCACACGGAAAAGACAAGATGGCGACACACTCAGCCTCTCTCTTCCATTGACAAAATTAGACAAGAACACGCAGGCTTTCTTTCTCTTACAAACACAGATGAACTGCAAATGGACATGCGCATCACACACACACACACACGCACACGCGCGCACACACACACACACACACGCTCGCACAAACACACACACACACACACACACACACACACACACACACACACACACACACACACACACACACACACGCGCACACACACACACACACACACACACACACACACACACATTCATGCCAAAATTGATTCCAATTAGCGGGCGCCTGGTCTTTCTCCTCCCCTCATCAGTGCAGGAGTGAGCACCTCATCATTAAGAGAGCATGGTTAATGACGGCAGGCCTAAGCCTCTCTGACGCAGGCACTCTTTGATATTCCAGAGGTAATCCTACACACTCAGCCTCCTCTCTGCTCCACAAACAAGACACACTCTTCGCCTTCGCTCCTTCTTTCATTCCTTCTAGAACCATCGCCGTGTCTTTGTTTCTTGCAGCGGTGTCCTTGTGTTTTCTCTTATATTTTCTCTAACAAGCCGATCTTTGTGCGTTTTTATAATTAATACATTACTGTACAAGTGTGTTTTTCAGATGATCAACAATAAGTGTCTGGCTTTCCTCTGTAGGCTATAATGAGCAAGGCAAGGCCAGAGCCGTGTATATAGAAGAGTCCCGACATCTCCATTCACTCCAATGGACCGGTTTTTTACTTTACAGGAAGTAAGGTGCTGGATTAAGCAGCACTGTCGAGTTGCAGCAAAATGGACAGTTTGTGTTTAAAGTATACACATGAGACAGTGTTTTAAAGTATACACTTTGAAAGTTTTTTTTCCCCCCTTGAATCAAATTGTACATTATCAGCTTTATTTTAGCATTCAAAAGTAGCGCGAGACCCTTTTCTGGCTGTTCATTGGCTAATGAGTCACGCATTTTGCTCCTCCGCTGACCCCACTCTTTCTCTAGAGTAGGGATGCACGATAATTATCGGACCGATAAATTATCGGCGGATATGGCCATTTTGCGTTATTATTTATTATTCCGATAATGGCCTTTTTCCGATAAATTATCAGCCGATAATCATGGTTTATTTTTGCCTTGGAAGCGGACTATTGTTGTCGCACGCTCGTGACATCACAGCTGCGACGCAAACATGGCTGCTGCCAGTTACCAGTATGTTTCTGTTTTTCAGTTTCAGATGATCAGAAAACTACTGTAATTTGCAATCCATGTCCCACACAGGTTCCGAGAGGAGGGGAAACCTCTAAGCTGGTATTACGTTAAAGCAAAGCTGGCGATGATGCAGCGGATATGTTTGTTTTTGTTAGCGAGTGTTCGTGTTAGCATTAGCTCGTAGAGCTCATTAGCTCTTGAATTGTAGTTCCCTAAACTTCTCTAAATGTTGTGTACCTTCTTGTGTTAGCGTTTTTCTTTCCAACTCCTCCATCCTCATCTGGCTTTGCATCTTAGCAAGCTGACAGCAAGCAGACTCACCTGAGCTCTGTTTCTCTCAGCTTGACTTTCTTACTTTGCTCCGTTGGAGGATATGATTATTTCTTTCAATCGTTCTATTTACCACTTTGTGTTCTCCTCTCGTTAATCTCACCATCCCCTGATCACCTCAAACTGCCTTCCCCTTTTCCTCCTTCACTTCCCCCAAGAATTGTCAACGGCAGAGACATGTGTTACTCAAATATTGCTACTTCCGTTATATGAAAGCAAATACAATTAAGTCCTTAATGGTCACTGGACACATCATATTCTACACACACACACACACACACACACACACACACACACACACACGCACGCACGCACGCACGCACGATCTTGTTGATCCCAGCTATAGCCTACAAATTGACATCCACATTCAAATTCAAATAATCTGAAGAAATGATTATTTTTCCTGCTGATAATGTGCTTCCTTTGTGGGTTAGACACTGGTGAGGTCTGGATCCTTTCAGCCCTTTCCTGGTCCCTGTGATCCCAACTTATCAGCACATGGTGGCATGGCATGGACTCCCCCAGTTTTAATGAGAGGTGAGTTCAAAGCAGCTGCTTAGAGAGGATACAGAAGCAGAGAAAGAGATCACATGCTGGTGACTTACTGTACATATCAGAAGCAGAGAAAGAGATGACATGCTGGTGACTTACATATCAGAGATTTTTTGAAAGAGAGAGAGACAGAGAGACAGAGAGAGAGAGAGAGAGAGAGAGAGAGAGAGAGCAAGTCGGAAAAATGTGAGGAGCTCCATTCCAAAATGAAATAGCTACCATTTTAAAATGTGACAACTTTTGTGACAAAATGATTAGCTGCATGAAAGAAAAAAAGTTACACCTGAATATTGTTGAAGTTAAACACTATCTTAGAAATAGTAACATTTGTCCAGGGATTTCATTAACTCCCCTCCCCCCCAAATTGACAAAATACACATCTATCATGTATTCTACAGATGCAGCCAATTTGTAACACCCATTGGCCTTTGTACAAGAACTATGGCTAGAATAAATGTGATGTGAAAAATGTGCATAAGAGCAAAGGTATGTAAATGAAGGCATTTGTCAAAATGTCTTCATTTCAGATGTCCCTGTGTGCTTGAGATATCTTGTGGCCATTTGCTTCTCTGAAAGCACCAGCATTTTCTGTTGTATATAATACTGTAGCACTGTTTAGAATGAATGCTCTGGCACATCATAGAGATTCATAATGCAGCACATACTGTACATGTGGGCTACTTTGTTGCAACACGCCTGCCTAGACTATAGACAAGTTTCCCAGCGCTGGCCTAGGGCGGCGCCATAGCAGCCTTATATGTCCCCGGCTTCCGGTTAAGTCCACATTGTGTCCACAGCAGCGAGCACATCAGAAGGCAGCAGCCGAAATATCCAAACTTTTTTACAACGATCGCTAACATCAGCTACACTAACGTTATCAGACGTTATTAACAATGGGTTATTCTGGAACACATTGTGCAGTGCGTGGCTGTCACAATACACAGAAACGCCTGAACGAGTGGTTGGATCGACAGTGTTTTGAGCTGTTTAAAAGTGACTGACAGCTGTCATAGCTTAGGACGCTAGCCAACGTTACTTACTAGCCTATTTAATGACGTTTTTACTGCGTCAAGAGCTATTTCACAACAGCGATAGTGTGCTGTGTAATAATACACGGCTGTAGTAATAGCAGCAATAAAAGCCCGGGTGTTAGCTACTGTCCACAAACGTGAAGGGAAAGAGACTAGAGGCTAACGTTAGTAGCAAACATTGGGCTCATGCAAGCAAGCGTCAGATCATATCAAATTAACATTTAACGTTAAGGTTATTTACCTTTGCTGTCACGACAATGTTTGATGATGATGATGATGATGATGTCAGACCAATTGCCACAGATAAAATAGTTATAGGACTCAAGGATTTGAAAGCCTTCAGCTCCTGAGACGTGTATGCCACTACTGTATTCACAAGGTAGTTATAAATGTCTGGTACGTTATACCTGGCAATATAATGAGTTATCTTTACTCTAAGTCAGTTTTTTATAGTTTTATAGTTTTTTATAGTTATTTTATCACAAATTTTCAGATACATTTATGGACGTACAGGATATTGCTGCTAGATATGCTATTCATAGTTTCTTTCTTATTTCCTATTCCTATAGAGAGCTACAGTGGAACATCACTTCCTGCTTCAGCACTGTACCAGAGATTTTCATCTGCCATTTTTTTCCCTATAGACATTTTGTAAAAGGCTTATAAAAATAGTTTTACTTGTTCAAACCAAACGGTTCAGATATATTTAGAAACAGGAGAGATCGCATAACATTTCACTTGGACCAAAACGTAAAAAAGAAAGAAAGAAATCAATGTTGTTTTGGTCCGAGTGAAATGTTCTATGGTCTCTCCCGATTATAAATATAGCTGAACCGTTTGGTTTGAGCAAGGAAAACTATTTTTATAAGCATTTTACGAAATGTCTATGGGAAAATAAATTGCGGAAGAAAATCTCTGGTACAGTGCTGAAGCAGGAAGTGACGTTCACTTTGCCTCTCTATTCTTATTATTTTGCTATGTGCTGTATTGCTGCTGCAACAAAGGAATTTCCCCTCGGGGATTAATAAAAGTACCTACCTACCTACCTACCTAGTATCTACCTAATCATTCAATATAAACACTCTTTGCTTCTCATGATTTATTCTGAAGGCACGCTTTGGAGGTCTGATCAGCATGAAATCTTTACAGCCACTCCCAGAGGTTTGGGCGTCATAACTTAAAGGGGGCGGGGCCAAGGGGGAGGGTGGAGCTTACACAGGGATAGGTGTTTAGGTAACTTTATATCATTAAGAAACACCTACTCAGCCATTTGGCACATTGTAATTCGGTCTGTCTCACTACACAGAACAATGCTGAAAAGTATCAAATTGATGATTTTACCAGAATAATTGTTCAATCACAGTTCTTTAAAGACCTGTTACTGCAATGTGAGTGTGTTAATGTGCTGAAAGGACATCTTTTAATTGCTTTATGTGTTCAGCTTTCTTTTGCCCTTGAGTCTGTACAGTATTATAGAGAGCAGCGCTGAGTAGAGGCATGAAAAGCTGTACAGTGAGGAGACACAATTTTGAACACAATCAAGCATAATGATAGTGGAACAACTATGGGAATAGGGCTAGGTTGGAAATGACTGGAATTCTCCTTCAACGGTAAAATAATAATAAACTAATGTTAATGGTAAACTCAGCGTTTATTATAAAGTGTTACCATATTTACCGGTATAGAACTTCAAGGTGTAAACATGGACTGAGGCATTTTTAAGCTTTGAAACAATTGAGACATGGATTGTGCAAAAAAGGGGCACACCTCAATGTTATGAAAGTGTTGCATTTTGTAGTCTTTCAAGTCTGATATTGTAATTCACGTCAATAACAGTGTTTGAATTGATTTGAATTTGGGTGGATCTGTCTGTTTTTCACAAAGGCGTGCCCTCTACATCATTATAGTCAAATTGGCTATGCAATTGGGCCCTGCACAACACTCTTGTTAAGGTGATTTAGGCCCATTCTCATTATTCACCCATGTGGTGTCATTTAATGTTTTAATATTAGAACAGACATGTTTGTGTTTTCTAATATTAGAACAGACATGTTTGTGTTTTCTAATATTAGAACAGATATGTTTGTGTCGTGCTGCACTTTTAAAATGAGAGAAAATTACTGTTACATTTCAAATGCGTGGAGGTACCGACATGCACCACACACAAACATGCAAACAGACACACACACACGCACACATGCACTCACTCACTCTAACACACACACACACACACACACACACACACACACACACACACACACACACACACACACACACACACACACACACACACACACACACACACAATTATGCAGAGTACCGGTTCCACTTGACCTGTCATTGTGCTCTTTTCCATTCTTTCTAACCATTGTTCAATCAAATGCTCCACTATAATTTCCTCCTCTTTTTATACATCATATAATTAGGCCCAATTATCGTTAATAAGTTTGGGAAAAAACCCTTTGTTACCAAGGTCAGTATGGTCTGACAAAGCTTTAAGACTGCCCTGCCCTCATCTCGCCCCATCCAGTTAATCATGTCCAACACACACACGCATACATGTACACACACACACACACACACACACACACACACACACACACACGCGCGCTCTCTCTCTCTCTCTCTCTCTCTCTCTACACACGCACCGAAATCAGTTGACATTTTGAAGGCCTTTCATCTTGCTATACTCTCTGATGTTTGATGAATTCAAATAAAGTGGCTCTTTGCACTATATAACCACGGTGATGCATTATGTAAGGGATAATGTATTGTGAGCCGGTGATTACTGGCGAAATAATGACCGACAGGTGATTGATTGAGCCTGACGCGCAGCGGAGGGCTTAATCATTCACCTGAAGGTCATTATTTCCAGTAATCACCGGCTCACTATACATTATCCCGCTTAGAACACGGCCTACAACTAAATTATTTCAGTAATCTGACAAAAATAATTATTCAAATAGATTTTTTAATAGCGTTTTCAACGACAAAGCGGTTTCATTCGTAATTGGCACACAAGACACCACAGCTGCAACTGGTTGGCCTAATTAGTAGTGTCTGCAGACAAAATGCTCTTATCAACTGATTAATCCAGGTGTGGCAGAGCAGCGGTCGGTTGTCGAGAAATAATGACCGGTGAATCTTGTTGATTGACCAATCAGAATCGAGTATTCAAGAGAGCCGTGTTCTAAGTCAGATTAAAGTACTGTCTCAGTGTGTATACTTTAAAGTACTGTCTCAGTGTGTATACTTTAAAGTACTCTCTCAGTGTGTATACTTTAAAGCAGGGATGTCAGAGATACGGCCCGCGGGCCGGGTTTCATCCGGCCCGCGAGATGTTTTGGAATATAAAATATATATATATATATATATATATATATATATTATTATTATTATTATTATTATTAAATTCGCACCCCATTATCATGAACTACGTGTGGCTAATAAGCAAGCTAAGAGTTCATTCATAAGTTAATTAACCTGCACTACAAGGAAGTATGTCAGTAGGTCATCAGGTGTAAACAAAGCCGCCATGATGCCACGCTGGAATTGAATCGCGCATTCAGCTACCTACCAAAAAACAAAAGAATCAACAAGATCAGGCGCGGACTGCATAATCGGGCACGTCGGGCAAATGCCCGGTGCCCGCAGTCAGGCCACTCACTGAACAGCAGGCCAGGCGCCGCCTACTGGTTTACTCGTGGTTTTATTACTTTATTCAGGGTTAAAGTGGGTGCATCTCATTGTAAAATTGGACTTGGCCCAAATTGGGCTTCAAACGGCCCAAATTGGGCTTCAAACGGCCCAAATCTGGCTTTAAACGACCCAAATTGGGCTTCAAACAGCCCAAATCTGGCTTCAAACGGCCCAAATTGAGCTTTAAACGGCCCAAATTTTTCGGATGCCGGCACGCGCGTCGGCCCGTATCGGCCTGGCCTCCCAGTCCGCCTCTGAACAAGATGCTGTCGAAAAAGAGAAAGGTTGACACGGAATGCAGGCAGTTTCAAGAGAAATGGAAAGAGCAGTACCGTAAATTCCGGACTATAAGCCGCGGCTTTTTTCCCGTTTTTTGGCCCCTGCGGCTTATATAACGGTGCGGCTTATCTATGGATTTTTTCAGAAAAAAAAAAAAAATACAAATAAAATCTCTCTTTTTTAGCACTCTTTCTAACTATAAATCCACTTCTGTTTTAATTTCCTCTCTTGCCCTCTTTTCACCACACCGCGGACACTGTGTGCACTGTAAAAATAAACAACGGTGGTGTTGTGTTATGTTGTTTTGTTGAAATACGGTAAATGGGAGCTTCCTCAAACAGCCATCTCTTTCCCGACAATCCCCTCTGTGCGTGACCACTTACATATGGTAATTACGGTAAGCAAACGGCCACTCGGCCAACAACTCCCTCCCCCGACTACCAGGAGAAAATCACAAACTTCGGCGAATTCACACAAAGGAAGATCACGGAATATTATAGGAGTGTGAAAACATCCACAATCACCAACGGGTTCCAAAACGCTGGACTGCTGCGGGATGAAGAGGATGACGCCGCCACAGCTGGCGCTGAGGGCCGTCAGAGGCTTCAGAGGCTGTTCGATGCCGACAGTGACGAAGAGGAGTTCGTTGGTTTTGAGTGACAATGAAGGAGAGAGGAGAGTGGTTGACGAAGCCACCCTGAACCTGTTCGTTTCCGACACTGAAGATGAGGACTTTGGTGGTTTCAGTACGCAGGAAGAAGAGGAAGACGAGGATTAGTGACTTGACTTCTCTGGTTACAGCCGTTTGCTGCACATATAGCCTATTGTTGTGTGATTTTGTCTGGGGATTAGTGACCTGACTTTTGTTTTGTTTTGTTGAAATGTTAATAAATGGGAGCTTCCCCAAACAGCCATCTCTTTCCCGACATTCCTCTCTGTGCACGAACCCTTTCATATGGTAATTAAACATCAAAACACCCGCGGCTTATAGACCGGTGCGGCTTATATAAGAAAAAAACAGTCAATTTTGGTGCTGCGGCTTATATACCGGTGCGCCTTATAGTCCGGAATTTACGGTATTTCTTTTGTGAAGTAAATGGGTAAATGAGTCGAATTGATTTTAGTAAAAAAAAAATCCGGCCCCCATGAGGTCTCAGTTGAACAAATCCGGCCCTCTACCTAATATGAGTCTGACACCCCTGCTTTAAAGCATTGTCTCCGTGTGTGTGTATACTTTAAAGTACTGTCTCAGTGTGTATACTTTAAAGTACTGTCTCAGTGTGTATACTTTAAAGTACTGTCTCAGTGTGTAGACTTTGAAGAGCAAAGAAGCAGCTACACAAGTAAGGAGTGAGGTATTTACGTGGCAGGGATTCATTTGGGATTCACTGCTAATAAACTGATGTTCTGATGTTTGACGATGAATGTGGCGTGAAATTGACTTTCTTTCTTGTTTCACACAATCAAGTCGCGCTTGAAAAGTAAATGGTAAAAATGTGTTTACCCCTGATTGAAGTTGGAGATTTAAAGAGTCAATCACTGAAACAGACATCCACGGTGCTGACTTTTTATGGCTTTGTAAGACCTGAATAACAAACTATGAACATGCATGCAGCAACACAGAATATGCCAAAGATTACAACTAAAAACAGATTATGTGAAAAATCATGTGTACATCAGGAGCATATCAATGTTCCCAGGGTTCAATCTAACCAGTAGCCTGTACTACGAAGCTAGTTTAATGCCTTATCCGAGTAAGTTTGAGTTTAAACCTGGTTTAGCCGTACTACAAAGCAAGTTAACTTTCAATCACCATGGCAACTGACGCTGCAAAGCTAACCTGGTCGCGACCAGGTTAGCTTCAGAGGATAAGATCAAAATCCATGACAGACCCATATAATCGGCTCTCTGGAGTCACTCACCGTTCATATAAGATCGCCATATGAAAAATAGATTGCAGTCAACTGAGAATATAACAAGAAAAACATTTGTGGCTCTGTAGGCTACATAATTAAATTAAGCCTACTTACCACTTTATGTCTTAACAGCTCAACGATGCGTGGAGAAATATGATCACTATTAATCACCGCGGCGCATATCATGAATGGACCCTCAAATGGAGTGAGGGTGTCGTCTCAATTCAGTTCAGCAGTTTTCTCTTTTATAGTAGGCTATTAGGCTTTATACTAGGCTATTTTATATATGAATTATTCGATCAGTGCAACCACACACATGAGTGATAGAGATCATTATTCATTGAGCATGCGTTTCTAAATCTATGGTCTAAATAGGCTTACAGATTGTGGAAATGTATAGACTGAGATTACACATTTAGATTTGTTGCTGCTGCCTGTATCAATGCAGCTGTATCAATCGCTGATCAAAGTAAATCAAATGACTGATGTGAATACAAGCTGCTGCTTTAGACAGCCCTTCAGCAGACTATCCAACGCGGATTTTCATTCTGACATTAAATCGCGGATACATTAAATATCCGCTAAAACTCTGATCATGCACTGCGCTTCATTGAACGAGGAAATGGGTGTGGAAATGGGTGTGGGCGTGGATAAACTCAGCTGTTCATAATGTGATTGGCTGGCGCACCTCTTTCGCGTGGACGCGCGCCTGTGCACGAGCGAAAAACGTGCGCGTGCACAGGCAGATCCCAGGTCCACTTACCTAGGAAAAAACCAGCGTCGTAGTATCAGTTAACTAGATAGCTTTGATCCTGTTCAGTCAAACCAGATCAAAGGGACTTATCGCGGATCTGTTAAACTAGTTTCGTAGTACAGGGCTCAGGATTCAATGTTCGCTGCATTTCTGCCTTTACCCCTGCGCCCCACAGGGGGGGGGGGCCCACACTTTGAGAAACACTGGACTAAGACTAAGACTAAATAAAAAATAGCGGAAGAAATTTACACTAATGCAAAGACCTTTAGTCTGACAAATGGCAGCTTATAAATGACATGACAGACCCGCTCGTCACACTAGTGTATCCATAAGAGTTATAATTATTTTGTCATGCACGGAAGCATTCATCTGTTTCAAGTTCCAATACCAACTAATTTTGCAGAAACACAAATAAAACCTTGCAAAATGAGAGAAGCTTGGCTATTGGCTATTCATTTCACCACCAGTTCTGACTTCAAGCAACACATGCCAACAGGCAAATTAATTCACAGCAGTTGCTCAACATAGATACATTTGAGCACGCCACAGTTTCAAACGGAAATAGATAGATCTCTTCCTTTAGTTTATTGTTGTTGTCCAGGCAGCCCTCTGCTCTGTATGAATCTGAATCTTTTTATGATTATTACGAGGCCATATATCAGCGGCCCCTCATGATGCTTATTAGGACAGCCGGCACTGAATGAATAACTAACAGACCAAATCACCTTCAAACCATTCTCTTTGCTCCAAATGCTCCCCGCCTCTGTCTTATCTCGCCTTATCTTACTTAAGGTGTGATTGTTTCTCTCTAATAATTTCCTCTCTTAGCCCTTATGTTGATTCCATGTCATTATAACCCGGTGAGCATGTGCTACTTAACAATAATGCCTCTGAATAATGAGCTACCCGTTTGAAATGGCAGTGCATTGTCTCATACTGCTCCCGCTGCTTCAGTGAGCTGCTTAATGTGGGTGGGATGTGATTTTCTGTTTCTATTTGAATTGCGGCTTGCAGCTTTCAACAGGGGGCCACTAAGACCTTGAGAGTGAGTGGCGGCGGGGATGATTAACACAGCTAAGGGGATGGTGAAGGAGACTTACACACGGATACACACAGGCTCCCCGCTACGGATCCACACTGGATCAGCCGGAATGTTCTTAAGGGATTTACATCCCATAATTGTAACTGTTACAGCAACAATAGGGCAGAGTTATGGAGTTATGGAGTTATGGAGTTATGGAGTAGTGTACATGACGGCAGAGTCGGCAAGTATACATTACAAAATATTAGTGTGTTAGTTTGTAATTTGAAGAAATGCCACATATCTGATTTCTAAATCTTCAATGTTAATGAGAAAAAAAAAATCAAAATTTTGCTGTAATGATAGATGAAGTATGTACAATTTCAGAATTTTATCTCAAAAACTGAATTTTTGGCAGGATTTTAAAGTCTGCCCTGCTCTATACTATTGTCCTCGGGAACGTGATGTTAAGTGTCTGAAGACCCACCGACTTTGACCATATTCTTTGCTGTTACGCAGTGTTGGGCAGGGATGGGCATTTTTAATAAATTTACAATTTGGGGGCGGCAATTTGGGGCGGCGCTCTTTACCGCGGCTAGTCAACGCTCCAAGCCGGAAGACGGCACTCTTGCCTCGGCGTGTCCGCACCGGCCAGCTGCCCGGTTCTCGCCAGATCCCACTCGCGTAGCGCAAGAACGCGCTCGATTTGGGGGCGGAACAGGCCAGGATTGGCCAACACCAACTCCAGGCCCCAGAACTGTCAAATCAAATCATCGACACGCTATGGCCCGCCTCTCAACCGTCTTTCATCTCAGGCAATATCTGTTTTCAGTCAGATACGTCACCGACCTTCTCTGAGACCCGGTTCATGTGGTCTTTAAATTATCTCTCTGGGCTTTCCCAAAATGTTGATGTTAATAGCTTTTTTCAGAGGCTGAATGCCCCCCTTGGTGAATGTTATCTGTTTCTCTGGCTCGTTCTCTCTCCCCTGGCGCAGTGCAGATTAGTTAGCTTCTACCAGTTGGTACAGTCTGGGGCTCCAAACGTTCACTTAATGAATTGGCAGTCATCTGTGTGTGTGTGTGTGTGTGTGGGCACGTGTATAGAGAGAGAGAGAGAGAGAGAGAGAGAGAGACCAGTGAGATGCTAAATTAATAGCAGTCATCTTTACATGCTTCCCTCTGCTAGCTAAGACTGCTAATGAACAGACTTGGATGCCTGCGGTTAGCATCACATGCACATGCGCGCACACACACCCGCACACGAATGCACAGTCACACACATGCAAGTGCATGCACCCCACACACAAACACACTACTCTTCGCCATTTCCTTATGGAGGGTTGGAAGGAGTCGACACAAAGTCACACACGCACGCACGCACGCACGCACGCGCGCACACACACACACACACACACACACACACACACACACACACACACACACACACACACACACACACACACACACACACACACACAGGTGTGGTGATCTTCACACACCCACTTAGATATTCACACACAAAAATTCACAAGCGTCGAGACAGACTCACACTGTCACACACACATATTACACAAACACACATGCAAGCACTCATGCACACACACACACACACACACACACACACACTGGGGTAAAGTTAAGATCGGGCATGGGAATGCCTCTGGGGTGCTAGTTTCTAGAGGAGTGAAGGGACCCCCCAGCTGCTGCTTGCCATTTCCTCGCTGTTATCCCAATGGGCCAAGTGTGTGTGTGTGTGTGTGTGTGTGGAAGCAATATTGCAGAGCTTTCGTAGTGGGGTGAATCGAGCCAAGTCTGTGTGTATGTGTGCGCGCACGTATGTTTGTGTGCATGTGTCGTCCCATTGGGTGAGACTGAGCCAACTCCAGGAAATGGATTGGCATGGAAGATCTCGCCAGGGATTCTGGGGGTGAAGATGAAAGAGTTCCTTCACACACAGAGAGCTCTCTCTCTCTCTCTTTCTCATTCTCTCCTCCCTTGCTCCCTCTCTATCTGCTTCTCAAGGGACTCTTTTTCTCTGTCGCTTAGGTCTGGCTCACACACACGACACGTGCACGTGCAAACACAAGCCTGCAACACACACACGCAGGCGCGGACTGCATAATCGGGCACGTCGGGCAAATGCCCGGTGGCCTGGCCTGGCCTGCAATTTTTTTTTTTTTTGGTGCCCGCAGTCAGGCCACTCACTGAACAGCAGGCCAGGCGCCGCCTACTGGTTTACTAGTGGTTTTATTACTTTATTCAGGGTTAAAGTGGGTGCATCTTATTGTAAAATTGGACTCGGCTTTAAACGGCCCAAATCTGGCTTCAAACGGCCCAAATTGGGCTTCAAACGGCCCAAATTGGACTTCAAACGGCCCAAATCTGGCTTCAAACGACCCAAATTGGGCTTCAAACTGCCCATATTGGGCTTCAAACGGCCCAAATCTGGCTTCAAACGACCCCCCCTTCGGACGCCGGAACGCACGTCGGCCCATATCGGCCTGGCCTGCTTGGTATCTAATGCCCGGCCTGAATTATGATCCCAGTCCGCCCCTGCACACACGCACACATGAGGTGCGCATGCACAGTGTGCAGTCATCAGTACAGCGCATGTGCCTCATGGCAAACGAGGAAGTGACTTCAGTTATTCTTGGTTAGTTTGGTTCATCTTTGTTTCTGGGTGTGTGGATTTTCTTTTGAAAATGACCATTTCCAGTAACTTTGGATGATTATCTCATGGCGTGGTGAGTACACGAGTCACATACATGTGAGTGTTTCTGCCGCTTTTGGAATTGTGTATTTTGGGCGACTGAACGGGGATAGGCAGCTGTATAGCAGCGAGGGCTGTACCGCTGTTTGTAGGGCACGCACAGTGACGATAAAGGCATCCACATTCTCCATTACTGTCGGTAATATGGCAAATAGGCCAATCTCCCAAAATGTTGGCGTATCCCTTTAACATAGAGTAGGTCCAGGAAACCTTTGACCTTTTAACATACAGTAGGTCCAGGAAACCTTTGGCCTTTTAACATACAGTAGGTCCAGGAAACCTTTGACCTTTTAATATACAGTAGGTCCAGGAAACCTTTGACCTTTTAACATACAGTAGGTCCAGGAAACCTTTGACCTTTTAACATACAGTAGGTCCAGGAAACCTTTGACCTTTTAACATAGAGTAGGTCCAGGAAACCTTTGACCTTTTAACATAGAGTAGGTCCAGGAAACCTTTGGCCTTTTAATATACAGTAGGTCCAGGAAACCTTTGACCTTTTAACATACAGTAGGTCCAGGAAACCTTTGGCCTTTTAACATACAGTAGGTCCAGGAAACCTTTGGCCTTTTAACATACAGTAGGTCCAGGAAACCTTTGGCCTTTTAATATACAGTAGGTCCAGGAAACCTTTGACCTTTTAATATACAGTAGGTCCAGGAAACCTTTGACCTTTTAACATACAGTAGGTCCAGGAAACCTTTGACCTTT
>NC_139646.1:13805603-13838103 GCF_964638095.1 Poromitra crassiceps
AGCCTGAGAGCAGGTCACTGTGGGCTGGGTTTACCCAGGCTACATTGACCCCTCAAGTCATTTTGAGTGTATTACACAGTTGGAAAGAGGAGGAGGCTTTCTGGTGGTACAGTATCAAAATTGCACCCCTTTATGTCTTGACTGTTTCCAATATGTTTTTGAGAAAAGGGACTTCAAAGTATGACAAAGTAAGGTAGTTCTGCTTGTCACCCTACTTTATGAGCTTCAGAACTATAATCTTTACACAGAATGAAAGCCAAGGCTTTAGTTTATTAAAATCTGATGAAACAGCAAAAATCAATATTTTCTCATAAAATGATGTTTCTAACACAAACACGCCAGCGCAACATCAGACTCATTTTGATGGAGCCGTTCACAAATTACTAATGATAATATTCTTCATGCCTCACAACTGTAGTCAGACCTGGGACAAACAATGTTTGTAAATAATTGTTATATTATAAGTATAGTAAATTGATTTTGAAATAGCCTTCTGGCACCCCTTGCATGTGGCAAAAAAAAAAAAAAAATCACAATTATTTAAAAAGAATAAAGTTACACACCAGGCCCAGATTAACACAGAGTGGTCCCCCTGGCTGACCACATGTGAAGTCCCGTCTCCTTCCAATTTACACATAAAAAAGGATGAAATGACAATAGACCACAGATTTCTATGAACATATTGCTAAAGTACAGGCTCAACGCATACCACAGAAAATATTAAGACACAATGTACTACCTAATAAAAATAGGTAATTTTAGAGGACACGTTTCGAAAAATTGTCTCAATACGATGAAATGGTTACTATGGGGCAAACATAATCACATGAATACAATAGGGCTCATTGGACCCACAAGAGTCTCAGCTTCTGGCACCCCTTGCATGTGGCAAAAAAAAAAAAAAATCACAATTATTTAAAAAGAATAAAGTTACACACCAGGCCCAGATTAACACAGAGTGGTCCCCCTGGCTGACCACATGTGAAGTCCCGTCTCCTTCCAATTTACACATAAAAAAGGATGAAATGACAATAGACCACAGATTTCTATGAACATATTGCTAAAGTACAGGCTCAACGCATACCACAGAAAATATTAAGACACAATGTACTACCTAATAAAAATAGGTAATTTTAGAGGACACGTTTCGAAAAATTGTCTCAATACGATGAAATGGTTACTATGGGGCAAACATAATCACATGAATACAATAGGGCTCATTGGACCCACAAGAGTCTCAGCTTTCCAGTCATACCCAATCTATGGCATTCCGTTTGAGGGCCACCAGTAGGCTATGCAGAAATATTCAAATTGAATAGGTGAAAATAACATTTATACGCATGCAAAAAAGGGTTAGGGTTATAGTATTATAAGTATAATAACCCATTCTCATTCAGATATCTTGAGGTGAGAGGTCAAGGGACCACTTTGAAAATGGCCATGCCAGTTTTTCCCTGATCAAAATAGTATTTAGCCCCCTTTCTGACAAGCTATCATGACAGGGTTTGGTATGGATGCCTTAGGTCTTCTAGTTTCATAAAGCAGTAGCTTCACTCTAGCTCTAAAAATGAGCCTGCTACAGCATCCTTTGAAACACAGACCTGTCTTGCACTTAGTATCAGTCTGAGGTCAAAAGGGCACATCCTTAAGCACCACCTGGGGTCTATCTGCATGTCCCTGCCAACAAATGCTTGGACAAACTTATTTACAGCGTGTAATTACAGTATGGCCATGGCATCTATTTGACGTTTTGTCCTGTACATTTCACGTAATAATTTGGTTTCATTCTGTGCTTCACTTTTACTTTTTTTTTTTTTTTTATAAATCTTGTGGTCTTCTCATTCTCCTCTGTATTCCTATTTTTTTTTTAATCTTCCTTGTCATCTTTCACCCACTCCTTCCCTTTTCCAATTTCTCACACGCTGCTGTCTTTTCATCCATCTCCCATGCCCCCTATACTCTCTAATCCCCATCCCTCCTATCACTAGTCTGCCACTGCCTCCCCCCCTCCCCTTGCCCATTCCCCCTCCCATCTCCAACTCCCATAAAACTCCACTCCCCCCCCCCCCCCCCCCCCCCCCCCCCCCCCCCCACTGGGTGTCTCTCTCAGGGCCAGGCTGGCAGAGGCAGAGCATAGTGCAGATGGCTTGTTGGGAGGCTGTGGTATGGAAGTGGTGATAGATGCCACTGTTAGTGGACAAGGGTGGGAGGGGTGGGGAGTGGCAGACAGCAGAGGGTGTGTATAATAATATAGCAGGCTCATGTGTACTGTATATGGATAACAATGCACACGTGGATTTTAAGCGTTATTAGGTGAACCTCCATAAAAGCCTGGATCTCTGCGTGTTAATGGATTTTGTTTGTTTGTGTTTTTTTTTGCAATGCACAGTGCTGAGGGAAATTATGGTATGCCCTGCATGTTTAAGCTGTGCAGAACCCTAAGAGAACCATATAATATACTGTAAGGGAAATACAGTGTGTGCGCTTACACCAGGTAGAAATTATAGGAAAATTCACCGATTCGACATAAAAGTTTAATATGTGATTGCACCGGTGTGCATCGGTTACCATTTAGGATGAACTCGCATTGCATTCTAACATTCTAGCATTCTAGAATTCCACAGTTTCTAGCATCTTTGCATTGGTAAAATTGGATTTATATTAGAGGCCCTATGCCTTTAAAGACACAGCGTACAGTACATACCGGTAAATTTAGTTGCAGTACTAGAGGAAGAAAATGTAAAGTTACAATTCCATTTTTTTTTGCTGCCTAAAATGAAATCCACTATCATCTACATCCGCAGTTTTGAGCTTGTTCAGCTCCAGGTTGTTCTGACCGCACCAGAGGGCCAGCTGTGCAACCTCCCCGTCTGTATGCAGACTCATCGCCATCACGGATGAGGCCGATGACCGTTGTGTCATCTGCAAACATGCTTCCTGAAAGATTCAGCGCGATCGCACGTAAAATGGCATAGCTGTGGCCAAACACAATTTCTGCTTGCTCACTCACTCACTCACTCACTCACTCACTCACTCACTCACTCACTCACAGAGACTTTGCATTATAGGAAACCTCAGACAATGATGGCATATAAAACAATAGGCAGCTTAGACAAGTTATTTGTGTGTCCAAATGCCTACGCCATGCTGCATAATATTAATGAATATTAATGAAGAAGAAGATTTTAGAGGAAGTTGGTGAAAAGCATGGCACAGGCTTCAACACATTGTTCTGGCTTCCTGTGCCTCTGCATGGTCGCAATGCAGAACAGATGGTCACAAGACACGTAGTGAAGTCAGATGTGGGTGGTGGTCCAGGCGTACAGGAGAGTGACAGCCTTATCATCTGTTGTGCTGTGAAACATCATTACAGTAAGTGAGCCACACTGATGTGACGATATGACACCTTCGCAAACATCCTCCTTCTCTTATGACTAGTAACCATGTACTGCATATCACATACAGACACTTCATTACAGCCCAGTGTGGCCACATTCTCACTTTGCAGCTAAACTAAAGTACTGCTTTGTGACGTGAAGATTGACATGGTTGTGCATTTGATCTGAAACATCTTGAAATCATCTGTGGGGCTAGGTATCACAGCAGTCATCATGTACGTTACAAAACACATCACACAAACAAAGTTTCATTTCATGTAAAACGTAATACCTCCAGGCCATCCAATCAATTGTAATGAGAAAAATCCTGCCTCAAGTTGTTGTAAAAAGATAAGAAACAAAAAAAAAACAATTCCACTTTTTTAGTTAATTTATGATTTGCTGCCTAAAATGAAATCCACTATCATCTACATCTACAGTTTTGAGCTTGTTCAGCTCCAGGTTGTTCTGACCGCACCAGAGGGCCTAATACTCATTAATATTATACAGCATATAGAGCGAGGTCACACAAACCTAACAAAGATGAACACACCAGCACACATTCACATGACACACAAACCTAACAAAGATGAACACACCAGCACACATTCACATGACACACAAACCTAACAAAGATGAACACACCAGCACACATTCACATGACACACAAACCTAACAAACATGAACACACCAGCACACATTCACATGACACACAAACCTAACAAAGATGAACACACCAGCACACATTCACATGACACACAAACCTAACAAACATGAACACACCAGCACACATTCACATGACACACAAACCTAACAAACATGAACACACCAGCACACATTCACATGACACACAAACCTAACAAACATGAACACACCAGCACACATTCACATGACACACACACCTAACAAACATGAACACACCAGCACACATTCACATGACACACAAATAGGGATGTCAACGGTTAACCGTTAATCGATTAACCGTCGCTAACGTCGTTGTTCGGTTATTGCTGTCGGTCTATCAGTTAATATTATAAAAAAAAAAAAAAAAAAAAAAAAAAATTTTTTTTTTTTTTTGGTCTATTTACTCAATGAGCTCATGCCCAAACAAGGCGTGTCTATTTAGATGCTGAAATGTTAATGCTTTTTGTGTTAGAAATTCTAACACAAAAAGAATTTGTGTTGAAATGTTGATGCTTTTTGTTAATGCTTGTTAATGCTTTTTGTGTTAGAAATTCTAACACAAAAAGCATTAACATTTCAGCATCTAAATAGACACGCCTTGTTTGGGCATGAGTTCATTGAGTAAATAGACAAAAAAAAAAAAAAAAAAAAAAAAAAAAAAAAAAAAATTTTAAATATTAAAAAATTATGAATTAACCGATAGGTTAATCGATTATTAGCGTCGGTTAATCGAAAGTGAAATTAACCGAAAATTGACATCCCTACACACAAACCTAACAAACATGAACAAACCAGCACACATTCACATGACACACAAACCTAACAAACATGAACACACCAGCACACATTCACATGACACACAAACCTAACAAAGATGAACACACCAGCACACATTCACATGACACACAAACCTAACAAACATGAACAAACCAGCACACATTCACATGACACACAAACCTAACAAACATGAGCACACCAGCACACATTCACATGACACACACACCTAACAAACATGAGCACACCAGCACACATTCACATTAAACACAAACCTAACAAACATGAACACACCAGCACACATTCACATGACACACAAACCTAACAAACATGAACACACCAGCACACATTCACATTAAACACAAACCTAACAAACATGAACACACCAGCACACATTCACATGACACACAAACCTAACAAACATGAGCACACCAGCACACATTCACATGACACACAAACCTAACAAACATGAGCACACCAGCACACATTCACATGACACACAAACCTAACAAACATGAGCACACCAGCACACATTCACATGACACACAAACCTAACAAACATGAGCACACCAGCACACATTCACATGACACACACACCTAACAAACATGAACACACCAGCACACATTCACATTAAACACAAACCTAACAAACATGAACACACCAGCACACATTCACATGACACACAAACCTAACAAACATGAACACACCAGCACACATTCACATGACACACAAACCTAACAAACATGAGCACACCAGCACACATTCACATGACACACAAACCTACAGTAGCACAAACACAATACAAACTCGTGCACGCACGCACACGCGTACACACACACACACAGTGCCAGCTCGTGACATTTCTGAGCATGCAATAGGGACGAGTGGTTGAGGGTTGGCGGAGGGTTAAGTGTCTGTCTGTAGGCCTGAGATAACGGCTGTCACCTCCCCGAGTCCTCTCATTCACACACACACACACACACGCGCACACACACACGCGCACACACACGCACACGCACTCTCTCTCTCTTCCTCACACACATCCACAATTAAACCATCCATCCGCTGTGGCAGTGAATGCCAGTCAGCCGACCATTCAGCAGTGCTCAATATCAATAGAGTCCCTCAGTCTCTCACTCTCTGTATCTGTCTCTCTCTCCCTTTGTGTCTGTCTGTCTGTCTCTCTCTCTCTCTCTCTCTCTCTCTGTCTATCTCTCTCTCTCTCTCTGTGTCTGTCTCTCTCTCTGTCTCTCTCTGTCTGTCTGTCTCTCTCTCTCTCTCTCTCTCTCTGTGTCTGTCTCTCTCTCTCTCTCTCTCTCTCTCTCTGTCTGTCTGTCTCTCTGTGTCTGTCTCTCTCTCTCTCTCTGTGTCTGTCTCTCTCTCTGTCTCTGTCGCTGAATTGTTGCTGCAGGCGGAGAGAGGGGAATGGCTGTAACAGTTGGTAGAGCTGCATGGCCTCTGAATAGAGCTGGCTCATGGCTGTGTTTATGTATTGTGCCGCTCTCCTGTGTTTCTTTTCTCTTTTCTTTTTCAGTCCCAGATCTTTAATAACGCTGTGATTGTGGAGAGAGTGGTGATGAAGCATTGTTCACACCATCAGCTTTGGCACGCATAGTGTGTAGATTGTGATTTCCTGTGGTGTACCTCATTGTGTCCTTGGCTCATTGTGCCGTGAGGTGTGTGTGTGTGTGTGTGTGTGTGTGTGTGTGAGAGAGAGAGAGAGAAAGTGGCAGAGAAACAAGAGGGGGAGAGATAAGGCGGTCACAAAGAAGGGAGACGAACAACAGACGAAACTGCCACCTTTCACCAACATATTCACCTCTTTCTTCTCCCAGGTAATCACTTTTTTCCATTCAAGCATGAGCAAAGTCAGGCAGAGACAGAGATTAAGATTAGATTTGATTCAACCGCACGGACACACCCCGTCTTTGTTTTGTCACAAACACCATCATGGCATGCACAGCACACACGTGCACACCCGTGCACACAAATGCACACACGTGCACACATGCACACACGTGCACGGCAGCCAGTACGCACACACACACACATGCTTTGGAGGCGCCGTGAAATTTGTCCTCCGCGTTTGACCCATCCTGGCTCGTCCTCCTCCATGGTTCAGGCCAGGAGCGGTGGGCAGCTGCAGTGAAGCGCCCGGGGACCATCTTCTTCCAACCGCCGTTGGTCAGAAGACTTCTGCATGTTTTTAGTGGGGGGTTATATATGGAGGAACCCCAGGGAGCATGGGGAGGACATGCAAACTCCACACAGAAAGGCCCTTTCGATGAGATAGCCCACCTGGGCAGTAGGCACTGAAGACATGGGGAGAACACACCCTCAGCCCCCACAGTGTCCCATGTGGGAATTGAACCCAGGACCTCTCCTCTGCCCCCTGTCTCCTCCTCTCTCTCGCTCCCTCCCTCTCAGATAGACAGAGAAAGAGAGAGAGAGAGAGAGAGAGAGAGAGAGAGAGAGAGAGAGAGAGAGAGAGAGAGAGAGAGAGAGAGAGAGAGAGGGAGAGAGAGAGAGAGAGAGAGAATGAACCATTGAAAGAATAATACCAATTTCTGGGTTCCATTGATTTCAACAAATGGCTAACATCATGGTGAGGATGGTCCAACAGGGACTATTTCCAAGAGAGTAAATGCAGAGCAGTTTTGCTTTGAATCTGATGGATCGTGTGTGTGTGTGTGTGTGTGTGTGTGTCTGTGTGTGTGTGTGTGTGTGTGTGTATGTATGTGTGTGTGTGTGTGTGTGTGTGTGTGTGTGTGTAAGGTCCTAGTCCAAAAAGAACTGTGACATACTTAATCCGCAAACATTTTGCATCCCTCCCTCTCTCTCCCACCTCTCTCTCTCCCACTCTCTCTCTCCCCTCTCTCTCTCTGCCTCTCCAACAGGCCCATTTGTCAGTGGTGTTAAGCTGACTTGCAGATTGTAATTAAGGGGGATAGCACAGGCGCAAGGCAACCCAGAAACAATCAAACTCTCATTTGGGTGTGCACAAGTGTTTATGTGCACGTGTGTGTGTGTGTGTGTGTGTGTGTGTGTGTGTGTGTGTGTGTGTGTGTGTGTGTGTGTGTGTGTGCATGCGATTGTGTGCCCGCTTTACACATGTGTTGACATCCAATACAATTGGTTGGCTGAATCCATTTAGGTACCAAGGCCAGAAACAGACACACACACACATGCACACGCACACGCACACACACACACTGATCCTGCCATAATGCATTCTTTTCCCCCTTCGTCCTTATCATCCATCCCTCCAGTCCTCCCTTTTTCTTTCTGTCTTCCTTCGCTCCATGAATACAGAGCTGTCTACCAACTCTCAGGTGGTTCAAGTCCATTACTTTAGAGATAGAAAAACACTGCTGAGGTGTTCTGATTGAGGCCTATTAAAATTCATAAGCTGTGGAATAAGGCCAGAGATTAAAAAAGAAGAAAAAAAATAGGCAGCCACACCAGATGAAGGGTGGAGCGGTGTGTATGAATGTGTGTGTGTATCTGTGTGAGTGTTTAGGATGAAGGGCGGAGCGGTGTGTATGAATGTGTGTGTCTATCTGTGTGAGTGTTTAGGATGAAGGGTGGAGCGGTGTGTATGAATGTGTGTGTGTATCTGTGTGAGTGTTTAGGATGAAGGGCGGAGCGGTGTGTATGATTGTGTGTGTGTATCTGTGTGAGTGTTTAGGATGAAGGGCGGAGCGGTGTGTATGATTGTGTGTGTGTATCTGTGTGAGTGTTTAGGATGAAGGGTGGAGCGGTGTGTATGAATGTCTGTGTGTATCTGTGTGAGTGTTTAGGATGAAGGGTGGAGCGGTGTGTATGAATGTGTGTGTCTATCTGTGTGAGTGTTTAGGATGAAGGGTGGAGCGGTGTGTATGAATGTGTGTGTCTATCTGTGTGAGTGTTTAGGATGAAGGGCGGAGCGGTGTGTATGAATGTGTGTGTGTGTCTGTGTGAGTGTTTAGGATGAAGGGTGGAGCGGTGTGTATGATTGTGTGTGTGTATCTGTGTGAGTGTTTAGGATGAAGGGTGGAGCGGTGTGTATGAATGTGTGTGTGTATCTGTGTTAGTGTTTAGGATGAAGGGTGGAGCGGTGTGTATGAATGTGTGTGTGTGTCTGTGTGAGTGTTTAGGATGAAGGGTGGAGCGGTGTGTACGAATGTGTGTGTGTGTCTGTGTTAGTGTTTAGGATGAAGGGTGGAGCGGTGTGTATGAATGTGTGTGTGTGTCTGTGTAAGTGTTTAGGATGAAGGGTGGAGCGGTGTGTATGAATGTGTGTGTGTGTCTGTGTTAGTGTTTAGGATGAAGGGTGGAGCGGTGTGTATGAATGTGTGTGTGTATCTGTGTGAGTGTTTAGGATGAAGGGTGGAGCGGTGTGTATGAATGTGTGTGTGTGTCTGTGTGAGTGTTTAGGATGAAGGGTGGAGCGGTGTGTATGAATGTGTGTGTGTGTCTGTGTGAGTGTTTAGGATGAAGGGTGGAGCGGTGTGTATGAATGTGTGTGTATCTGTGTGAGTGTTTAGGATGAAGGGTGGAGCGGTGTGTATGAATGTGTGTGTGTGTCTGTGTGAGTGTTTAGGATGAAAGGGTGGAGCGGTGTGTATGAATGTGTGTGTGTGTATCTGTGTGAGTGTTTAGGATGAAGGGTGGAGCGGTGTGTATGAATGTGTGTGTCTATCTGTGTGAGTGTTTAGGATGAAGGGTGGAGCGGTGTGTATGAATGTGTGTGTGTGTCTGTGTGAGTGTTTAGGATGAAAGGGTGGAGCGGTGTGTATGAATGTGTGTGTGTGTGTCTGTGTGAGTGTTTAGGATGAAGGGTGGAGCGGTGTGTGTGTGTGTGTATCTGTTTAGGAAAGAGGGGCAGCAAGTAAAGAGCGTTAGAGTGATAAATGCTTGGTGATCCCTTGAGCATTTCAGCTTCTTGTCTTCCACACCACACCTTGGTGTCTTCCTGGTATTTTTCTAGTTGGACTTCCTGGTGAGCATCTCTATACTGTCACATCTCTATACTGTCACATCTCTATACTGTCACATCTCTATACTGTCACATCTCTATACTGTCACATCTCTATACTGTCACATCTCTATACTGTCACATCTCTATACTGTCACATCTCTATACTGTCACATCTCTATACTGTCACATCTCTATACTGTCACATCTCTATACTGTCACATCTCTATACTGTCACAAGCCCTTTGATTGTTCATATTTTGTCTTCCTTTCCTTTGTTTGTGTTCAGTGATTTATTTCAGTAGCCAGACACCTTGTTTTAGTTAGTTGCACCAGATAAAGATAATATTCCTGAAGGCACTTACTGAAGATTATCAGACACACATGTGCACGCACGCACGCGCACACACACGCGCGCGCGCGCGCGCGCGCGCACACACACACACACACACACACACACACACACACACACACACACACACACACACACACACACACACACACACACACACACACACACACACACACACACACACACACACACACACAGGCTCTCCCGCTCCCGAAAAGACACACATGCAGTGCATTAAGAGCGGGGGAATCGATAGGGGGCAAAGAGGTCAATTATAGAGAACGCGCGCTGACTGGTAAAAGTGGGATTTCACAGGACAATGGAGACTATAGCTGCTGCTTCGCCCTCCTCCTCTTCCTCCTCTTCCTCCTCCTCTTCCTCCGCCCCCTTCGGCCGAGCCGCCTGGGATAGATTATCTCCGAGATTGGAAAGAAAGAAGGAATGAAAGGAGAGGCTTGACAGGAAACACCGTAGCTCAGCTGGCGAAAAGAAAAGGTGAACAACGAAACACAAACAAGTGCAGGGCAGCGGTGCCGATCCTGGCCACTTTGACACCGATTACTGTGGAGTGACCCTCTCAGCTGAGCTGGCCCTTTGTAAAGCACACCTGCTCTTTGACAAGACGCTTTGCTGGCCTCACTCAGATGGCAATATGACCATTTCTTATATGTAATATATTATACAGTATATGTAAGGGATAATGTATACTGAGCCGGTGATTACTGTGGAAATAATGACCGACAGGTGAATGATTTAGCCCGACGCGCAGCGGAGGGCTTAATATTCACCTGAAGGTCATTATTTCCAGTAATCACCGGCTCAGTATACATTATCCCGCTTAGAACACGGCCTACAACTAAATCATTCAATAATCTGACAAAAATAATTATTCAAATAGATTTTTTAATAGCGTTTTCAACACAAAGCGGTTTCATTCGTAATTGGCACACAAGACACCACAGCTGCAACTGGTTGGCCTAATTAGTAGCGTTTGCGGACAAAATGCTCTTACCAACTGATTAAAGGAGAATTTCGTTTTTTTTGAACCTGGAGCCATTTCCTGGCATTAATTAAGATTTGGCCACTCACCTAGCGATGTCTGCGGCGTTTCTGGGCGTCCTAGCGTTGTTTTGAGATCAATATCGTCCAAGTCGGTCGTAAAATGGAGTTGATTTGGGGCCAAGTGGAAGCCTGTATTTCCTGCATCTAAATAGCTATTTTTCTTCCCGTTTTCACCAAATATCGCCGTAATCTGATCAGTCTACATCCAGCAGAGTAATATTTCACCCCAGGCTGTTTCCTGGAGTGCACAGGCATCCACTACAGGGATCAAATTACCTCAAACGTGATCTAGGTCACCAAGTCTCGTGAAGTCCCGCGATACTTTCCTGTCGACTGGCCAAATACAGCCAGGACGCTTTGCGGTCGTGGTTTTAGCGTAACCTATGTGGGGTTTGGCATAACCTTCGTTCTTTCGAATCCCACATAGGTTACGCCAAACCCCACATAGGTTACGCTAAAACCACGACCGCAAAGCGTCCTGCCTGTATTTGGCCAGTCGACAGGAAAGTATCGCGGGACTTCACGAGACTTGGTGACCTAGATCACGTTTGAGGTAATTTGATCCCTGTAGTGGATCCCTGTGCACTCCAGGAAACAGCCTGGGGTGAAATATTACTCTGCTGGATGTAGACTGATCAGATTACGGCGATATTTGGTGAAAACGGGAAGAAAAATAGCTATTTAGATGCAGGAAATACAGGCTTCCACTTGGCCCCAAATCAACTCCATTTTACGACCGACTTGGACGATATTGATCTCAAAACAACGCTAGGACGCCCAGAAACGCCGCAGACATCGCTAGGTGAGTGGCCAAATCTTAATTAATGCCAGGAAATGGCTCCAGGTTAAAAAAAAACGAAATTCTCCTTTAATCCAGGTGTGGCAGAGCAGCGGTCGGTTGTCGAGAAATAATGACCGGTGAATATTGTTGATTGACCAATCAGAATCGAGTATTCGAGAGAGCCGTGTTCTAAATATATATATATCTTATATATAATATGACCATAAAACCTTTTCTTCTTGTTTTCTTTTACTCGTATACAAAGAACAATCTGAAGCTTTGTGACACAAAGAAGGAGGAAGAGAGAGGGAGTGACGGCAGAGAGCAGGCATGGCAGCACACAAGCATGTCAGCTGTTCTTTTCACTGATGGTGTCACCATCACCGTGGTGCTAAAACACTTTCAAACCTGTCTCAATACATGAAAACCACGCGCACAAAAGAGACATGCCCCACATCATGTGTATACTGTTTGTTGAAAATGATATAATCAAATGCACACAAACACATGGGAACAGGCAAACCCGGAAAGGACACAGAAAGGACCGGGGTGGAGATTCTAACCCACGACCTTCTTGCTGTGAGGCGACAGTGCTAACCAACCGCTGCCCCTCCATGCCACCAGGCAATCAACCAACCAATCAAATGTAATTACCTGAAAGGGATACTTCAGATTATATATATATATATATATATATATATATATATATGTAATAACCTAACCTCTCCCTAGTGTATTGACATGATTGTGAGACATACTTATGTGTTTGCAAGTTCGGGGGTAAAGATAACACAATTCTTCAAGGTCTTTCCCGCTAACGTCAGCTGTCCTGGCGCGGGTGTCCAGCTCTGGCGTGGTTTACCCCAGACATGATGTCAGTACTTTGACAACTTTTTGTAGACTTCATGGAAACGAGCTCTTTGCCAAATTGTAATTCTCTTTTTTTTTAGGTATAGTCTTCTTTTTCAGCTTTGTAATGTCGATTCCAAGAGTCCCCCACCATCAAACCCAAGACATTTTCAGAGGATCATTACTTCTGTTTTATTTGCAGAGCCCATGTCTGATAGTTGTTCAAAATGTTCAATCTGGCTTGCAAACTCTTTTTTCTGGGTGTCAAGGGGAGTGAATCTTCTGCAAACCAAAGAAACGTCTGTATCTGGCAGACTGAAGCATGCACTGTGTGTCATCCAGTAATTGCTTGGTAAATTCTTTGATGTAAATATTGAAATAAGTCAGGCTGAGGCTGCAGCTCTGCCTAATTCCTCACCCTCTCAGGAACATATTTTTTCTATCCAATTATAATTTCACATTCATTGTTTGTGACACAGTTCTTATAGGCTACAACCACATGTGTTCCTCTGCTTTGCTACCAACACTGCTCTGTAGTCATTTGTGAAGAGTGGTGACAAGTGGTGCTTTGGGTAACAAGTAGGTCAAGGTCTTATTTATTTTCTTTTTCAGATGATGAATGTGCAGATTGTAAGCTTTGGAATGATGTGTAATACATTGAAATCTGAAAATAATTGAAGAAGATATGCTTATTTGAATGTCCGTACTCCTAAAAGCAACATTCAGAGATAATTGCTCTGCAAGTTGCTCAACGAACTTGGTTTGCCCGGAACAAGTTTAGTTTGCTAACAATTATAAGTACTTAATGATCCTAAAACTTTTGTTTGGGTTAGGGTTATATAATATAAGGGTTAGGTAATATGGGGGTGGTGCGGGGGCGGGACTTCTACAAATAGAAGTTGGAAAACCTCATTAATGTTTTGCTTGCACCTGTGTTTACGCTGCCTTTTTGACACAAAATGGCCACTGTGAAAAAGGCCTCAATTACCGAATGACACTTCATAACAGGAGTCATAAACATTGATAAAGCCTCCTTCATGTTCATGACAGGTGTCATGTCATGTTCATGACAGGTGTCATGTGTATGACAGGTATCGTGTCATGTGTATGACAGGTGTCATGTCATGTGTATGACAGGTGTTGTGTCATGTGTATGACAGTGTCATGTCATGTGTATGACAGGTGTCATGTCATGTGTATGACAGGTGTCATGTCATGTGTATGACAGGTGTCATGTCATGTGTATGACAGGTGTCATGTCATGTGTATGACAGGTGTCATGTCATGTGTATGACAGTGTCATGTCATGTGTATGACAGGTGTCATGTCATGTGTATGACAGGTGTTGTGTCATGTGTATGACAGTGTCATGTCATGTGTATGACAGGTGTCATGTCATGTGTATGACAGGTGTCATGTCATGTGTATGACAGGTGTCATGTCATGTGTATGACATGACAGGTGTCATGTCATGTGTATGACAGGTGTTGTGTCATGTGTATGACAGTGTCATGTCATGTGTATGACAGGTGTCATGTCATGTGTATGACAGGTATCGTGTCATGGTTATGACAGGTATCGTGTCATGTGTATGACAGGTGTCATGTCATGTGTATGACAGGTATCGTGTCATGTGTATGACAGGTGTCATGTCATGTGTATGACAGGTATCGTGTCATGTGTATGACAGGTATCGTGTCATGTGTATGACAGGTATCATGTCATGTGTATGACAGGTGTCATGTCATGTGTATGACAGGTGTCATGTCATGTGTATGACAGGTGTCATGTCATGTGTATGACAGGTGTCATGTCATGTGTATGACAGGTATCGTGTCATGGTTATGACAGGTATCGTGTCATGTGTATGACAGGTGTCATGTCATGTGTATGACAGGTATCGTGTCATGTGTATGACAGGTGTCATGTCATGTGTATGACAGGTATCGTGTCATGTGTATGACAGGTATCGTGTCATGTGTATGACAGGTATCATGTCATGTGTATGACAGGTGTCATGTCATGTGTATGACAGGTGTCATGTCATGTGTATGACAGGTGTCATGTCATGTGTATGACAGGTGTCATGTCATGTGTATGACAGTGTCGTGTCAGTCGTCATACTGCACCCTGAAGTCAAGTGTTATCCGTTACAGAGTCATGGATCTCTGATGGCAGTTCTCTTTCAAATTGGAGATATTATTGCAGAAATCAACTCTTCATTGCTTCTGAAGCTGACTGGGCAGGTGAGCTTCACTGGGATGAGCCGCTGTGGTTTGAATAAGCAGAGCGATGAGGTCAGGTGGTACGTTTGAGCGTGATGCTCTGAGAGACGAGGGCACATGTAGCCTAATCATGTGCTGCTGCCAAGAGATGAGCAGTAGGTGAAAAAGACCCCCTGTAGCCTCATGATGGGAACAGACAGAGCCAGACTTTGACAGAGCAACAGCTGGGCCTTTCCATTTTTATTGACCCCCACATCATAGTGTCTCTCTCTCTCTCTCTCTCTCTCTCTCTCTCTCTCTCTCTCTCTCTCTCTCTCTCTCTCTCTCTCTCTCTCTCTCTCTCGCCTCAGTCTGTCATCCCACTCCTCTGTCCCTCTATACAGCATTGGGATCAGGCCATCTGGGTGTGACACATACATTTGTTTAGTCCTCCATTGTGCTAAGTGGATTGGTGTGGAATGAGGATGGCCTATAATACATGGAGCGGGAGAGGGATGAGATGGGGGAGGTAAGGCGGGGGAGAGCGAGGAGAAGAGGCAGGAGGATAGAGATTGATGATTGATCCAAATAAACCACACTAAAACAGAGACAATACGAGAGAGAGAGAGAGAGGGAGAGGGAGAGGGAGAGAGAGAGGGAGAGGGAGAGGGAGATGGAGAGAGAGATGGAGAGAGAGAGAGCAAGAGAGAACATATGCCGCTCTGTCTACACCATCAATCTAAAGTTGTGGGCTCACCTGGAAATTGTCAAGCATTGTGTGTGTGTGTGTGTGTGTGTGTGTGTGTGTGTGTGTGTGTGTGTGTGTGTGTGTGTGTGTGTGTGTGTGTGTGAGAGAGAGGGAGAGAGAGTGACTGGCTGTGACTATGATGGGTTTCCTCACAACCACTATACATATTCAGAGAAAGTGTGCTGCTCCATCATTCCTTTGAGCTGTGTGTGTGTGTGTGTGTGTGTGTGTGTGTGTGTGTGTGTGTGTGTGTGTGTGTGTGTGTGTGTGTGTGTGTGTGTGTGTGTGTGTGTGTGTGTGTGTGTGTGTGTGCACACGGTGTGTTTCTCTGTGCATAGGCTAGGTCATACTGTTATTTTTTTTAACTCGCATGCAATTATGAACACACTCAGAACCACTAAGGACCCACTTGGTGCAACAGGATATTGTATCAGTAGTAGTAGAGTTTTTTTTATTGCACTTGTTGTACTGTATAAAGCACCACCAAAGAAGAATCTTGGAATTAATGAATCTTTGAAGGAGTGAGTGACATAAGAAAATGGGATGATTAAAACCCCTTAAGAAAACAGTACTGTACTCAAGGGGGTAGCTCCCAGCTCCGCTCCTGAAGAAATGCAAATGTGTGTTAAACCTGCATCCTTTCAAATGGCCTGCAGGTGGCGACTCCACTGGCTACAAAAAGAAGTCCGATAGTATGGAAGTCAATGGGAAATTGACCCTATACTTCTCACTTGATTTATGCCCTCAGTAAATTATGGTCCCATTTCGAAACAATGTTTTGGGGTGTGATTGACAGGTCGCTTTTCCAGTGATGGCGCAGCTCGCTGATCACAGACCAATAGCAGGCCGTGCTATTAACCAATAGCAGGCCGTGCTGCGGCTCAGCTCGCTGATCACAGACCAATAGCAGGCCGTGCTGCGGCTCTTCTCCTCCGAATTCACATCACTTCCGGCTCCAAATAACCAAGATGGCGACGGTGGCAATGCCAACCTCAAGGCTTCAAAACAAGAGTCCAATAACCAACGGGGGGTGGAGCTAAGGTAGCTACGTCCATATTTAGTATACAGTCTCTGACTGTACAGCGTACAGGTAAAAAAAGCTATTTGTCATGCTGTTGCCTGTGAGTCCTTCTATTTCAAATTGTTTTCTGTAGAAAACAGTCAATTGGCATGGCAATTAAAGCCTGGCACAGTGCAATGCATTATTTCCACAGTGCTCTAACCCAAGCATCGTTCTTCAATGCAGAACACATTAAATCCCTAGATAACATACCCCGCTGACTCTGTGCGGCAATGTCGAACAAAAAACTCGCCCATTTTACATCGTTTGTCTCTCCTTGTCTCCATGTAGAAGCCAATGAGCCCTAATAAGTTAAACCGATAATGACGAAGAACAAAAAGAAAACAGTCTTAAATCAAGCCGCCGCAGTTGGCTAACACCCTCCTTTTGATCAAAATCCATAATAACATGGCCGATTAAAAATGACTCAGCTAGTTACGTTTTCATTGGAGAGACGAAGAGGGAGGGAAAACGTGAGGGGTAAACGAAGGAGAAGGAGAAGAAAATCTATCATAATTAAGCGACAGCATAAAGAATGGAAGTGTGTGTCTTTTTATAGACGACCACTAATTGAGGAGCGAGCACAGAGCCGATTCTGCTGCATATTAGCTTTTAATTACCCTAAACGAAAGCAAAACACACACACCCACACACACACACACACACACACACACACGCACACACATGAACGAATCCGTGCACACACGCACACACACACACAGGCTCTCATTCCCCCTCTTACACTATCAGAGCATGAACCCACACACATTTACACACACTTGATCTCACATCAAGGTTTTCAGAAGGCCTCATAGTTTTGAGTGTGCACTCGTCCCTGGCGAGATGGTTACTTTATGTTGGAGGCTGGCACGCTCAGAATGTTAACCAAATCATTGTTCAATATACCAATGTTTAATAGCATAATTATTACATATTTCATGCCACTTGCTGATGGAAAACCTAGCTGCAATGTGCTGCAATTTTCTGCTTGAGGGGCCACTATGACGCAAGCTGAAGTTTGTCAGCGTCTATTATTTATTTTGGACTAACAAGTCTAACTGCATCTGCTGAGGAGGAGTACATCGTCAACACCGGATAGGCATTCATTAATTCCTGTGACAAGATGCTACAGCAGCATCTGCTCGGGGAGACAGTGATGGGCGGCGAAGGGATTTCATGATTTGAATGTAACTGGATTAACTGTGATGATTTCATAATTTGAATGTAACTGGATTGACTGCGATGACTTCATGATTTGAATGTAACTGGATTGACTGCGATGATTTCATGATTTGAATGTACGGTAACTGGATTGACAGTGATGATTTCATGATTTGAATGGACCGTAACTGGATTGACTGAGATGATTTCATGATTTGAATTTGACTGGATTGATTGTGATGATTTCATGATTTGAATGGAACTGGATTGACTGAGATGATTTCATGATTTAAATGGAACTGGATTGACTGTGATGACCTCTTCTTCTTTCTTCTTTTTTTGCACTAGATTAGAATGGCTGTGAAAAGTCACTGTAACCCAGTCAGAACAAAGACGTGTTGGTCCACACTCCAAAAAGTGGATTTTCATTGAATCATTGAGGGAGGATAAAGTTAAGACGTACAGCCCACTGAGCCCAGGTTAAAGTTGACCAATGTCTTTGTATAGCGGCTCTACCAAGGGCACAAATCAACCACATCATCTGCATACAAACTACTGTATTTTCTTATCTAGAGGACGGCAGCCAGTGAAGCGTGTCCCTGCCTTGAGGTATGTGATGTACATGATGCAGGCTAGGGGCCTCTCTCTCTCTCTCTCTCTCTCTCTCTCTCTCTCTCTCTCTCTCTCTCTCTCTCTCTCTCTCTCTCTCTCTCTCTCTCTCTCTCTCTCTCTCTCTCTCGTTATTGTCAAGCATCAAACGTCCCTCTGCATGGATTAGGAGTCTGTTATGAGAGCCCAGACGCCTGTAATGGCTGATGATACGATACGCAGCATTGCTGTCGCAAACGCTGGGAAGCTAATTAACCCCTTTGTCCTCAGCCATTCATTCACAAGGGGCTTTGATGGAAAGGCTAGCACAGCTAGCATCCTGCACAGAACTGGATGTAGATCAACTTGAAAGGACAAGGCCGCCGACTAGCATGCTAATGTTAGGAGCTGTATTGATTCTGCGTTTGATTGATGCAATTGAAATTGGTGAGCACCCTGTGTGCTGCGTTGTCACATAGTGGGGACTATGTGTTTGTATGTGTGTGTATATGAGGAAGGGGGGGGGCGGGATTACAGTTTAATAACTACAATGAATTCACCATTTCAGTTGAATGTATTAAGTGAGCTCTGAAATGACACAAAAGCCACCAAGGTGCCACCCCTTCCAAGGCCACGTCTATGCGGCGCGCTAATAATGAACTGAAGACCATTTTTCAAGTGTGAGTGTGAGAAGCCTTGGCGAGCAGCAGATCTCTCCTACTGTGGCAATTATAGTTAGAATAGTGAATAACACTGCAGCTTTCTCTCTGTCTTTCCGCTCGACTTTTCCAAGGCCGCATTCACTGTTCCAAATGCTTCTGCAGCCCTGCACTAAATCACCAGCGCGGGCGTGTCATGTTTTCAATTTAAAAATGCATGCAATCCACCCACACAACCATCATTCTACACACACACACACACATACGCAATCAAACACGCACACACATGCACGCACGCACGCACCCATGCACACACACACAAACACCCATACACACAAACGCACACATGCATCCATACACACACACACACACACACGCACCATAGCCATTAGAGATGCTTAGAGTGGAAGCATCCTTTTCGATAATACACTTACATTTTGTGGAGGGACCATAATTTAAAGCCTATACATAAAAATTGTCAGGTACCCAAATGAATCCTCAGCGCTGTGTGTGTGTGTGTGTGTGTGTGTGTGTGTGTGTGTGTGTGTGTGTGTGCTTTCATTTAGTTCAGTCCATTAATCACGCCACTGATAAACACTGGCACCATCTGATTGTGTAATAAGGTGCTAGTTTGCATGAAATTGCACATGCGCACAAACGCACCCACACAAAGCCACACACACACACACACACACACACTTGACCCCCTCATGCAGATGCGGTGAACACAAATGCACAAAAGCGTGCTTGTGGAACTCAGAGCTATTTAAGCAAGCTGTGCTTTAAGTACAAGAGTCCAAACCGGACACAAAAGGTCAAATGAAGGACCTTCAGGTAGAAGCAATCAAACGATAACCTCAATCATAATAATATGGTTATAGACAGTCATAGCAATGAACGAAGGCTTTACTCATTTCACAGCTTGCGTTTTTGTTTATATGCATACAGAATGGGGGGGGGGTGTGTGTGCGTGTGCATGTGTGTGTGTGTGTGTGTGTGTGTGTGTAATTGTCTTGAGAGCCACTCAGGGACACAGCTGTAAGCTGTTCCATTATAGGATCCAACATGCCTACGCTCCATGCTTCTTTATGGTACAAGTTTTGACCAGGAGAATCCTCATAAATCTGCCTTTAAGAGTGAGGCTTCCGTTGTCATGGGTTGTCTAATGAAATAGATTTATCTACCGTAAAAATGTTCCTATTCATGAATATAAAAAGCATCATATCCTTGCCTTAAAGCTCGGTATTAATAGATACAAAGATTAAAATAAAATAAAATAAACTATTTAATAAGACAAAAGCATTCAGCTGGATTCAAACCTGAAATTGATACTACCTTCTGATTCTTGCAGTTGCGCTAAAACACAAACATCAAAGGCTAAGGCAAATTAGATGTCTGATTAAAATGCCAACAAGTATTTTAATCAGTAAGTTGTGACTGACTTTCTAATTGGTTTAATTATGATTTTAAAATATTGCGAGTGTGTGTGGGATGGGATGGGGTGGGGAGTCGGGGGCTGATAAAGATGTCAGAATCTCGGGGGCAAACACACTGGACACGGAAACGGTGCCATGTGTAAAGTCAGCTCGAGCAGGAGCCTGGTCAGTCACACCAGAAGCGCTGTTTTCCTCCTTTACTGCCTGCCTGCCTGCCTGGCTCCCAAAATATACCAGAAAATAGACACAGAAAGTCTCTCTGCGCCGTGCCAAGCGCGTGTGTCGTGTGTGTGTGTGTGTGTGTGTGTGTGTGTGTGTGTGTGTGTGCAAGGGCCGTGTTGTGGCCGGTGTGACAGGTCTAGTCTGTTAACAAGGAGGCCGAAATGAAACTGCCTGCCATAGCATGTTTGCAGCTACACTCTCTATGGCATCAACACCACTCTCATGAATAGACTTCAACTGGTACAGAACGCAGCCGGGCCACTTCTCACCAAATCCTGGGAGCACATCACCCCAGTCCTAAAACAGCTCTACTGGCTTCCCGTCTCCTAGCGGATCAACTACAAAATCCTGGTCATCACATACAAGCCCTTCACCAACTGGCCCCCCGATATCTCACCGACCTCCTCTCCCCCTTACCAACCCTCACGGTCCTACAGATCCACCTCTGCCAGCCTTCTCTCCACCCCCAAGTTCAATCTCTGCCTTCTCCAGGGCAGCTCCCAGGCTCTGGAACTCCCTCCCCTCTGACAGAGTATCAGAGTCCCTTCACAGTTTTTCAATCCCGCCTCAAAACCCATCTCTTCTCCTGTGCCTTGTCTTAAGTCCTCCCCGCCTATCCCTGTGTGTCTGTGTCATGTTTGTCCATTGAATGTTGCACTATCGCGGTCGCCTTAGTGTTAGTCTATAGTGTAAAGCGGCTTTGAGTCCTTGAGTATTAACAGGTTATATTCACAGCTTATATGCATGAATTGCATTGTATTGCACAACTGTATAGGGAGGTGGGAGGTGCAACATCAGTGCAGGAGCACTGTTTGTGTGTGTGTGTGTGTGTGTGTGTGTGTGTGTGTGTGTGTGTGTGTGTGTCTGTGTGTGTGTGTGTGTGTGTGTGTCTGTGTGTGTGTCTGTGTGTGTGTGTGTGTCTGTGTGTGTGCGAGAGAGAGAGTGATTGAGAGAGAGAGAGAGAGTGTGTGTGTGAAAGAGACAGAGTGGGAGTGGGGGGGGGGTTCAGTTGTCTCAGAGTCAGTGGGGGTTTGTTTGTGAGCCTCACGGCCATGGGATAGAAACTGTTAAGGTACCGTGAGGTTCTGGTCCTGATAGACCGGAACCTTTTGCTGAGTGGAAGTCTTTGGAAGAGATGGTGACCAGGATAGGAAGGGTCAGTGGTGATCTTTCCTACTCGCTTCTTGGTCCTGGAGTTGTACAGGTGGTAGGTTGCAGCCAATGATCTTCTTGTCTGACCGGATGATCCGCTGAGTCTGCCTCTGTCCTTAGTGGTGGAGGCAGCAAACCAGATGGTGATCGATGGGGTGAGGATGGACTCAACGATGGCTGTGTAGAACTGGACCATCGTTTTTTTGCAGCAGGAAATACATCCTCTGCTGGTCCTTATTGCTGGTGGCAGTGATGTTCTTCTACCACATACGGTCCTGGGAGACTGTTGTTCCCAGGAATTTGAATGACTCCACAGTGTTAACTGGAGAGTCACACAGGATGAGGGGGGGTGGTCGGGGCTGGGCTTTGGGAACCAGAGAACATGGACAGGCTGAATATGCAAACGTTCAGTGAGCTAACTCCAATGAAGTCCCTGCACTGCACTTATGTTAACTTATCTGTGCTGAGCAGAGTTAGAATGGACTTGCTGGTCAAACACGGGGCTAAGCATAGCCCAAAAAAAGGCTATATGACAGCTAAAGCATATTGAAATCACACCTACTGCACAGTAGGCTCATGTCAGGTCCTTGATGTCTTCATGTGAGTAGAAAGTGAAGAAGGAAGCGACTCAGGATGAGGAAGGAGAAGGATGATGAAATGATTGAAAATCCTGACAAAAGGAAGTAAGAAAAGGGCATAAAGGAATGGGACAGGGCCTAGTGGGAGGAAAGAGGGACACACGGGGGAATGAGTTAAGAAAGGATGGCACAAAGAGAGCCAGGCCTCCAAAGAGAGAGGGACTTCAAAAGGGATTAGTTAAGAACTGTGACATGAATATGAAGACAGGAGACCGAGACAGGGATGGTTGGAGGTGGCGTGGATGGAATGGAAAGGTAAGATGCAGCCACCTGGAAACCTTCTGACAAGTGGCTGAGAGAATAATGGGAAGGTGTGAGTGGAAACGAGAGAAGAAGGGAGCAGGTAAGAGAAAGAGGCCTTTTGGTTTATTTCGGTGTCACCTTGTAATGGGATTTTTCACCTAAACCACTGAGACCAGGGCAGAGGAGCACCTATTCACATGATGACATTTCACATACAGCTGCG
Organism: Poromitra crassiceps; assembly: GCF_964638095.1. Classification (NCBI taxonomy): domain Eukaryota; kingdom Metazoa; phylum Chordata; class Actinopteri; order Beryciformes; family Melamphaidae; genus Poromitra; species Poromitra crassiceps. Next base: position 13,828,775 of record NC_139646.1, read on the forward strand.
ATCCCCACAGGGGCAGGTTCACTCTGCAATCGTTTGATTTGGGCTCTGATAGAAAAATTGGTGATTTTTCCCCCTCGGTGGGAGTTAAGTGGATGATTAGAGTTGAGTTCTGTGGAGAAAAGGAAGTCATTGAGACACTAAGGCCAAGGTAATATAGTGCTTTATTCATTTGACAATTCATGTATCAAAATTAATTTACGCCATATGGTGCTGTGTGTGTGCGCGCGCGCGCGTGTGTTTGTGTGTGTGAGAAAGAGAGAGGAGAGTGTTACAGTATATCAACAAAGTCTGCGTGAAATTGGGACTGCCAAGAGAGCACATTTCCATGCAAACTAAGCAATTTATCAATCCAACCATCTAAACAGGAAGCGACGTTGAGAGTGCCTGTCTGTCGCAGGTTATAAATACACACTTCCTAAACAAATATGACATTGCTGTTCTATCTTCAATACTAACGGAAACACCCTTTCTGCCTCTGCCTCTCCGCCGCACGCACGCACGCGCGCGCACACACACACACACACACACACACACACACACACACACACACACACACACACACACACACACACAGTTTGTCTCTCAATTTCACTGATAAACCATTCCCTGTCTATCTGCAATAAAAATCGCCTCATATTTTTCAGTGCCTTGGAGTAGGAGTTGTCATTATGCTAGATTACATCAGTATTTTATGTCTAATTGAATTGCTTTGCTGAAACGAGTAAAGCCCCGGCTTCTGCACCTACCATACTTCAACGTATATTGCTGAATACTTCCTCATCCACAGGGAGATGGTATATATTGATCTATAGAATCTATACACATGCAAAGGGCAAAATCGTTGAAAAAGAGAGACATTGTAGGTTGGCCCTTCCTTACTTGTCTACATTGCATCAAATAGCAGAGCAATTAATACCCAACAGGAGACTAGATTGTGAAATGATTGTTGTGAATGTATGACTTCACAACAATTCAAATGAGCAACATTTCATGCCACAACTTGTGGAATAGACCTTCATGATTGAACAAATCGTGGTAAAAATAGAACGGAACTATAGGGGGGGGGGGGGGGGGGGGGACTTTATAAGGAGAGCTTTTATTGAAACAATGGTAAGGGATGCGTGAAGCATCTCGTAATGCAAAGGGAGAGAAAGAAATAGTAGACAGTCGTAAATCCTTAGTGTGCAGCGATGCTTGACTGCAATGGCAAAGTCAGCCCTGCATAGCACCTACTCCACCTTTATCTGAGAGCCATGCCAAGCCACATACACCACTGGGGGATCAATTAAAGCTCTCTTTTCTCCTCTTTACACCTCCTCAAATCAGGAGGGGAGGATTTCAAACGATAGACTGCATACTCACTACACCATACCCCCCTCCCCACTCCCACTACACCATACCCCCCTCCCCACTCCCCCCTCTCACTACACCATACCCCCCTCCCCACTCCCCCTCCCCTCAGCCAATTAAGAGCATCTTCAAAAGAGTGCGTTAACACCTTTAACGAGAGTAAAGAAGCAGCTTGTCTTTTGAACCATGGCTGGGGGGCGGGGGGGCTGGGTGGGCTGTAGGGAAATAAGACAGAAGGGAACGCTAACATAGCAACAGTTCTGAGTATGGCTGCCAAGATTGGTAAAGCTGAGCGCAAGGGCTTGACCCCCACTGCACATTTGTGACCTGCTCCATCAAAATGACTGTGAGTCACATTGACCCTAGTCTCAACGCCAGACCCATGAGAGTTCTTACGCTGATACACTACGTTACTGCATGCTGCAGATCTCTCTCTGGGTCTAGGACACTCCTCTCACCAAACTGGGAACGGAATCTTGGCCAGTGATTGGCGAGTGGTGGAATCACCCTTCACCAATCAGTAGCGACTTTGCGATCAGGGAGGCCCACCCACCCTGAGACCGCCCATCTAACTAGCTCCTGCAACATCGAGCATTTCAAACCACTCTCTCATTGGTGCTACGACCTGCCACTCATTCAATTTCAAAACCCCTAGACCCGCCCTCAAATACCTGCTGTGGCTGTGGAGGGGCACAGACTCATTTATGTACTGTAGTATGCGGAGCGCAGTGATTCAACGTAATATGTGAGTCTGGGGAGAGACTACATTGACCCCGAAACACATTTCAAGTTTTATACAGTGTTGGAAAGAGGATAATGTAAGCTTTCTGGTGATATCAAATGTATCTTTGTACTCCAACGATTGAGTGCGATGTATCCCTTTATGTCTTGACTGTTTCCAAACTATGTTTTATAAGTATGACAAGTTAAAAGAGCACCCGTGCTGGTGACCTGACAGCCGGATTTTTTAATTAGGTGATTGCCCTAATTACCTAATGATGTGATGACATCAGGGATGAAGTCGGCTGAGTTGCGTATGCGACACGCAATGGGCGAGCTGCAGAGCGGGCGAACCTAGGAATCAAACGCGTGTAGCATGCGAGCACGCGAGATTGCTAGTAATAAGAATGAGAAGTGTCCGTGTGTGTGTGTGTGTGTGTGTGTGTGTGCGTGTGCGTGTGAGTGAGCATCTATGCCATTTTACGTGCGATCGGGCTGAAACTTTGAGGGGGTGTAACTAGCACCCGTGCGGGTGACCTGACAGAGCCGGATTTTTTAATTAGGTGATGATATAAGTTCAGAGATGATTTCATCAGTGATGATGAAATTAAATGCACAAACACTAATCAATAACTGAAATCAAGATGAAATTAGTTTAAGGAAAATTACCTCAAGTAAACATACATTCGTACCAGAATCTTTATTTAAGTATTTTACATCAGATATCATAACTGGTCATGCAAAACAACAACAAAAACATACAACATTTAATCAGCTTTCATATTTGTTCTGTGAAATTCAGTTTTGAAACAAGCAAAGTATAGTTCCTATTTGCCTTTACAGTATGTTTTGTTCTTTAACTCTGCTCACTCGCTCTCACCACTACCTTGGTGAGTGTCAGAGAACATTCTCGGGAATATTCTCAAAGGGCCATGTAAATTACTTGCACGGTCGATGTGTGCAATGGGCCATTCACATACAAGATTTATACCTTTGGTAGTCTTAATTATGTCTGCCTTTTATTTGCTCTGTAAAGCAAGAAGCACAGAAGCCTGTAACAAGTCCGCTTCTCCCATAATAAATCTGCACGATTGGATTGGTGGGTTTAGACCTTGTTTAAGCCCCTCCCTTCCTTTCACTGGCTCTGCACATTTCTTTCTCTCTTGTCCTTCTCATCTACATTCTTTGCTCCTGTCTTTTGTGACAAACCTCTTCAACTTTGCCTGTTACCATTTCCCCCCATCATTCTCTCTTATCACCATGTTTCTTAACCCATCTTTTCTTGTTGGCTCTTCCCTTTCAAGATTTTTGTGTTGTTGCTCTTTACTCCCTTTATCTCCCATCTCTCCTTTAGACGCAGTCCCTTCTGGGGCTGCAAGGCCCCGAAAGTCACTACTCTTTTGGCACCGACCAAATCAGATCGGTACTACAGCGACTGAAACATGTGCCACATTTCAATACTTTTCTAGAGTTGTATTGCAGCCAACTTGTGCTTAGAGATGCACATTCACACACAACAGAAACTTGCACAGCACCAAAATGACTTGGTGCTAACGCTATAGCTAATGCTATAGCTAAAACAAAGCACTGATTTAAGGAGACATGGTCACCAGCCGTGACAGCATTGTTACCAGCTGCGACAGCGTTAGCTGGTATGTTTTCACCTTGTGAGGAAACAAAATAATTTGCGATGAATTTGTGAAATGTTTTATCGTCACGATTCACTAGGTCATGGGTTGCATGGTTCCAGCCTTAAAACTCGTTATATAAGGATTTATAAAAATGTCTATGGAGAAAATGAATGGGGAAACTTGCTTCCGGGGCAGGAGATGTCACGTGACTGTTCAGCTCTATAGTATAGTCCTAATATATCGTTGAGTTGATTGCCTCATGCAAAGTTGCCTAATAAAAAGTACAGAAAAATAATAATAATTTGACACGTTATAGAAACGGTCGGGGTTAGTACCAGTTCCGAAATTTTTCAAAACAATACCCAGCACTCATCATTACACTCACTGGCTATCCTCCATCCTCTCACTTTTCTTCTCCCCATGTATCCGTCCCTCCCTCTGTGCATCTCCTCTGCTTTCCTCCATCTCTCTGTAAGTCATCCAGGAGTAAGGACCATATCTCTTTAAGCCATCCAGGAGTAAGGACCATCTCTCTGTAAGTCATCCAGGAGTAAGGACCATATCTCTTTAAGCCGTCCAGGAGTAAGGACCATCTCTCTGTAAGCCGTCCAGGAGTAAGGACCATCTCTCTGTAAGCCGTCCAGGAGTAAGGACCATCTCTCTGTAAGCCGTCCAGGAGGAAGGACCATCTCTCTGTAAGCTGTCCAGGAGTAAGGACCATCTCTCTGTAAGCCGTCCAGGAGTAAGGACCATCTCTCTGTAAGCCGTCCAGGAGTAAGGACCATCTCTCTGTAAGCCGTCCAGGAGTAAGGACCATCTCTCTATAAGCCATCCAGGAGTAAGGACCATATCTCTATAAGCCATCCAGGAGTAAGGACCATCTCTCTGTAAGCCGTCCAGGAGTAAGGACCATATCTCTTTAAGCCGTCCAGGAGTAAGGACCATCTCTCTGTAAGCTCTGCAGGAGTAAGGACCATATCTCTTTAAGCCGTCCAGGAGTAAGGACCATCTCTCTGTAAGCCATCCAGGAGTAAGGACCATCTCTCTGTAAGCCGTCCAGGAGTAAGGACCATCTCTCTGTAAGCCATCCAGGAGTAAGGACCATATCTCTTTAAGCCGTCCAGGAGTAAGGACCATCTCTCTGTAAGCCGTCCAGGAGTAAGGACCATATCTCTTTAAGCCGTCCAGGAGTAAGGACCATCTCTCTGTAAGCCGTCCAGGAGTAAGGACCATCTCTCTGTAAGCCGTCCAGGAGTAAGGACCATATCTCTGTAAGCCATCCAGGAGGAAGGACCATCTCTCTGTAAGCCGTCCAGGAGTAAGGACCATCTCTCTGTAAGCTCTGCAGGAGTAAGGACCATCTCTCTGTAAGCTGTCCAGGAGTAAGGACCATCTCTCTGTAAGCTCTGCAGGAGTAAGGACCATCTCTCTGTAAGCTGTCCAGGAGTAAGGACCATCTCTCTGTAAGCCATCCAGGAGTTAGGGCTGGGCGATTTTGCCTAAAACTAAAATTGACGATTTTTTCTCTCAAAACTCGATTTTCGATTTCGATTTCGATTTATTATACTATTATACTTCTCTAAACATTTGTTGCCCTACAGAGCTCTTTTCCCCCCTTTTTTTCCCTAATTGACAATTTACGCTTTTACTCTGAAGGCAGAACACCCCAACTTCCTGTTTTAGCTTGCCGCTGCTATGCTTAACTTCCTGGCTGTTGCTTGCTAACTTGACACTGGTGGATTTGCGTGTTCCTCCGTGACATAATTATATTAGCAGTGTCTAAGCGACCACCCGTGCTCGGAGTTATATCTGTACTAGAATAACACAAAGTCACAACAGGAATGCGTGGAACTGCGATAGCAGTTAGGGGGAAATTCAGACACACAGGGACAGGTGAGTCAGCTGAGGCTGCTACGTTACAGCCATGAACACAGCCAATCTATCAGTACTCAGTGGCCTCACGTGTTGTTTTGTTATTATGTGAACTGTAAAGGCAACGTTTCATCGTCCGGTGATAACGTCTGTGTTTGTGTGCGACTGTGCGCGCGTGAGTGTGTTGTGGCAATCTTATCTGGTAGGCTACAGCCCGCAGTGCAACAAGCTGCGCTCAGTGCTCACTCTGTGCTTTTTGGTGTTTGGTGTTGAAATAAGTCCATTGCGCTGCTGTCTTTAGTAGCCAGTATCACAGCCTCTAGAGAGACTTTACAGCGGGGAGAATGGACAAGTAGCAGCATGCGTACATGAGAGAGAGCCGCCCGCGTAACGTAATTACCCTAGTTGAAGTGAAAATCGATTTTACGATTTTCATTTTTTTAACATCGTCCTAACTAATTAATTCGATTACGATTCAAAATCGATTAATCGCACAGCCCTACCAGGAGTAAGGACCATCTCTCTGTAAGCTGTCCAGGAGTAAGGACCATCTCTCTGTAAGCCGTCCAGGAGTAAGGACCATCTCTCTGTAAGCCGTCCAGGAGGAAGCACCATCTCTCTATAAGCCGTCCAGGAGTAAGGACCATCTCTCTGTAAGCCATCCAGGAGGAAGTACCATCTCTCTATAAGCCGTCCAGGAGTAAGGACCATCTCTCTGTAAGCCGTCCAGGAGTAAGGACCATCTCTCTGTAAGCCGTCCAGGAGGAAGTACCATCTCTCTATAAGCCGTCCAGGAGTAAGGACCATCTCTCTGTAAGCCGTCCAGGAGTAAGGACCATCTCTCTGTAAGCCGTCCAGGAGGAAGGACCATCTCTCTGTAAGCCGTCCAGGAGTAAGGACCATCTCTCTGTAAGCCATCCAGGAGTAAGGACCATCTCTCTGTAAGCCGTCCAGGAGGAAGGACCATCTCTCTGTAAGCTGTCCAGGAGTAAGGACCATCTCTCTGTAAGCCGTCCAGGAGTAAGGACCATCTCTCTGTAAGCCGTCCAGGAGTAAGGACCATCTCTCTGTAAGCCGTCCAGGAGTAAGGACCATCTCTCTGTAAGCCGTCCAGGAGTAAGGACCATCTCTCTGTAAGCTCTGCAGGAGTAAGAACCATCTCTCTGTAAGCCGTCCAGGAGTAAGGACCATCTCTCTGTAAGCCATCCAGGAGTAAGGACCATCTCTCTGTAAGCCGTCCAGGAGTAAGGACCATCTCTCTGTAAGCCGTCCAGGAGTAAGGACCATCTCTCTGTAAGCCGTCCAGGAGTAAGGACCATGGGCTCTATCTTCCCCCTGGTAGAAGGGAGACACGCACATCCCAGCCTAGTAGGGCAGGTGCAGAACTTACAGTGATAAGTGCAGAGAAAGTTGTAAAATGTTTGCACACTCCAAAGGGCTCCAGTGAAGGTTTTTTATTGCAACACCGTGGGTAACGGAAGAAGTCTGAAGAAGGGCAGAATGGGCCGAAACCCCATTCTGGCCTATTTTGGCACTGCGCCACGCCTCTTCAGCGTAAAACGCATTTCGGGGCCTAAAAACATGATGCTATCTTCACGGGTAGGCAGGCGCAAAGCGTGTTTTTTTGCGCTTAACGCCAGTTTAGCGCCTAAGGCTCCTGGAAGCCATCCAGGAGTAAGGACAACCTCTCTGTAAGCCATCCAGGAGTAAGGACCATCTCTCTGTAAGCAATGCAGGAGTTAAGACTGTATCTCTCTGTAAGCAATGCAGGAGTTAAGACTGTATCTCTCTGTAAGCAATGCAGGAGTTAAGACTGTATCTCTCTGTAAGCAATGCAGGAGTTAAGACTGTATCTCTCTGTAAGCAATGCAGGAGTTAAGACTGTATCTCTCTGTAAGCAATGCAGGAGTTAAGACTGTATCTCTCTGTAAGCAATGCAGGAGTTAAGACTGTATCTCTCTGTAAGCAATGCAGGAGTTAAGACTGTATCTCTCTGTAAGCTGTCCAGGAGTAAGGACCATCTCTCTGTAAGCAATGCAGGAGTTAAGACTGTATCTCTCTGTAAGCTGTCCAGGAGGAGGGACCATCTCTCTGTAAGCCATCCAGGAGTAAGGACCTGCAAGTGGAGAGTCCTTGTCTAAATGGGGTAAATTATGGGAATGGACCTTTAGCGCTGCATCTTTATTGAGTGGCCATGACACCATTAGATCAGGCTGGTAAAAGTAACGCTGTGCTATTTAATTACCTTTCATGACACCATAAATATTGTTAAATATTGCTACAACCCCCTCAACCAACTCTCTCTCTCTCTCTCTCTCTCTCTCTGTCTCTCTCTCTCTCCCCCTCTCTCTCTCTCTCTCTCTCTCTCTCTCTGTCTCTCTCTCTCTCTGTCTCTCTCTCTCTCTCTCTCTCTCCCTCTCTCTCTGGGAAGGAGGCTCAAGGGCACCCTTGTCATTCCCACATAGGGACGATCCGTGAAAGTTTTCCCAGGTTAGAGCAAGAACACAAATTGAGCTGATAAGCTTCCTCCGTCTGTGATGGTTTTTAACATTTGGTTACTCGGCAGTTCATGGAGAAAATTTACATGGATTGAGAAAATTGAGACAAAGAATAGTCTTTGTCGAAAATTGCAATTCACTTTCAACGGCAAAAAACCTGAGGTAACACATTTCATCTGTGAATTTGTGTCAGTTTCCCTGCACCCATCTGTTCATCATGCTGAAAAGGTTGCCGGCATTGGGCACTCGCCTCCATGCATATATTGTAGCTTTTAAATATGAATACCTCATTTCACTTTTGGACCTAATGTGCAGCAATAACTGCCGCAGTCTGTCCATGAGCATGAATGATGAGAGTTAACCTCTACCCCCAGCCATTAAAGCCTATTCAAGCAATTTAGCCGTTCAAACTGCAAACTCACTACTGATGTGTTATAACCTATCTACTGATGTGTTTTAACCTATCTACTGATGTGTTTTAACCTATCTACTGATGTGTTTTAACCTATCTACTGATGTGTTTTAACCTATCTACTGATGTGTTATAACCTACCTACTGATGTGTTTTAACCTACCTACTGATGTGTTATAACCTATCTACTGATGTGTTATAACCTATCTACTGATGTGTTATAACCTACCTACTGATGTGTTATAACCTACCTACTGATGTGTTATAACCTACCTACTGATGTGTTATAACCTACCTACTGATGTGTTATAACCTACCTACTGATGTGTTATAACCTATCTACTGATGTGTTTTAACCTATCTACTGATGTGTTATAACCTATCTACTGATGTGTTATAACCTACCTACTGATGTGTTATAACCTACCTACTGATGTGTTATAACCTACCTACTGATGTGTTATAACCTATCTACTGTGTTATAACCCATCTACTGATGTGTTATAACCTATCTACTGATGTGTTATAACCTATCGCATGCTGTATAGCGACTACCCATTCAATCTCCTCTTCTTGGTCAAAGATCTCATTTCTCTCTTTATAGTCTTGGGGGAAAATTACACATTACTCCAAGTTGAGTTTTTATTGGACTTACAGTATAACTGTATCCCACAAAATGTCCAAAAATGGATGCACGGTCTAGATTTTTTTTTTTTTTTTTCCCCGGCTGAATCAATGGGAGAAAGATGGCAATTTCTACAACGTGGATACAAAGTGCTCTTTACATGAACGACTGATGTACTCAGGTATAGAAATGGAGTTGTTTCCATTTGAGTGACCCCTGCC
>NC_139646.1:13843103-13845603 GCF_964638095.1 Poromitra crassiceps
CTTTGCATCTTAAACTCTCATCGCTCCTTCCCACCGCCCTCTTCTTCCCCTCTGCATGTTTCAACACGGTACTCATAGACACGCTCATACCAGCACACCTTTTATTTCATTTTCCTCTCCTCCCTCAAGCTTACATGTAACTATCCTTTTCTCCATCAGTCTCTCCCTCCACCTCCCTCCCTCCCTCCCACCCTCCCTCCCTCAGTCTCTTCCTCCCTTTCTCTCTTGATTGATGCAAGCAGACGGCCTCTATCAGTGTTTTATACATAATCCAAATAAGATATGCTTGCGCCTGCATTTCTAAAAGTCCTGGCCAGCCCCTGGCACGATGTGCTGACAGAGGAATCACAATACGCAAAGGCACGCTGCACACGCGCTCAAGTGCGTGTGTGTATACACACCAAAACATTCACACGCAAACACACATACGCACGCACACACGCACGCACACGCACACACACACGCACGCACACGTATCGCCAAAGGATTATTTCTTTAAATTATGGAGACTAGACAAAACAGGGTATGTGCTTATGGGTGAATGACTGTGGTAATGTTTGAGTGCAGACGTGTGTGTGTGTGTGTGTGTGTGTGTGTGTGTGTGTGTGAGAGAGAGAGAGAGAGATGTGTGTGTGTGTGTGTGTGTGTGTGTGTGAGAGAGAGAGAGAGAGATGTGTGTGTGTGTGTGTGTGTGTGAGAGAGAGAGAGAGAGATGTGTGTGTGTGTGTGTGTGAGAGAGAGAGAGAGAGAGAGAGAGAGAGAGAGATGTGTGTGTGTGTGTGTGTGTGTGTGTGTGTGTGTGTGTGTGTGTGTGTGTGTGTGTGTGTGTGTGTTTGTGTGCTTATGAGGGACAGAGACAGAATGTGCATGTAAATTGCTCTGTTAAGTATTGCTGACCCGTCTCTTTTCTGATGTCCAAACCAAAGCAGGCTGCATGTAAAGCTTTTATAGAGACACATAACAAATGATCTGTTCCTCCCCAATAGTGTAGGTGAGTGCATGAGCAGCATCAAACACTTCTTTTCCATAGACTATTGTTTAGTTTCCTTCCTGTATATGCTGAATAATGAGAGGACTCTAACAGACCATTTTCAAGGCTCTCATACTGTACCATCTGAGGGCATATTGTCAATCAGCGAAAGCCACCAAACTGAATCATGTATAGTGATATACAGATTACCACACAAACAAAGTAAAAACGCTCAGTGCCAGTACAGTACCACATTAACATTTTAAGGATCCACCTGTTTTTGCCTAACTTGTGGAATAAAATGGTTAGAGCCAACATATTGCCTCATCCAAAACACTCTCCTGGCACCCCTTAAACAAGGAAACTACCATCCCCTTAAACAAGGAAACTACCCTTGTGGCGACTGTGCCCAGTGCCATAACACTTGGAAAACTAATGATTTTAGACATCCTAGAATGGGTAAAAAGATGCAATAAAATAAAGAGATAAAAAGAATAAAAGTATACATAAAAGTTTTATAAGACCCCAAGAGATGAACTATCCTTTAGTTGTTTTAATAACCACTATTAGGGGTGTGCCGATTAATCGTATAATCGATGCATCGCGATTAGTCACGTGACGATTAAAATCGATTCACAATGTTCAATTATCGATTTGCAATTTTTTTATTTATTTTTTTGCAATTTTTTTTTTTGCTTTATTTGAAAAAAATACGGTATTTCGCCCGGAAAGCAGTTCCTTAACTGTAAAACGAGACCAAAACCGAAGTACTGGAAACTGGAATCACTGAAGAAAGCATGCAGGGTGGCTGTAACATGTGATGCGTGGACTTCAGTCGCAACTGAAGATAATGGAGGTACATTTGTTTGTTTACTTTAATTAATGGATACTGACAAATATACCTTGCTTAAAAAAAATCCTGTTTGGTGAAAAAGATGCATCGAAAATCGTGATTAATCGTAATCGTTTAATAATCGAATCGTAGCACCCTTAATCGTAATCAAATCGAATCGTGAGGTGCCTAAGGTGGCACACCCCTAACCACTATATATATATATATATATATATATATATATACACACACACACACACACACACACACACACACACACACACAAACACACATATAAATGCACCAGTGCCATGGGCCTAGCCTGACACATGGAGACGTCGCAGAGGAGCGTGGCACCGGCATAGCTGAACACCACATCTTGCAGTTTGCAGCTCTGTGTCTGCTGACCTGTAATGGGCCAAACACACTGGAAACGGAAGCAGTGTAAATTCAGCTTGAGCAGGAGCCCGGCAGGCCATTCACACACCAGAAACGCGCTGTTTTACTCTGGACCGGTCACAACTTGCCAAATGCCTGCCTGCCTGCACACAATCACTCGCGGCTCGCGTAAAAAAGTAGACCAGACACGGAAACTCTCGCTGAAGACGCTTCCGTGTTGGTTCCGTTTCCAGTGTGTTTTCACCGTAAGCCTGCAAGCCGGCATCACCAGCCTGACCTGCAGCCATGTCAGCGTAGTC
>NC_139646.1:13850603-13868103 GCF_964638095.1 Poromitra crassiceps
TCCTCAGAATTGTCAAATCAAATAATCGACACCGTATATGGTCCGCTTCTCAATTTGTTTTCAGTCTGAAACGGACTCAGATGCACGTGAGAAACGGGTTCACCTCGACTTTAAGCGTTAACGTTAGTAGAGTTTACACAGCTATGTGCAGTTATTGCAGAAATAGACTCACTAACGACAATTAAACAAGAACCAGAGTATGCAGTAGCGGCGGAAGGGACTCGGGTGGCCCTCAGCAATTCTGTTGTTGAAGCTCCATCACATAAACTCATATTCACCAGATTCTCTTCTCACATTGTGGAATATCTTTCAGTGTTGAAATGTTCACTGAAGCAGAGCCTGTTATGAATTGGATTGGATTGGGTGTCTGGCATGTAACCAATAGCCATGAAGGTCTATGTATAGAGCATGTTGCTGGCCTGCCAATCACTGTTAGATGATGTCATAACTACAGTGATGATGTCATTATTGTCTTCGGTATTCGATCGTAAATTCAGTTCCCGATCGCCTTTGCAACAGCCTCCAAATTTGCCTGTTGCCGTTTCTGGTTAGCAAGCGCCTAGTCTTCCCAGTTTACCAAGCGTCCAGTGTTAAGCCGTCAAGTGTCTGCGAATGAATTCACCTGACCACATCTTAACAATCAAAAGTAAGGGTGACTGCAACAGCACTAGTGAGTGGGTGAGTGATGCTGTATCTAACTCCAAATAAAAGTATACAACACACCACTGAAGGGTCAATAATAAGGTAGTAATAATAAGGTAGTAATAATAATAATAATATTAACTCAGTATTTCTTTTTACCTTTATTTATACAGGGGGAGTCTCGCTGAGAGCAATGCTCTCTTCTTCAGGAGTGCCCTGTTCAGTATCTAGCTTGTCGTCAGTCTGCCAAGCCAGGCAGCTCGAGCTATTTGAAAATTCAAGCCCAAGTTTCAACAGACAGGAAGCGCTTGACTCAAACACATATTGATTTGAGAATCTCCAATGGTGGGTCTGACCCAGAGCAAGTGTGAGGCTGCTAACTACATCACTGCAGCCAGTTTACTGCTAACTACATCACTGCAGCCAGTTTACTGCTAACTACATCACTGCAGCCAGTTTACTGCTAACTACATCACTGCAGCCAGTTTACTAACTTCATGACTGCAGCCAGATTACTGCTAACTACATCACTGCAGCCAGATTACTGCTAACTACGTCACTGCAGCCAGATTACTGCTAACTACATCACTGCAGCCAGTTTACTGCTAACTTCATGACTGCAGCCAGATTACTGCTAACTACATCACTGCAGCCAGATTACTGCTAATTACATCACTGCAGACAGATTACTGCTAACTACATCACTGCAACCAGATTACTGCTAACTACATCACTGCAACCAGATTACTGCTAACTACATCACTGCAGCCAGATTACTGCTAACACTACATCACTGCAGCCAGATTACTGCTAACTACATCACTGCAGCCAGATTACTGCTAACTACATCACTGCAGCCAGATTACTGCTAACTACATCACTGCATCCAGATTACTGCTAACTTCATCACTGCAGCCAGATTACTGCTAATTACATCACTGCAGCCAGATTACTGCTAACTACATCACTGCAGCCAGATTACTGCTAACTACATCACTGCAGCCAGATTACTGCTAACTACATCACTGCATCCAGATTACTGCTAACTACATCACTGCAGCCAGATTACTGCTAACTACATCACTGCAGCCAGATTACTGCTAATTACATCACTGCATCCAGATTACGGCTAACTTCATCACTGCATCCAGATTACTGCTAACTACATCACTGCAGCCAGATTACTGCCAACTTCATCACTGCAGCCAGATTACTGCTAACTACATCACTGCAGCCAGATTACTGCTAACTACATCACTGCACCCAGCTTACTGCTAATTACATCACTGCATCCAGATTACTGCTAACTACATCACTGCAGCCAGATTACTGCTAACTTCATCACTGCAGCCAGATTACTGCTAACTACATCACTGCAGCCAGATTACTGCTAACTTCATCACTGCACCCAGATTACTGCTAACTACATCACTGCAGCCAGATTACTGCTAACTTCCTCACTGCAGACAGATTACTGCTAACTACATCACTGCAACCAGATTACTGCTAACTACATCACTGCAACCAGATTACTGCTAACTACATCACTGCAGCCAGATTACTGCTAACACTACATCACTGCAGCCAGATTACTGCTAACTTCATCACTGCAGCCAGATTAATGCTAATTACATCACAGCAGCCAGATTACTGCTAATTAATTACATCACTGCAGCCAGATTACTGCTAACTACATCGCTGCAGCCAGATTACTGCTAACTACATCACTGCAGCCAGATTACTGCTAATTAACTACATCACTGCAGCCAGATTACTGCTAATTACATCACTGCAGCCAGATTACTGCTAACTTCATCACTGCAGCCAGATTACTGCTAACTACATCACTGTAGCCAGATTACTGCTAATTACATCACGGCAGCCAGATTACTGCTAATTACATCACTGCATCCAGATTACTGCTAACTACATCACTGCAGCCAGATAACTGCTAACTACATCACTGCAGCCAGATTACTGCTAACTACATCACTGCAGCCAGATTACTGCTAACTACATCACTGTAGCCATATTACTGCTAACTTCATCACTGCAGCCAGATTACTGCTAACTTCATCACTGTAGCCAGATTACTGCTAATTACATCACGGCAGCCAGATTACTGCTAATCACATCACTGCAACCAGATTACTGCTAACTACATCACTGCAGCCAGATTACTGCTAACACTACATCACTGCAGCCAGATTACTGCTAACTTCATCACTGCAGCCAGATTAATGCTAATTACATCACAGCAGCCAGATTACTGCTAATTAATTACATCACTGCAGCCAGATTACTGCTAACTACATCGCTGCAGCCAGATTACTGCTAACTACATCACTGCAGCCAGATTACTGCTAATTAACTACATCACTGCAGCCAGATTACTGCTAATTACATCACTGCAGCCAGATTACTGCTAACTTCATCACTGCAGCCAGATTACTGCTAACTACATCACTGTAGCCAGATTACTGCTAATTACATCACGGCAGCCAGATTACTGCTAATTACATCACTGCATCCAGATTACTGCTAACTACATCACTGCAGCCAGATAACTGCTAACTACATCACTGCAGCCAGATTACTGCTAACTACATCACTGCAGCCAGATTACTGCTAACTACATCACTGTAGCCATATTACTGCTAACTTCATCACTGCAGCTAGATTACTGCTAACTTCATCACTGTAGCCAGATTACTGCTAATTACATCACGGCAGCCAGATTACTGCTAATCACATCACTGCAGCCAGATTACTGCTGACTACATCACTGCAGCCAGATTACTGCTAATTACATCACTGCAGCCAGATTACTGCTAACTACATCACTGCAGCCAGATTACTGCTAATTACATCACTGCAGCCAGATTACTGCTAATTACATCACTGCAGCCAGATTACTGCTAATTACATCACTGCAGCCAGATTACTGCTAACTACATCACTGCAGCCAGATTACTGCTAATTACATCATTACAGCCAGATTACTGCTGACTACATCACTGCAGCCAGATTACTGCTAACTACATCACTGCAGCCAGATTACTGCTAACTACATCACTGCAGCCAGATTACTGCTAACTACATCATTACAGCCAGATTACTGCTGACTACATCACTGCAGCCAGATTACTGCTAACTACATCACTGCAGCCAGATTACTGCTAATTACATCACTGCAGCCAGATTACTGCTAACTACATCACTGCAGCCAGATTACTGCTGACTACATCACTGCAGCCAGATTACTGCTAATTAATTACATCACTGCAGCCAGATTACTGCTAACTACATCATTACAGCCAGATTACTGCTGACTACATCACTGCAGCCAGATTACTGCTAATCACATCACTGCAGCCAGATTACTGCTAACTACATCATTACAGCCAGATTACTGCTAACTACATCACTGCAGCCAGATTACTGCTAATCACATCACTGCAGCCAGATTACTGCTAACTACATCACTGCAGCCAGATTACTGCTAACTACATCATTACAGCCAGATTACTGCTAACTACATCACTGCAGCCAGATTACTGCTAACTACATCACTGCAGCCAGATTACTGCTGACTACATCACTGCAGCCAGATTACTGCTAATTAATTGCATCACTGCAGCCAGATTACTGCTAACTACATCATTACAGCCAGATTACTGCTGACTACATCACTGCAGCCAGATTACTGCTAATCACATCACTGCAGCCAGATTACTGCTAACTACATCACTGCAGCCAGATTACTGCTAACTACATCATTACAGCCAGATTACTGCTGACTACATCACTGCAGCCAGATTACTGCTGACTACATCACTGCAGCCAGATTAACAAAACCTATTAGCAACCATTAGCACGAGGAAGCGGTAGTAACGGTAGTTTTTATTAGATGCACTGTAGAGCTAAACAAACATAGAGATTAACTGGAATTAGACACCAACTACAGTATGTCAGTATTTTAGATAAGTATTGGCACAGACAGATACACACACACACACACACACACACACACACACACACACACACACACACACACACACACACACACACACACACACACTTCCCCAGGGGATATATTGGATGCAATAAATCCAGCCTCTAAATAGATAGTGCTGCAACATGTGTGGCTTTAAATCAGGGCTGATATGATGATGCAGGCTCAGGACCATGGATATGGAGCAGGTAGATTGTGTATAAATACAGACCAGACTAGACAGTGTGCTCTAATGCTCTCCCTCACTTTTCCGACATCAGCACTTTTTCAAACTGTATAAAAGAGGGCGGTATTACAGTTGGGTACACTACAAGCCTTAAGAGGAAAAATTGCTTATTGATAAATTATACTGTTACATTGTACTCTTCCTGTCTTTGTTACATTGTACTGTTACATTGTACTCTTCCTTTCTTTGTTACATGATTGTACTGTTACATTGTACTCTTCCTGTCTTTGTTACATGATTGTACTGTTACATTGTACTCTTCCTGTCTTTGTTACATTGTACTGTTACATTGTACTCTTCCTGTCTTTGTTACATTGTACTGTTACATTGTACTCTTCCTGTCTTTGTTACATTGTACTGTTACATTGTACTCTTCCTTTCTTTGTTACATGATTGTACTGTTACATTGTACTCTTCCTTTCTTTGTTACATGATTGTACTGTTACATTGTACTCTTCCTGTCTTTGTTACATTGTACTGTTACATTGTACTCTTCCTTTCTTTGTTACATTGTACTGTTACATTGTACTCTTCCTTTCTTTGTTACATTGTACTGTTACATTGTACTCTTCCTGTCTTTGATAAATTATACTGTTACATTGTACTCTTCCTGTCTTTGTTACATTGTACTGTTACATTGTACTCTTCCTTTCTTTGTTACATTGTACTGTTACATTGTACTCTTCCTGTCTTTGTTACATTGTACTGTTACATTGTACTCTTCCTGTCTTTGTTACATTGTACTGTTACATTGTACTCTTCCTTTCTTTGTTACATTGTACTGTTACATTGTACTCTTCCTTTCTTTGTTACATGATTGTACTGTTACATTGTACTCTTCCTGTCTTTGATAAATTTAGGGGTGCACCGATCACGTTTTTTGCCAACGATCACCGATTGCCGATCGCCTATGGGAAATATCTGCCCAACCGATCATCGACCGATCACCGATTACCGATCACCGATAGTTTGGAAACGTTATTTTAGGTTGATTAAAATATCGGCAATCAGCCAAAATATCGGCAATCAGCCGATCGCATATTTGAGGTCAAAATCGGCCGATACAGATTGCTTGCCGATCGATCGGTGCACCCCTATAAATTATACTGTTACATTGTACTCTTCCTGTCTTTGCGCAACTTTTGCAATGTAATGCCAGCTTTTACTAACCTTGCGAGGCAGCTGGATCCACAAGATCACGATCGTGCGAGAAATCCATCTTGCTGCACTCCAACTCCCAGCATGCAGTGGGCCGGACCAATCGGCGTGCTTGGGCAGCTACATGTGGGATTTAGGTGACAGCGACAAGCGAGCCTGTGATAGAGAGTGAAAGACAGATGGTTCATCCAATCACCTGCCACACATTTTTTTGAAAGCACAAGGAATATAGTTCCAGATCGTTCTGTGTAACAAACCATCAGGCGACGTCAGGTTAAGCTTTTACCTTACAAATTTACCTTTGTCCTCTTAGTTATTATCAGAATCAAAATCAGAATCAGAATCAGCTTCATTGGCCAAGTATGTACACATACAATGAAATTGGCTCCGGTTCGCTTAACTCTCAATGTACTCTCACACAAAATAAAAGAAAAAGTAGGCTCAGGCTAAAACAAACAAGAATCACAAAGGATAATTAAACATTAGCATTAACTACTATATACAATGCAATAATAATAATAATAATAATAATAATAAGTGTATGAAAGAGTGTCTATATTGAAAGTGTGTGTGTATGAAGGGAATATAGTACAGTATATACATGTATACACATTTATAGGCAGTTATTGATATAGGCAGTATTGATACAGTTATTTACATGTTTAAATAAGCTACATGTATATCAATTCGGTCAGGAATTGCACAGTTATTTACGTGTATAAATAAGCATCATGTATAAGCAATCAGGTAAGGTATTGCACAGTTATTTATGTGTATAAATATTGTAAGCTACATGAATAAACAATGAGGTCAGGTATTGCACCATTATTTACATGTATAAATAAGCTACATGTATAAACAAATTATAGTATTTTATTATATTCCTGGTTGTTTCTATTATTTAATACTCTCTGGGCTCATGCGATCGCTGATGCTTTGAGCTTTGGTTACTTTTCTAAGTTGTACTTGCTAGACTAGACTATCATTATGGTCCTTTTTTTATTAACTATTGGCAATTTTACAAGATAATGGACATTCACAAGGCAGTGCCAGTGAACAAGGTACCTCCGTGTGTGTGTGTGTGTGTGTGTGTGTGTGTGTGTGTGTGTGTGTGTGTGTGTGTGTGTGTGTGTGTGTGTGTGTGTGTGTGTGTGTGTGTTTTACACACATGTGCACTGAACAGGTGTAAATGACATACATGTATTTGATCTGTGAGACGGGAGCCTTCTGGGACCTGAACACATGGACACGCAAACTCATAGACAAAAAGACACACTTGCATATAGTGTGTGTACACACACACACACACACACACACACACACACACACACACACACACACACACACACACACACACACACACACACACACACACACACGCACACACACAAATACTCCAGGGGCAACCCACCTCATTAGAAATAGACAAATATTCAATTAGTCAGTGTAATAGGGAACATAAAGCATGTCTCACACGGCCTGTTTCCCAGTCAGCAGCACTAAAACAACGGGCTGAGGATTTATAAGGCAAGTGGTGAATGATGATGCCTCTTCCTCTCTCTCTATGTTATCCAGTGTGTGTTTGTCTTGTCCGAGCATCCAAATTAGTGTTTATTTCAAGAACAAATGGCTCTCTGCAGTCACACCAAGTTAATTAGCAAGTCTGTGGAGAAACTTTTGGAGAAACAAAGTGAAGAATTGTTATGCACCACTGAGCCAAAACCAACGTGGAGGTTTATGCTCCTGTGGCCTTGATACCTGGTACCTGAGTGTTTTTGGTCAAATTCAACATCACATACTGTAGTGGCATTTTGACTGGGGTGGCCGAGGCGGTGCACAGACTCAAGCAAGGGTGGCACTGAGTGCCGCATTTAGGAAGGATGTAGACACCACCAGGTCACAAGTCTGAATTCCAGGTCAGAATTCTGATTTTAAACTCGGAAATTCTGACTTTTTCCTCAAAATCTGAGATTAATCTCAGAATTAAAATACATTTTCCACATGTGGCCCTTCTAGGAGCGTAGATTTGAGAGGGGGGGTATGAATGTCCCACCTCTAACATGGCCATCAGCCAGTCATATAGTATGTTGGGGTGGCCAATCAGATTTGAGGGGTGGCCAAGGGTGGCACTGGACACTAGACATGCTCCTGTTTAGTCCACAGTACATCAGTTTAATGAGTGCAGTGAGTGAGTAGTGACATAATTTTATATACAGTATATATTTTACGTTTCCAGATACTCAGACAGAATACAGGGCTGCTGGAAGACACACTGTGGCGGTCTCTGAACCTGCTGCATTTCTCTTAGAGGACAGTCTGTGTCACCACCAGCCCTCCACAGCAACATCCCACCTAACATTTTAGAAGTTAGTGCAATAAGAAACGATAAAGGGCTGTCGAGCGTTGGATGAAATTAATTACACACTTGTTACTTATGGAGGTGTTACCCCCATAATGGATTCATTAAATCTTAATGATGTTACGTGCAATTAGTTAGACAGCGATTATCTTGTACATTTGAGAAAATCCTAATGTACACATTACCGTAGTTCACTTCTCAGCTGGTGGAATGACATTCGGTAGCCAATTATGTAGTAGACCTTGAAAATGGGCTGTTTAAAATGATAGTGTTTGTGTGTGTGTAGTAGCAAGCATCTTTTTTTTGCATAGTCTGTGTGCACAGGAGTGTAATCTAGCCTGAATTTCAGGTGTCTATCTGCACTGATTTGCTGTGTAAATAAACGTGACCTTAGCATCAAAACTGCCATGAGTAATGCCCCTCTACTCACAGTCCTTCCTGCATGTTTCCTCTCTCCATCTGTCTCCCATTCTCTCCCAGAGATTGTAGAACACCCAGCAATTGTATTTAAACTAGATAGCAAATATGCTAATTTCCTCTCCTTCTAACCTTGTATTGCTCTTGACAGCAACAAACGCACACACCCGCATACACACCTACACACACACCCATCCACCCAGCCTTGACAGTGAATTGCTCTCATTGTCTGTCAGTGACGTCTGTTTAGCGGCCCTCAACATGAGCAGGAGGGGCAAGAAATGAGAGTCTGAGAGAAGAAGAGTGGGGAGGTGATGAAGGAGCAAAACAGATCAGGTCAGGAAACAATGAGACAGATGTGATGACAGATGGACGTGATGACAGATGCATAACGGGGTTTGTTCTCCGGAAAGTCAGACAGCCAGAGAGTGAAGGACTGCTCTTTGCTTGGCCCATTGGCTCATTACCTGCAGTCATCAAACCAGCAGCTTTGTGGTGCCACATAGGACCTTGGTGATCTAAGCATTTCTTATCTAACTAGTCTAGTATCGTGTTTTGTAAAGTGCATTTAGGCTATATTGTCATTCACCTCATGCATTACTGTGAAATAATGTACATATCAGATTATAAATAAGACATAAACATGTTATGAATCAAAAGGCTGTTATGGCTCACAATATAGCTGTGCATAAAGACTGTGGGCCCTATCTTCACAACGGCGGTAATTTTGCGTTAGCGCCCGTTTTGCGCTGGAATAGCGCCGCTCAAAGCCCTAATTGTGGGCGTGTCGGCCCGCTGTGCTTCACGTCATCTCGGCGCAAACCTCCATAGGTGTGTTTATGCCCATAACAGGATTCACAAGTGTGAGATCACTCCCCTTAAAAGCCACAGCGTCACCGCCATCACATCTGTGACACCAGCTTCTTTCTTGCTGAGAGCAAGCAGAGAAACAGAGAGAGAGAGAGAGAAAAGAGAGAGAGCGAGAGGGGGGGGCCCTTCTTGATCTAACCTCGTCTCTCTCTTTCCTTATATAGAAAAAAAAAAAAAAAAAAAAAAAACCCTAACCAACCTTGTACCACTAACCTAAACTTGTACCACTGTTCCTTCAGAAGCTGTAGTTGTCATAGACTGTGCTCCATAGTTGATTGTTCTATTGCAGACAGAAAAATGTGTTATTGTAAGTCGCTTTGGATAAAAGCGTCTGCCAAATGACGTAATGTAATGTAATGTAATGGGGGGAGAGAACGAGAGAGGGAAGAGGGAGAGAATTGGAGGATGAAACAGTTTGGATTCGTAACGAAAATTGATGCTGATGGAACGATCCATTTGAAACACAAAGGGCCGCCGCGCAATTCACGCAGTGATGTCCCAAAGCGTGCGCTCACTGTAATTAGACGTTTCGTTCATATAGGCTATAACATAGGCCTACACATCTAAAACATTTTACTTCTAGCCTATTTCAATAGTCTATGTCAGAATTGTCCACTCTGGTTAAGCCATTGACTGCGGTCACGCCATCCACGCTGTGGAGAAGCTGGTCTTGCATGCGTGCAATTGCAGGGAAAGAGGTTACTGTACTGGCCGGACAGGTGTTGTGCCAAAAAGTGATTTGCGTTTTGAATTGGATTAGGAGAACGAGGGTCTGGCGGGGCGGGAGTCTGTGTGTAGCCCGGGGAGGGGCGCTTAGTGTGGCGTGCGCAGGTTCGGCTAGTGCGCCGGGTGCTGGAGGGGGGTCTCCCCCGGAGAAGGCAGGCTGGGTGGTGGGGGTGGGTTGGTGCTCTGGGTGTTTTGGGCCGCCCATGGGGCTCACAGGGTGGGGAGAGGCAGCGCTGTGCACGGTCCCACGGAGCGAAATCAGTTTCTGGCAGCAAATCACTTTTTGGCACAACACCATCACAACTTTCTCAAAAGCAATCTACTGTTACCTCACACCACAGACCTGTATGGTCGGGAATTATGTAGCCTAATAAAACCATGACAAACAAATTCTAATCTTTAAATCAAGGTGTGTTTTTTCTGCAATGTAGACTATAATCAACGTGGCATTCTGAGGAGAGAAGAGTGTGTGCAGGCGCGAGGTGTTGGAGAGTGACATCCATGCCGTGCATAATGGTATCCAAGTGAGGATTTCCTGCACTGCGTGGAGAATACTGTTTGCGCTCAGGCGTATGCCTGGCGTAGTGTTTTTTTTCTGCTAAGACCAGCTATTTGGTGGCGTTAAAACCGAGAGGCCATTTTTGGCACCCAAGGCCATTTTTTCTAACACATTGCGCTGGAATGCCTATTTTGGCACGGTCAACGCCCAAACCTCTGTTACGCTCGGAACATCGTGACGGTATCTCCACCAGAGCGCAAAATGACACTTGCGGGAGACAGATGATAGTAGGGAGGACAAACCCGTTTGTGTGTTTTTCTGAAAAACATATTTGTAACAGTTTATGATGCACCTATCTTGTTATATTTACTAGTATGTGGCCAATAAACAACAAATCAAAAGTGTCCTGGCCAAAATCGTGCATTTTTTTGTTTTAAATCAAATTTTAAGGGGAAATTAGGATTCATCACTCATTACATTGCCAAACGCCTGAAAAAGTGGGCCTCACGTCAAATGTAATTCATGCCTGGAAGGTCTTGGAACACCCCTCACGCCCACACCCCAGCTCCGATTGGGCTGAAAATTTGCATGGATGTGGGTTATTATCTGGGCAAGGTCATGGGCAGGTTGCACAGTACTTGAACCACCTGGAAAATCCTGGAAAGTCCTGGAAACCACATGGAAAGTCCTGGAAACCACCTCATGCCCACACCCCAAGTCGGATTGGGCTGAAAATTTGCATGGCTGTGGGTTATTATCTGGGCAAGGTCATGGGCAGGTTGCACAGTACTTGAACCACCTGGAAAATCCTGGAAAGTCCTGGAAACCGCCTGGAAAGTCCTGGAAACCACCTCATGCCCACACCCCAGGTCGGATTGGGCTGAAAATTTGCATGGCTGTGGGTTATTATCTGGGCAAGGTCATGGGCAGGTTGCACAGTACTTGAACCACCTGGAAAATCCTGGAAAGTCCTGGAAACCACCTGGAAAGTCCTGGAAACCACCTCATGCCCACACCCCAAGTCGGATTGGGCTGAAAATTTGCATGGCTGTGGGTTATTATCTGGGCAAGGTCATGGGCAGGTTGCACAGTACTTGAACCACCTGGAAAATCCTGGAAAGTCCTGGAAACCACCTGGAAAGTCCTGGAAACCACCTCATGCCCACACCCCAGGTCAGATTGGGCTGAAAATGTGCATTGCAGTGGGTTATTATCTTGGCAAGGTCATGGGCAGGTTGCACAGTACTTGAACCACCTGGAAAATCCTGGAAAACACCTGGAAAGTCCTGGAAACCACCTTGAAACGACCTCATGCCCACACCCCAGGTCGGATTGGGCTGAAAATGTGCATGGCAGTCGGTTATTATCTGGGGAGGGTCATGGGTAGGTTGCACAGATCTTGAACCACCTGGAAAGTGCTGGAATATCCTGGAACTACATGGAAAGTCCTGGAAACCACCTGGAAAGTCCTGCAAACCACATCATGTCCACACACCAGGTCGGATTGGTTGGCGGGCCGTCGGGCAGTGTCAGTCACAATTTGCGTCACAAAAGTAAGTCCGATACCACGCCAGCCCACCCCAAAACACACACAGACTCAGCATAGCGCCACCTATTGGCAAACACAAAAAGCAGTTTATCTTGAGAACCACTTGTCCGATCGACTTCAAACTTGGGGAGTGTGTTTAGGGGGACCTGATGGAGTGCAGTGACACATTTTGTGCAATTCGACACAGCGCCACCTACTGGCAAACACAAAAAGTGGTTCATCTTGAGAACCATTTGTTGGATTGACTTCAAACTTGGGGAGTGCGCTTAGGGTGACCTGATGGAGTTCAGTGCCCGAATTTTGTGCTATTCGGCACAGCGCCACCTACTGGCAAGCACAAAAAGCAGTTTATCTTGAGAACCGTTTGTCCGATTGACTTCAAACTTGGGGAATGCGCTTAGGGGGACCTGATGGACCTGATGGAGTGCAGTGTCGAATTCCGTGCAATTCAGCATAGCACCACCTACTGGCAAACAAAAAGTGGTTTATCTTGAACAATTCATCTCATCGACATCAAACTGGGGGAGTACGCTTAGGAGACGTGATGGAATTCAGTGGCGTATTTGGTGCAATTCGGTATAGCGCCACCTACTGGGAACACAAAAAGCGGTTTATCTCGAGAACATTTCATCCAATCAACTTCAAACTGGTGGAGTGCACTGCTGGGATCCCAACAGAGTGCAGGACACATGCATATCAATACACAGACCTTACACACACAACACAATACGACGCCAGG
The DNA here is from genome assembly GCF_964638095.1 of Poromitra crassiceps. NCBI lineage: Eukaryota > Metazoa > Chordata > Actinopteri > Beryciformes > Melamphaidae > Poromitra > Poromitra crassiceps. The sequence goes on from NC_139646.1 coordinate 13,863,804, forward strand.
GCCCCACCAAACTAGATTTGAAGGCCGCATAGCGGCCTGATATCAAGTGAAATAAAAAGGCAGACTTAACTTGAATTATAGCTGCTGCTAGGAGTAGGGTTTAATTAGTTTAACAGTTTCTGCAGTTTTGCAGTCTTTGGACTTCATAATTGGCCATCGGTTGCAGTATACAAACATTTCTCCTGACTTGGGCCCACATTTCGGTGAAAGTTGTAAAGCGGTAGCGCGTATGCCTGATTTGTTATGAATTTTCAATTTTTGAAAATTTAGACTGTAGCGCCACCATCAGGACTATTAGCGCCAAATTCGCATTGACAAAGTTTTGGCATGGGACTGGACCTTTGTCCAAAGTTTGGTTTATTTTCATGCATGGGAAGTCCAACCTCGCAGAAGAACAACAATATTGGCAAATACAAACAGTGGCCCTGCCGCTGGCCCACCCACTAATTACAGGCCTATATGTTTTTTTTTAAACAAGTTAAACTGGTGATGTTCATTAAGTTTCAAGAATCTGAATTATTTCACTAAAAGAAGTCGCAACAATAACATTTAGGGATATTTGGAGTTATTCCCCCGACCAGCGAATCAGTTATGAAGCACTGCAGAGATAGCAGAGAGTTAGCAAAGTAGAGTATAAACCGAAACAGTAAAATAATGCTGATATCTGAATGTACAAACAGGGAAGTGTAGCATTTATTGGCATCTGTAACTGTGGAGGCACAGTTTCCCTAAAAATAGAAAAACTACATAATGGGGCTTTAAGGTTAGGGTAAAATATCAGGGTAAGCCAATCAGAGGCAGAGTCGGGCGGGCCATGCCTTCACCATAGTAGGACATATGTTGCTTCAAGGTATGTCCTTCAATTTAAAAGCGCGGCATCAGATTTTTTTAATTATAATTTACCCCCCACTCAAAACGGCCCCGCGATCCATGTTTGGGTCCCGACCCACCAGTTGAAAAACCCTGATCTAGACCACATTTGTCTATTAAATGGTTAATGTATGCATTACCCAACATTTAGCATAAATTAAAGGTTTTAGTTATCAAGACATGTCAGATCTAGTTACACAGATACTTAGTTAGCCTTAGAAATAGGTATTTTACAACTTTCCTAACCCATGATAACTTAACATACAGCTCTGTTTAACATTAAACCTCTATATAGTCTCAAAATGCATTTGAAATTCATGTTCAGCTAACTGGAGCATAATACTGCAATTATGGATTGGGGCTTTAATCAAAGATCATTTACTGTAGTTCACATTGACAAAGTCAGATGGGTCGCACCTCCACTGCCTCTGAAGATAACTGTGTGCATAGCCTACATCAGTGATACTCAACTTGTGGCCCGGGGGCCAGATGCGGCCCACGACTGGCCCCCCATCTAAGAGATGTTTGATTCATTTTCTTTTTGGAGAGAGCCTTTATTTATGAAGAGGGTTTACTCTGAACAGATTTGAGAACTGAATTGAAGTGACCAAACTGAATTTCTAACTTTTCTTGTTTATTGTTATGGGGAAGGGACTACAATCCACTACAGAAGAAAATAATATTATTAATCTTAGTTTATTAACTGGCCCCTCGCCTCCTGTCATTTTGCAAAAGTGGCCCCTGGTCAAAGCAAGTTGAGTATCCCTGGCCTACATGAATTCCTCCATGTTTACCAATAGATGGATAAATGTGTAAAACAATGTGTCAGATAGTCAAAAGCCAGGCTAATTAAGAAATGTATTGTATCAGAACAATGTATGATAATCCAGGCAATTTGCTTATTTGTAGGCTACATCTATTCATACTGTCATACATAAGTTTATTCTGTGAGCTTATACATTATAACATTTGTACAGACTACTTTATGTAGCCTAAAAATATATATAGATATTCATGAGGAGCAGAATAGAATGTATGTAAAACAGTATGTCTAACACTTTTGGGAGGGGGTGTGTGTGGGAGGGGCGTCGAGAAAAAAAGGTGAAATTATATGTATTATTGATAAACCAAATCCTGCCTCATCATAAATAGAAATAAAAGGAAGGGAAAGGGAATACCCATGGCATTGTGTTTCTGTAAATCATTCTTAACCTTTTTCATATTAAGGACTCCTAATTTAGTTCACCATGGGGCCATGGACCCCCAATATGATGAAATTTGGTTTCTCAGATGCAAATCAGATTTTTTTTAATGTAGCCTAGATATGATTTTGTTCAGAATTCCATATATATTAGGTTGAGAGAGACAACAGAGAATCTTGAATCCTCTCCCCTGACCCCTCATTGAGAAGCACTCCACCACTGACTTGTTTGTGCAGAGAGAGAGGAGGGAGGGGGAGGGGGAGGGGGAGGGGGAGCAGAGCAGCCCAGCTGGAGCCACTCTGCTCTCGCGCAAATGAGGAAAAAACAGGGGGGGGTTTTTACACGGCGCACTGCACGTTTTGACACGAATAACAAAAAACCCCCAAACGAAAAACGAAAACTGACTTGACAGCGTTCAAGAGAACAAGTTGGCGGACAATTTCATGTGTTCACATCGCTGGTCCCTCAAAGTTGAAGTTAGTGGCGAGGCGAATGAAGGGAAATGACGCGATTTTCGTAGGTATAACCCAAACAAATCAAAAGGAACCATTCACCATGACGTGTACACAGGGGTTGGCTATAATTTAAGTGACAGACCAAAGGACAAATCAAAAAATCCAGTTGGGAATCCACTCTTAAAGGCGAGGAGTGACGATTTTTTGTTGTGCCGTTTTTATTCCAGCGGGCTGAAACGCTGCATTTGCTCCTCTAAACAGAGCTTGATTTAATTTATTATTTCGGCCTTTTTCAAAATTATTTTTTCATTTTGTAGTAGTGATGGTGCATATTTATCGATACAACCCGTGTTTTTATTTAAACATGACCCGAAAGTATGTTTAATACTAGATTGAAATGAGCCAAGAATGCAGAAATCTCCCATAGTGATTACATTACAGCGTGGTTAGAGCGGTGGGTTTGTCCTGCCTACTGATAGGCTAGAGGCCCACAGACATGCCTGGGCCACGCCTACACCTGTGTCTGCGCTTAGATCCCAGTGCAAAACTGGATGGTGGAGGCAGACGATAGCTTAAGACTAATTGTGGGAGTGGACATTAGAGACGTGCACACAGTTTCACCATATATGAGATTCATTCAATCTGAAACAGGCTGATACATGAACATTGAACACGTAAGCAGGGTTTTATGAATCTGTATTGCACTGCACATACATATTTTTAGTTTGGAATCTACACAGATTATACAGTTTATACATCTGGGCCTTGGAGGGACTATGACTTGAGTTTTTCGTTAAATCTAATCGCTCGGGATGAGCGCGCTATCCATTCAAAGCACAGTTGAGTTCTATCATGTTCTGTGCTTCCACATCACATGGGAGTTGATCCTCAAATGGTACATTTTGGCCGTTTGATTGAGTGGAAAAATATTCATGCAAGCTTTTTGATGATATGCCACAGAAACATCTGGGGTTTAGCATGACTACTATCTTTGCAAAGGGTCATTTCAATCAATATAACAGAATGTAAGGCTTATTCCATGATACATTCATGGTTCATGCATAACAATATATAAAAGTTTGAGCCTTGTATCTTTGACTCTCGATATTAACAGTAGAGGAAGGGGGTGAAAACTTATTTGCATTTGTTATATGCCTGTGGATTTGATCTCCATGTGAAGATGTATTTACGCGAACACAGGTTTGTTGTTATAGTTGTTGTGCGGCAGGTCAAGCATTCCCTCTAACAGAAACCTTCACCCAACAAAACCAACGTTCTTCTAACCAACAGTACTTCATCTGATGTGCTCGTACTGTTCTTGTGGAGCCCTGACCCCAAATACCCTTGTGTATCCTTGAGGTGGTTCGGGTCTCAACAGTCATTTCCACTGATAAACCCCATTATCACAATCGGCCACCCAGATAAGATAGAGATCTCTGACAGATGCTGCTGCTGGTAATTACAGCAGCATTGATTGATGAAACAGTGGGATGGGTCAAAGCAGGATAAAGCAGTATGGAACTCTTTTTACTTTCAGGTCTCCTCTATTGGGCAGGATGAACATGTCAAAGGGGAGCTAGACCACGCCTGTGTTTCAAACCAGACACACACGCCCACTTCAGAACGCCACACCTTCCCCCAGTTTGACTCATTCACACACACACACTTCAGAACGCCACACCTTATCCCAGTTTGACTCATTCACACACACACACTTCATAACACCACGCCTTCCCCCAGTTTGACTCATTCACACACACACACACACTTCAT
>NC_139646.1:13873103-13918103 GCF_964638095.1 Poromitra crassiceps
AGACGTTTTGTTGTTGGCCCTCAAGGGATTTCCTTGGGATGATGAGAGGATGGGAGGAGATGTTTTGCCAGGTTTAACGTTAGGAGGACACATGCAAATATGGATCAAACGCAGACTTAACACAGCGCAAATGCCTGGGTAGGCTAAGCGGACGGAGTGGAGGTAACATCTCCCTGCTCTTTAGCCTACTCACCGGGCTGATTTGTACCACTTATAAAGGGACGCAAGGGGCTTGTTGACACAGAGTCTGGTGCGTGTGTGGACTGTGGACGTGAGTAAAAAATAAAACAGAATGAATAAAGCACAGCGTCATCCAAATGATGGACAATATTGCCGTAAAGAGTGTGATTTGCGATATAAACGATAGAGCATCATATGAGACGAAATACATTTTCTATCGTCCAGACGAAATATATCGTCATATCGCCCAGCCCTAGATAGTTACATAGCTGGATTATTTGCAGGAGAAAACGCCAAATTGGTGAGTAAACATAAAAGTTGAATGGTTTCTTTTTCCTTCACGTTACCGCGGCCAATATCTGGCAGCTCCATACACCATATAAATATAGGGCAGATTTGGTACATCGCCAGAATAATGCATTGAAGGTTTTTTCATGGAGTGGAGAATTGCTTTCTGAAAAAAGAAATCTGATGTAGTCTACATTGAAAAACGTAATAAAAAGTATGTCTTGCATAAACACTGCGATTCCTACTGCACACTTTCTACATATGTCATACATCATGCCCTAGCTGCCACACTCTCTCTCTCTCTTGCTCTCTGTATTTCCTCATTTGTGAAAACAAATGACACGCGGGGGGGAGAGGGGGGGATTCTTGTTGTATGAAAAGGCAACTCCAGCGAAGGTCCGGACCTGATTCAATGGATATAGTCCAGTTCATGTCTGCATGAACTGGCTAGACATTTAAAACTGGCATGAACTGGCTAGACATTTAAAACTGGGTATTTTTATTATTATATTTGAATACTTTTAGGCATTTCTGTGCCATGCTATGTGAGTAATTGCTTTTTCCTCTGACTTGTGTGAGTGTTGTGCTTATGTGTGCCAGTGTGTGTGTGTGTGCAATATTGTCATTGGCAGTGTTTGAGTTTGCACATAGATGTCACACATCAGTGAGCTTTGTTCGACAGTGGGTGTGGGGATGTGGGTGTTTTGCTTTATATATACCATCACTTAGCTCTCTGATTAGGCTCATGGTGTGTGTGACAGGTCGCTTCTGGAAGTGCTACTAGACAGCACAAAGGGTCCCTGACACAGGCACACACAAGATATGGTGAGAATCGATCATACGGGTGAGAATTACACTTGGAAAAACGGTTGAAAAACATAAGAGTTGTTCTAAAATGTGCTTAAAATACACGTGTTGCAATGTGTCATTTTGAAGATTAATTATAAATGTGTAATCCTAACATATCGCCAATATGAATGCAGATGATACAAAATACTGATCTGACACAGACTTGTTTTTTCCTCTCTCTCTAAATCTTTAATAAATACAGAGTCGTTAATAAGCCATTTGAATGGATGCACTAGCCTTGGGATTACCCCCCCCCCCTCCCCCCACAATATCAACATTTAATGTTGGTACAATAGACGTTAGTAGTGAAGCCACATTAGCATGGTTTTGATGCTAAATGAAATGGAGGGGGGACTCTGTGTGAGACAAAGAGTGAAACAGAACAAGTGAGAAGGAACACTGGCTGAGAAAGACGCACATCAAATGCACAGTTAATGGGACTGGAAAGCAAAAAGAGAAGAAGAAATATAGGAGAGGTGTGGGAGAGAGAGAGGGAGAGAGAGAGGGAGGGAGAGAGAGAGGGAGAGAGAGAGAGAGGGAGAGAGAGAGAGAGAGAGAGAGGGAGAGAGAGAGGGAGAGAGAGAGAGAGAGAGAGGGAGAGAGAGAGTTGGGTTAGACAAGCTTTCCCCAAAACTCTTTGAACCCTAAGGTCTTTAGCAGACCCACTCCCATCACTCTGCCTCTCTCTCTCTCTCTCTGTCACTCTCTCCTCCCTCACTCCCTCAGCAGCCATCCTTTTACACACGTCCATTCTCTCTCCCCCATGGTGATCCTGCGCATTGTTGGACCAGGGGAGAGCAGGCTGGAGAGGACAGGCGAGAGGTGCACTCATCTCTCCAGCTTGTGAAGAACCTTTCAGCCCTGCGGTGTCTTCACTCTCGCTCTCACTCTCACTCAGCCTTCCTCTTCTCTCTTTCTACCCCCTTTGCGCTTCATCTTCCTGTTTGCCTCCACGTTTTTTCCCTCCGTCTAACTGTCATCTCTCGTTCTTGCATCCTCTCTTCCTTTCAGCCGTGCTCAGCCAATCTGCTTTGAGATGCCCCTCCCCCCTCTTCTTCCCTCCTCCGCTTCTCCTTTCATTTCAGCCTAGCCCTTTCTCTCCGACCCCCCCGTTAATTCTCCCTCCCCGCTCATCACGGGGACAGTAAATCCCTGGGTGGTTGGAGCACAGAGCCACTGAGCTTCTTTGATCGTTCACTGGGAAGCGGCGTTCTGACTGCCTGCCGTTTTGGACGGAGCTCTGTCTGCACGCTGTCTGCTCAGCGGGCGCTGAGGAAGGAGCAGGACACTTTCTAACACAGTGGTTCTCAAAGTGGGTCCACGGACCACAGGGGTCCTTGAGGGGGTTGCAGGGGGTCCCCAGCAAAAGGGGGATCATTTATTTTCACTATAATTCCATCCATAGTAACACAATGACAGAATGTATGGCTATGTTGGTCATGTTTATACACTTTCTGTAATAAAACATCTAAAAGCAAAAACCGTATCAGATGGGAAGCCTGGGACAAAGTCTTATCAAATGGGGGTCCGTGGTCTAATTTGTGTCAGTTTAGGGGTCCTGGACGACCACTGTTCTCTCTCAAACACACACACACACACACACACACACACACACGCACACACGTGCGTGCGCGCACACACACACACACACACTCACACACACACACACACACACACACACACACACACACACACACTAAAGCCTCTTCTTCTAAACATGAACTGTGGATCATAACCATAGGATCAGGTCACCCTGCTAGACATGACTCAATACCACTTAATCACTTTCTAAACATGGGGAGAAGCTCCGGCATGGTCTGGGGCACAGTGCTGCTTAGGACACATCTTTGCACACGTTTGACTCAGGTGTGGTTATGAGTAGGAGATCACTGCATGTTTAGAAACAGCTATACAGTAAACAGACTAGCACACACGCTTCACAAGCCCTGTGCATATTGAAATTGTGCTGAGGACTGAGAGGATGAGTTTTCCATAGCCCCCCGATAACATGATCAAAACATCTTATAATAACCTTCATATAAGCTTCATCACCCTCCTTTTTCTTTTTTCTTTCTTTCTTTCTTTCTTTCTTTCTTTGCCATCGAATTGGAATTCTGTATAGAACCCTTTATCCTAAATATGCTGTTTAATATGCAGCAATGAGAAATTATCATCAAACAAGAAATATGAAGTTATGAATACTGATTTAGCATGTGCCGTTCCCTCGCAGTGACTTAAATGTAATGAAATCATTCAGTTGTTCATAATGCATGAGTGCACGGCTTGTCATCAAAAGAAATTGTGTTGTTCACTTGCCGAGGAAAATGAAATAATGATGATGTGCTTGAAAATGACTGCTGTGTGGGATTGAAAATCGGCAACAGTGATTAAGGTGAACCCACCTCATCACATATAATATGTGATTTAACTACAATGAAGTGGAGAAAGACAGAAATATCACATATAGCAATTTAATGGTGACATATTGCATAAGAGTAGAATAGCTAGCTAGATAGCTAGCTAGCTAGATAGCTAGCTGGATAGATAGATAGATAGATAGATAGATAGATATATAGATAGATAGATAGATAGATAGATAGATAGATAGATAGATACGTAGATGATCAAATGAGAAGACACAAAAAGAAGAAAATAATCATTTCACAGCAACCGTTTTGAGGTGGTAAAGCAGGAAGTAAAACAGGTGTAAGAGATACCATTAATGATGGTTCCATTCCATTTAGGTGTTCCAGTGTCAGGGCCTTAAGAAAAATGATAGAGGTCCGCACACTGTGTCACACCAGTGTCAGGGCCCTCATTAATGATTTGTTACACCTGCTTTACTTCCTGCTAACATAATAGTTTTTAAATGAAGCCATCTATTAGTGTTCCTCCTGGTCTTCCTAAGCGCTCAGGCTACAGTGAGATCCCACTGTGCACCGTTCATGGGCCACCTCCACATGATGAGAAAAAAAACAAGTGGCACACCCCTCTCTTTTCTTTACTTCACCGTGATCTGTCTTTTTCCTCATGTCCTCAGCTTTACTTCACCGTGATCTGTCTTTTTCCTCATGTCCTCAGCTTTACTTCACCGTGATCTGTCTTTTTCCTCATGTCCTCAGCTTTACTTCACCGTCATCTGTCTTTTTCCTCATGTCCTCAATTATCTCTTTGTCTCCATTGTTATTTATTTCCCTGATTTTTTATCAGCATGCTCCCTTCACCATTTTTGCACATTTGAAATGTTGGTAGAAGTATTTTGCTGTGTCACTGGACTATCTTTTTAAAATAAAAGTCATGGAAGTACAGTAGAGGGTCGCAGGTTCGCGCCACCATGTTACCTCTGGCTTGGTCGGGCAGCCATACAGGCACGATTGGCTGTGTCCTGCGGGTGGGAAGCCAGATTAAGGGTATACGTATGTCCTGGTCGCTGCACTAGCTCCTCCTCTAGTCAGTTGTGGCGCCTGGTCGGGGTGGAAGAGATCTGGTGTATGGTATGGTATGGTTTATTTACTTAATCCCCGAGGGGAAACATGTTTTGCCACCAGAGCGAATACAATTAACACAAACAAATAACAAAAACATACAATACAAGGTTACACACACAAATGACAAAGTAAGAAGCCTCATGAACAGAACTAACAGTGCTCGTTAAAGAATTTAACCGCAGCAGGCACAAAGGACTTTCTATATCGCTCAGTAGAGCAAGGAGGCATACGAAGTCTGTTGCTAAACGAACTTCGCAGAGCGTGGAATATATTATAGAGGGGATGGTCTACACAAGAGAGAATGGAATTTAGTTTAGTCCTTATTCGCCTGGCAATAATAGTCTCCAGGGAGTCAAGAGGAAGGCCAACCACTGATCCAGCCTGAATAGTGTGATCCTCCCAGTGGTGTAGTCCCAATGTAACGCGTGGGAACGGCGTTCCCATACTTCTCCAAGGGGTGTTTTGTGTGTGTCAGTGTGTGTGCATGTCGAGCCAATAAAACGAGTGAAACTTGACAACGTTGTCATTCGTCCTATATTTAAGGTGGGCTGAATTATTCACACAGCATCAACTCGCGGCTTGAAGAAAGAAGGAAACATTCCACCTTAACTATATTTAAGGTGGGCTGAATGATTCACACAGCATCAACTCGTGGCTTGAAGAAAGAAGGAAATAGGGATGTCCCGATCCGATCACGTGATCGGAAATCGGGGCCGATCACGTGATTTTCAACTGATCCGGAATCGGGGGGAAGAGATCGGATTTTTATGTATAAAAACGTCACAAAACAAATATGCCAATTCTCACATTTCAGTCATCCAAATAAACAATCTGTCATTTATTTTATCATTGCAATTTGTCATATTCATCGTAAACACGAGCCCTCTTGCACGCAGCAACATACGCAGTTTTAACTTTAGTAGTGGGGAGTGACGAGTGAGCATTGATAAGAAGCGAACTAATCCGTTGCAACAGCGCACAAGAGATTGGCCATTTTGGGGCGCAACAAACCTCTCTGTGCTATTGTCCTGTTGTTTGCGGCGCCAAAATGGCCGCGGTTCTCTTGCTATTGTCACTTCTTTCCTTCCATACTCTTTGTTTAGTGTTCGACTAGCCACACATCAGAACTGATCAGAACGCGATAAAACATACAAAAACACATGTCCAACCATAACTAGATGGTCGCACAGTGGCTAAAACAGAAACAAGACGTAACGTTAGTTAGGGATCATGATTAAACTCACCTAGGAGTCGGACTAGGAAGAAAAGCCAGAAGTGCACTGCCTGCATCATCAGTAAAGTTCCCATAACGAACATATTTTTGTTGTCGGCATTCCGTCGGTCTTGTGATTAAAATCTGTCGTTCCTCCATGGTGTCAGAAGTGGCCGGACTGCACTCGTCTCACAGATAAAGTTTCAAACATTTTAAATCCACACAGACTGTCCTCAGTGTCTCCATGTTGTCTAACTTGTAAACAGAGCTGCACCGCTGCACCCGCCCCCATTTAGCAAGCATGCTCAAGAAGAGTACCTGGCTGCAGACAGTGGAGAACCTCCATGCCTGATTCTATTGATGTGGCTCAATGGCCGAAACTCGAAACAATAGCAGACATTAGCCAGTGAAATGAAATTAGGCAGCATGCAAATGAATACTACCAGCCATGTCCAGAGATAGCCTAGGTAATTTCTCTCTCAGAGTCAGTTTTTATCTTACAAAATATACCTATTTACTAGGGGTGTCACAATATATCGTCCCACGAAATTTCGCGATAGTAAAACGTCACGATATGTATCGTTGAGATGAAATCTCATATCGTGAAAAAAAAAAAAAAAAAAAAAATTTTTTTTTTTTTTTTTTTTTTCAAAAGTAGACAAAGAAACGTCTTTGTTTGTTGAAGTTCAATGTGTGGAAAGTAGTTCAGTTGAACAAGTCTCTGAAGAGACACATGAGAAGTTATACAGGAGAGAAACCATTCAATTGAGTTTCTGGCAAAACTGTTTACTTGACAGGAAAAACTGAAGATGCATAAAAAATAGACTAAGAAAAGTCTTGTTGTTTGAGTTTGAAGAAAAACTGAAGATGCATAATGAGAATTTATACTGCTGAGAAACCTTTTAGTTCAAAGTAAATCTAAGTGACGGTGTAACTCATTCTATTTCAAGATAAGCCTTATCTCCAATCATGTTTTTTCTAGTTGTTATTGTAATAACAATTTCCCACAACAGCATGTTTTGTATTTGTGCATTTCAAATAAAATACTACTTTTCCAGTCATATATTGTCATTATTCAAGTTTAAAAAAATATTGTTAAAATCGTATCGTATCGTATCGTTATCGTGAACCCAGTATCGTGATACGTATCGTATCGTGAACTGAGTGTATCGTGACACCCCTACTATTTACTGATTCTAAAACGACTCCATTTTATGTGTTATGTGTTTTCACCATACAACCTTTCACCTCAAATTGCTAGATTTCAACATGGCGAGTTTGTAGTGAAAAAAACAGTCTGTGTCATATTTTTTATTTTGTTATTTTGTGCTGCACCATTGATAAGCTGTAAATATATTTTATTTTGTTTACTTGGTTTAAAACCAATGCTGCACTAACTGAGTTGTGGTTGTGATAAAAGAGCCGTACAAAGATGTCATATTGGTTGGTTAAAATAAAAACACTTAAACAAAGCATCCAAGTTGTCTCAACTTGTTGTCCCAACTATTTCTGCAATGCATTGCAGAAATATCGGATCGGGACTCGGTATCGGCAGATACTCAAAATCATATGACTCGGACTCGGACTCGGGGGCAAAAAAAGGTGATCGGGACATCCCTAGAAGGAAACATTCCACCTTAACTATATTTAAGGTGTGCTGAATGATTCACACAGCATCAACTCGCGGCTTGAAGAAAGAAGGAAACATTCCACCTTAACTATATTTAAGGTGGGCTGAATGATTCACACAGCATCAACTCGTGGCTTGAAGGAAAAGGAAACATTCCACCTTAACTAGCTACATACAGCGCGGGGGAAACCTCAGTTTAATAAAAGCTATACTGAAACATACTGGCTTTTTCAGCATCAAAATATATTTTTTTCCACCAGTACCTCACTATAACAAGTAAAGATGAAAAAGGCAGCCAAACATCCTTTCATTTTTCGGACCAGCTGCTAAAAAGGTATGTTTACAAGCATGAAGAAACAATGTTAAAAGCGTGTTTCTTTTCAACGGGGTTGAATCAAAAGTTAGCGTTAATCACCCCATTGCAATTTGCATCGCCAGATGCCAGATGCCAGTTGTGCAACTTGTGTGATCGCTGGTTGAGAGATTGTTTAGCTGTTTGTGTTGATAACTGACTGTAGATCTGCTCTGCTGTGCCCATATACGTATTTTAGTTTCAGAGCTGCAAATGTCACGGGCTTCTGCAGTGTTTATAGAGGACACAAGTTAGTCGTGTGTCAGTGACAGTGGTTTGCAGCACTTGAGGAATCCGTGAGTTTGCTCGTTTAATTCGTTGATATAAGCGATTGCCCGCCCCGAACGATTAATTAATGAATAGGCTGCGTGAACGTTAGCGTGTGTGCGGCGCGGGGGGGGGGGTGGGGGGCTAGGGTGCAGGTGCTCCCCATATAGGTGCGTTCCCCCACTTCTCTAGATAGCACTACACCTCTGGATCCTCCCACGTGCTACGTCCTGCAGGTGAAGCTCCCCGCTGTCAGGTGAAAAGAAGCGGCTGGCAACTGCGCATGTGTTGGAGGAAGCATGGTGCTAGTCTATGGCTCTCCTCAGATTGGCAGAGGGGGCGGAGCAGCGACCGGGGCAGCAGGGGGAATTGGATGAGTACAATTGGGGAGAAAATGGGGGGGAAATCAGAAAAAAAACAAATCATGGGAAAATATGAAACCATAAACAGTTAGTAACAAGTGAGTTACCGTTGACTTTGCATTAGCATATTTATGGGGCGGCTGTAGCTCAGGAGGTAGAGCCGAGCGGGTCGTCCACTAATCGTTTTGGATAAAAGAGGTCGGTGGTTCGATTCCCGCCTCCTCCAGTCTGCATGTCAAAGTGTCCTTGGGCAAGACACTGAACCCCAAATTGCTCCTGATGGTGTGCCAGCACCCTGCGTGGCAGCCTGCCGCCATCGGTGTATGAATGGGTGAATGTACCTACTGATTGTAAAGTGCTTTGGATAAAAGCGCTATATAAATGCAGGCCATTTACCATTTACCATTTATGCATATCTATACTGTATGTATTTATGCATGTATGTAATTGATTATTCAATTGTATTTTATTTTGGAAGGCCTCAAAAAGACTATATTTTATTTATTGTTGTTACAACACTAAGAAGCCTTTGGGATGATGGGAAAGCAAAGGGAAGCTACTCAAATGTAATTTCCCCCCAATAATGTGACACCATGACTTAAAGGTTAATACTGTATTACTCACGCTCTGCTTAGATAGAAGAAAATTACAAAGGGCAAAGCATTCCCTCATCTTTCAATCTTCTAAACTATCTCTTAATAACTGCTTTCATTTCAAATGATTCATCTGAAGAGACAAAATACAAGTTAAAGAAATCTTATTCCTTCTGATATCATTACCTCGTTCATAAGACAGTGACATTTATTGGGGAATATGAAAATCCATTTGTATTTAACATTTTGTCTCAGCTGTCAGATGTGGAGAAACAATATGAACATTTAATAAAGGCTTGAATCCCTTTAAATCCCTCTCTATTTTCATTTGACATTTGGTTCAATACCCTCATTATGACAGCATTTAACATGTGACAAAGACCCCCGCTCTCCCTGATGATTTTAATGTCTCTCTCTACAGGAGCATTGTACGACGGAAAATGCATCTGAAGATAGCGCAAACCACGCACACAGACACACACATATGCAGACACACACAAACACATGCACGCGCGCACACACGTAGGCACACACACACACACACACACACACACACACACACACACACACACACCACCTTGGCTAAGCCTGTGGAATTGATGTGCCCCTAAGCCAGTTTTTTCCATGCATTATGCCCCAAGGAGAGAGCTTCTGAATGGTGGTGGCTGCCACTTGCTATAAGCTAGGGATCAGACTGCAGAGGTAAACACACACACACACACACACACACACACACACACACGCACACATGCACGCACACACACACACACACACACACACACACACACACACACACACACACACACAGGCAAATGAGACAAATTTACATGCAGAAATGCATAATTTTAGAGGGACATTTGTGAGGGCAACACACTTTTTCTCTCTTACACACACACACACACACACACACAGACAGACAAACACACACCTCTAAGCCAAGGGATCAAACCTACGCAGTGTGTCGCTGCCTCACGCTGGCTTAGCCACAGAGCTGAAGAACAGTGAGGGGATAGGGAGTGCAATGAAGACGTACGACAGAAGAGCTCTGTAAACAAGACATGCACGCACGCACGCACGCACGCACGCACACGCACACACACACACACACACACACACACACACACACAGAGACAAACACACAAACACACACACACACACACACAGAAACACACGCACAAACACAAACACACACACACACACACACACACACAAACACGGACGCGCGCACACACACACACACACACACGCACACAAACACACATGTTTGGAATGACAACACAGTCTCAACCATTTTCAATGTGCCGTATTTGCAGTATGCAAAAATGGTGAAATTCTGATGAGTTGTGTACAGTACATGGATTAGGTGAAAATGGAATTCATCCAGCAAAATGGGATTAGTGTGTGGCTGTAGTATAAATTGAGCATACCATCTTCACCTGTTCGTCACATGAAGAGGTTAGCCAACAGTTAATGGACAACTTTGGACAACAGTTTTGCAGGCATTTAGTTTGACAGTTATTATGTTATTAATGAGTTAAGTTGTGGCCCAGTGACGTATAGAGTCAACGAAAAAATTAACTATCTATTGACCTTGGTGCCACTGGCAGCCTGCTCTGTTTGCTGGTAGATTGCTGCACCCGCCGTTCCCCCATGCTGTTTGTAATTCATATAACGTAATTCCATCCTAGTCTCGCTGGCCAGCCTCCCCTCCCTTTCGAGAGAGGAGTCTGGCTGCAGGGAAACAGGCTGCTGGCATAAGCCCTCCCCTGCTCTACTCTGCTCTCCCATTGGAGGCGTCCATTTCAGGCACTGCAGGATGTCCGCTCCCCGCTTACAAGCTCTGTCATTGGCTCCGACCATGTCAATCAGAGCGGCTTCCGCCTCCTCCTCCCTGTGTGTCGCTGTAAATAGTCCCCTGTCGCCACAGTGAAAACAACAATGCTAACTAGCGAGCAAGCTAACGGCAGAAACCTACACACTAGCTCCTTGCTACGCGCTGAAAATGGCAAGTTGGATTGTTGGAAACTATTTTCCAAGGGCACTGCCGCTAAGCGCCGCCCATCGCAATTCCAGAATGGTGACCAGCTGGTGACTATTCCATACGGGTGGCCATCAAATTCAAATGGTCAATATTAGCAGTGTTGACCATGCTAAGCTACATAACAGCTACATAGTAGACAACCCTGCAAGTCACCCGGATGTGCTTACACAACCCTTTGACGTCAAAGGATGTCAAACACATCCGGGTTATGCTGTTATGTATAGGGATTAGGGATGTCACGATACCAGAAATGTAGTAGTCGATGCCGATACCAGTGAAATTCCACGATACTCGATTCTTTTCGATACCACGGTAAAAATAAAAACAAAGCGATAAATCCCATGTAGTTCAACATACACTCCTTTATTAGAACCATTTGAAGTGATGTGTAGCCTTCATTATTTAAAACAAACAATACTGTGTGCGTTTAAACAGAACAAGTGGCATGTAGCCTTAAAGTAAAGAAAATACAATACTGTGTGGTGATGAGGTTTCTAGTTTCAGTGTAGAGTTTGGGGATCTCTGTGTACATGAAGTAATTCCTACATGGTAGCTCATATCTGGGGTTGAACTTTTCAAGCATTTTCTGGAATCCATGCTTTTCTACGGTGTAGATAGGAACTTTGTCCATGCATATGAATTCAGCAACTGCCCTATCTAATTTCCGTGCTTCATGTGAGTCATGGTCATATTTTTTGAGCTTCAGAAAAGCCTCCGTTATTGTTGGCTGTTGCTGCTGCTGTGGCTGTTGCTGGCTTTGCCCTGGCCCGGCCCTGTCCTCCTGGTCCAAGTTCTCCTCTGGCTCATACTGTGAAAGAAAATATATATTTAATTTAGAAGGTAGGCTACAGCTTAATGACTATAAAAACAACACACACACACACACACACAGTGCAAGCAGTAGTTTACTGACATGGAGTGGTGACATTTAAAACGTTTTTTTTTTAATCGTTTTTTTTGACAGAGTGAACGGTAGTCTATTCCAACCGCGCACACACACACACAACTAAACAGCAATGCCAGCCTTCCTTCTCAAACAAAACGTTTGATAACTTATTAGTTCAGGCTTGTTTAACATTACCTTAGGTAACGTTATTAATAGATGGACAATGACAACATGTGTTAACACGTTGTCAAGTTACGTTACGTTGAAATGAAACGCACTCACCTTGAAATCTTATTATTTCAGGGTTGTTTAACGTTAGCTTAGGTAACGTTATTAATAGATGGGCAATGACAACACGTTACGTTACGTTGAAATGAAATGAAACGCACTCACCTTGAAATCTTTGTAGAGGTCTGGATGTCGGTCTTTTAGATGCTTCGCTAAGTTGGATGTGTTTCCCCCTTTCGTCTGGAAACTGCTCCGGCAGCGTTTGCATACAGGTTTATCGGGTTCAATTATTAATCCATGCTCATCAGCCTCGAATCTAAAGTACTTCCATCCCCGACTTTTGGTGTTTTTCTTGGCAACTGCGCTAATAGGCCCGCTAACGGACCTACACGGGCCTTGCTGATGGTAGTTGGCGCAGCCGAAGTGCTGTTGATGGTCGGAGGCCGTCTCGTCGTTGTGCTGTTTGAGATCGGGGGTGACGGGTAGTCACTGGCCTCCTGTCGCTGCGCTAATAGGCCCGCTAACGGACCTTCACGGGCCTTGCTGATGGTAGATGGCGGTAGCAGACTACCACTGGCCTCTCGTGCCTGCTCGTAGGCTAATAGGCCCGCTAACGGACCTTCACGGGCCGTGCTGATGGTAGTTGGCGGTAGCAGACTACCACTAGCCTCTCATGCCTGCTCAGCTGACCCTCTGTACGGCGCAGCCGAGGTGCTGTGAGGTAGCAGTAGCTGCGGTAGCGTTAGCCAGGTTAGCTGTCGCTGCAGTTGTTGAAGAAGCAGATGCGGGTGCCGCCGCCATGTTGCATGTTGTTCTCCTGTGTGTAGTGTGTGGGTAGGTAGTCACGTGTTCACGGCTGCGAGTCTTAAAAAAAAAAAAAAAAAGGTTGCCAGATAACTGCTGATTTACAGCCCAAAAACAACACAAATGAAGCAACCAGATTTGCCTCCTCGGTTCCCGTCGGTACTTTGGGTATTGGAGGAAAGCGAGTACCGTCACGTTTTCAGAATGTTGGTATCGACTTGGTACCGAAGTATCGGTTCTCATGACATCCCTAATAGGGATGGGTACCGAGCACCGGTATTAATTGGTACCGGTTCCGGATTGGTCGGTACCAGGATTATCAATAAGGTCCTGGACGTTCTGTGCTGCTATCTGTATTTTATTATTCTTTTCTTTTCTTTTACCGCTCCCTAACGATGACGAAGCAGCACGTTGCGTGTTTACACTCCTGTCCCGTCACTACGTTTGTGACAGTTTTAAAAGATATCAGGAGTATATACTGTATTTGGAAGAAAACTAGTTTCATGACAGGAGGCATCACACTGTTGTGTTGAATCACACTGCGACTGCCAAACTGCAACAAACGTCAAAGTGCTTTTGTTGAACCTGACTTGTTTTCTGACAGAATATTATCTGGACTTTAGCAACTCTGAATGAACAACACAATGAATGTGTTAACTTTACATGTAACGTTACATCCAGTTACAGCCATCCATTCATGATTCAGATAAGTTAGTCCATAAACTCCACATAACGTAACTGACCCCATCACGCTGGTTTGTTTCAAAATCCTTTGAAAACGGGTGTGATTTCTCCAGTGTCATGAACTCCAAATGGTCATGTTATTAACTTGACTCTTATTTAGTTCGGTAGTCACAAGGAGAGAGGACAGGCTGCTTCTAGCATGTTAGCTAAAGTACAACCAGAGACCGTCTCTGGTACAGTCTTCTTCTGTCAGTACCATCTTAACTGTAGCGTAACAGCATTGCTGCGCATGCAGTGCCCCCCGGTGGCTGTAAGTATAACTTCACATCACAACACATCCAGACTTGATGAAGAAAACATTTTGTAAATGAAAATATGCCCTAGTAAAGAGATTTCAGCGAGCCGACTTTGGTGGTGTCGAGTTTCCAGTCAGTCCCCCATTAAGGGTGTTGTAGTATGATTCCCCCTTAAAGCAGCTACGAGCAACTTTTTCGATTGTTATTAAACAGTATAAATTTAATATCAATGCATCACATCTTACCTCTAATAGTCGACGAGACCAAAGCCGTGTGTATCTGAGATTGCTCCCTTAGGTGATTATTAAGTCTATAGTCTGTCTAAACTCGCGCCAACAGGGGGCTCTCTAGAGCGACCGGACCGGGTAACCCGGAAGTGAAACGCGGAAGTGAAACCAGGAAGTGAAACGCAGCTGCCTTTTTACGCCGTTTGCGCTGCCTAGCAACATAACATAAACAATGTGAACGCCACGCATACTCGCGGGAACATCTCTCGTTATATTCTAACAGGTTTTTTGGAAGTTATTTTGTGGTTATGGCCGAAGTGGCTGCTGCAAACCGTTTCATTTCAATTCCTGATCTGCCCTGGCTACAGACACACTAACACTGGCCGATTCACTCGGGGTTCAAGCGAGACTACTCTGCGTTGGTATCGTCGACTATTAGAGGTAAGATGTGATGCATTGATATTAAATTTATACTGTTTAATAACAATCGAAAAAGTTGCTCGTAGCTGCTTTAAGCGTGAAAATGGGGAAAACTACAGATGTTTTCTCTGGTCAAAGGGCTCCAATTTAAAAGATAATTGCATATTTCTACTACAGCAGGTGACCTAGGTTTAATAAATCATCATATTCACAGCGGTGAAATAAGCCTTGCTTCTCAGGAATTTAACTTGTATACGTAATAACAAAATCACTGTTGAATCTATTTGCATCTTTTCATGTCATGTCTTTATTTTTTGCACCAAATTATGGAAAGTAGTATCGATAAGAGTATCGATGATAAGTATCGGTATCGATAAGCAATACTGATACCGGTATCGGTATCGATAAAATAAAAAGGATATCCATCCCTAGTTATGTACAGTATGTAGCTGTTATGTATCGTCTTATCGTCTTGACTTTGATCCAGAATGCTGAGATGTTATGTCAAACATACTTTTTAGCCCACCTTCATTTGCCAGCATACTCCTGTATGCCAAGTTGAAAGCTTTCTGTTCTGTTCTGTTCTGTTCTGTTCTGTTGTTTTTTTACAGTGCGGCCTCCGCTGTCTCTGTGTTATCATCGTTGAGGTCACGTGTCCTTTTACCTCCACCACCTCCTCTGAACCAACAATCAAATGACATTTCTCAAGCTAGCTCGCTGCAACTCGCACATCTATTTTGGTCAGTGGGCCATGACCGTCTGATGGCCTCGCGTGTGTGCGTGCGTTTGTTGTGGATGTGACATGGCTGAGGAAAGGTGCAGGCTGCCAGCACTGGACAGACAGACCATGCCAAGTTCATTGCGCACAAATAGCCTATGTCTCTCTCTCTTTCCCCTCCTCCTCCTATCCATTTCTTTGCAGCCCAGCCTTAAATGCAGTGGTCCACGGTGAAGGGGTTGGGAACCACTCTCAGACTGCATATCCTTGGCGGAGGTAGCTGCGCTTTCCCGAGTGCACTTCTAGTTTCTCAGTGTTTTTGTTTGTTTGTTTGACACTTGCATTACGCAGTACTACATCTCTATATCTGTACTAAATTGATATAAATGAAGTCCATATGGTAGAGGAACTGAGCAGAGTGTGGATCCAGCACACACAATGGAGGTTGGTGAAGAAACTACTAATTTCACTGACAGACAGGCTGACTGACAGGCAGACAAGGAGACAGATAACTAGATAGAGAGCAGGTCCCCTCCAGAGACCTTAAGAGAGGCAGGTGCTCAATGTTAAAAAGGAGCACATGCAGACCTGCCAAACTTGTGAATATATGTTTGAGTACCACAATAGTGTAACACAGCATGCTTTCACACTACTTTGCTTAGTTTACACAGTCATTATTCCAATCACCGCCATATCATCAAGTTATTCATCATATCATACTGTAGCTATGAAGCTATGAAGAAAACAATACAGTCCTTAATTCTTCTACTGTGTCCCAACCAGACACAGATTTTTTTATTTTGTTTTATTATTTTTTTAGGGGGGGCAGGGGATCTTTAGGGTGGGACAGCAGGTGAACATGATATGCCACATAGAAGTGGGACACATTTGAAAGTTGGGAACCGAAGGATTAATTTGAGATGCAGGTTTTTTCTAGTCGTATTTTGGGCTTAGAACATTATGGTGAGAAATATATGATAGAATTGATAAAAAATGTCAAAATACCACATTAAGACACCAAGACCTTGATGAGCACCTTAGGAATATCCATGCTGTGATTTGGTAGCAAAAACGTTTGACATTTGGAGATTTCTTGCATTTTTAGACGATTGGGTGGTGAGCACTTCTGTTCTGGAAATTGCTTAGAAACCCCCTTATTGTCAAGATACCTGGAATACATCCCCTCATGAATGCTGTAGGTAGGTCTCTAGTTTGTGGTTGTAAAATTTCACAAGGCTGTGATTATCCTAGACCAGTGCTGACCTATTTGGGGCCCGTGGGCCAAACTTGGCCTGCTCTGTTTGTTTTGGCCCGCCACAGATTTTTTTTTTTTTATATATAAAAGTTATTAACGTTAATTTTGTGCAGCTGGTATTCTCTCTCCCCGACTCTATCACACGGGTGTGAGACATTGCTGTCTGAGGATTGATCGCTCTTGATTGGTTGGCTGAATCACCTGGTTGGGGGGTGAGCTCTGATATTTGATCCCTCCCCAGTCACTGGCTTTACACCAGCTCAGCAAGATGGACAGATCATCATCACGGCAGTGGCACACTGACAAAAGAAAGTTTAGGACGGAGTGGAAACTGGCAAGACGAGTATTTTTTTACCGAAGTAAATTCAACAGCGGTTTGTCTCATTTGCAGACAGAGAGTGGCTGTTTTGAAAGAGTACAATATACGTCGCCACTACGAAACTGATTTTCAAAGTACCTTGAGGATTTTTCAAGTTGTGAATTAAGTCAAATTTCTCTCTTGATTACAAAGGTGGAAAATACAACTGTTTTTAACTGGGTGTTTACTGATTAAATGTTTAAGCTCCCCACAAATGCAGATGTTTTTTTTTAAATATATATAACCAATTGCAAATTATTACAAATTACCAAACAGATAAAAAGTAGATTATTATATTGAAATGTTATTTTAGATTTAGAATGTTAATTTTCTATAAAATACAATACATTTTAATGTAATTCCACAACGTTTATTTTTGGCCCTCGGCCCTCCACCCAGATTGAGTTTTGGCCCTTCATAGGAAAGAATTTGGGCACCCCTGTCCTAGACCAAGTTTACAAAATATGTTCTCACTACAATTAAATGGCTGCTATGGGGACTATCATCATCACACATGAATGCAGTTAGGCTCATTGAATCCACACGCATACCGCATGCAAAAACGGCATGGGATTAGCATAAAGTGAGCATGTCTGTCTGTAAAAGGGAGACTCTTGGGGACCCATAGAAAACATACAATATCTTCACTCTAGCTTTAACCCTGATAGAGAGCGATTGCGGCACTGAGGTTAGAATAGCACCACCAAGAAATGTAGTTCTTAACGTAAGTTCAAGCCAGGAAGACTATAATATCCATTTACACTTCCTTAATTCACTTTATATCTCCACTCTTCAATCTACTCACAAGATCATAATAAGCTGTCAATTTCCGGGTTTCAATGAACAATCAGCTGGTTGCCGCCCAGTCTCTGTTAACCAATTGCATAGTGCCACATCACTGCTCTCATCACCTCTCACCCTACACACCTCCAGTGTAAGCCTATCACATTGCTTCTCAACCCCGTCGTAAGCCAATTGCTTGGAGGCGGGTTCCTTAAATATGCTTGTTTCTGTCTCATTCAGCCTCTCAAACACCGCTGCTGTCAGGCTCGCACCCTCCTCCTCCCCCTCTCCTCCCGGTCATCGCAGACCTATCAGATTCTTCAGTCGGAAGAGTCTCATCATGATGAGTCTCAGAAGGAGATCACCAGCACCACCAGTATCTAGACTCCGCAGGGGGATATATCTGGATGCTGATTTGAGCTGATGCAGCTCTCTCAAGATCTCCCTGCGGTGTCTTAACCGCCAAAGACTAATAACAATACTTTATTCTCATCATTCTTTCTGTAATGCATCATTCACTTTATTGTAATAAATATCACTTTATTCATTCTTTGGTCTCTAGTCTCTCCTGATTGAAATTAACTGAACTTTGACATACAAAGTTGGTCTTTCTGTATACTTTTCAATACAGCTTGTTTCTGCAGCTGATCGAGTCAGACAGAGCCCACAATTGCTGGCAGTATAAAGTTATCACTGTGCGCTGGTCCAATGTAACGGCAGCCAGGGTAGTGCTGTGCAGTGAGTAATCCTCACTCCCTGAGACCTCAAGAGCCGCTGCAGCAACAGGCACTAGGACCCATGGGTTTCAGCCTCCTCGCCCGAGCGCCCGCCTCTGATGTCAGAGGTCCCAAGTTCAATTCAAATCTATGCCTGTGTGTGTGCAAGTGTGTGTGTGTGTGTGTGTGTGTGTGTGTGTGTGTGTGTGTGTGTGTGTGTGTGTGTGTGTGTGTGTGTGTGTGTGTGTGTGTGTGCAACCCGGTACACCAAAGTGTGTAAGCGCATCTGTTGTTTGCCTTATTTGACTTTAATAATGGTGCATCTTTTGGCATTGCCTGTCTATGTGATGCAAATAACAGTGGACGTTGAAGGTAGCGTTTTTCGGTTGAAAAGCACACGGCGCTGATTGCAGGTTTGGTGCGCACCTGGTGATTCATGTTGTCCGCTGTGGCTCGCTTGTTTGTTTCTGCTCTGTGCAGCCTGGGTTGTCTCCGATGCTGTTGACACTGTCACAGTTCACTTCTATATTAGACTGTGTGCATGCTTGTGAATCAACAGAGGTATTTATAATAATGCTTGGAACTGACTTTTTGAATGCTACGCGTCTGGCCTTTGCGAATACTACATTACCATACAGTACATCCCTTAGCACCATCACTGAATAATTCAGCCACACTATAGCACCAGCAAGAAAAAAAATCTCCGGTGCCGCCCGCCGCTGAGAGAGAGATTGAAAGAGAGACTAAATAGACAAACTGGAAAACAAAAAAGCAAGGAGGCAGAAAGATATTTAGGCAGACATGCAGAAATTAAGACATAACCACAGCCCTCTCTCTCTCTCTCTCTCTCACTCACACACACACACACACACACACACACACACACTCACACTCGCACACACACCCACACACGCAGACACACACACACGCAGACACACACACACACACACACACACACACACACACACACACACAATTACAGACCAGTGGGGCCCTTCACTGATCATTACTCCTGGCATTGAGTACTGAACAGAAAGTGCTTAGTAGAAAACAACAGGACTCCTTCCACTCGAACTCAAACAGCATTCATCAGCTACACTCTGTCCTGTGTGTGTGTGTGTGTGTGTGTGTGTGTGTGTGTGTGTGTGTGTGTGTGTGTGTGTGTGTGTGTGTGTGTGTGTGTGTGCGTGTGTGTGTGTGTGTGTGTGTGTGAGTGAGAGAGAGAGAGAGAGAGAGAGAGAGAGATTTCTCTCCTGTCACTGCAGTAATGTGAGCCAGGGTTCTCCCAGCATCCCTCTGACCTTCATGCTCAGTTTCAGCACACTTACATCACCCTTGTCAAACACAGGCCTGGACTTGCTCCTGACGACTGAAGAGCTGCATGGCCAAAACACTGTACATCAGGAAGTGGCAGACAACCTTCCACGCAGGAGCTCAAGTATAGACCAAATCAGCGGGGATGTTTACATTTACTTCCGGGTACCCCTGAGGTCCACACATTATAATGGCGGTGGACGGCACAAACTGACGTGTTGAAGACAAAAACAGACAAAGAAGACAAAAATGGTTCGTCCGTGTTGTGTTGTTGTTTAATATCATTCATAACAACACTTTCACTAACGTTAGTGGAGACCAGACTAGCTAATTTACCTGTTGGACCAGACCAGAGTAGACTTGAAGCTAAATTAAATTAACGTGGCGTCAGTAGCTCTGTCTGTAACGTTAACGAGTCTGCAAAAAAACAGCGAGTTTGACAGACAAACAAACGTTATTAGCTAGCTAACACTACATAAAACAAACACAGAAGAAAGGCTAGATACGTCGGACAAGCATGTTTACCAACCGTTTAACCATTTAAATTGAAAGTAGTCGGCCGAAAACAACGAGAGGGTTTGACAGCATTTATTTGACAACACGCACATTTAAACCTGCCGCCTTCCCCAAGTGGTACCCGGAAGTAAATTTGTTTACACAGTGACGTCACGGTGATTTGGTCTATAGAGATGCTGCATGAAATAGGCCACGCCCATCACGGGGAAAAGCTCTCCGTTCATTTCCACACACCAGAGTCATTTTCCTTGAATTAAACATAGCTAGTGTCCTCTAGAAAGAGAGTGGCGTCAGTGGAGGACCAAAATGCGAGACTCATTAGCCAATGAACAGCCAGGAATGGGTCTCGCGCTACTTTTGCATGCTAAAATAAAGCTGATAATGTACAATTTGATTCAAGGGGGGAAAAACCCTTTCAGAGTAACACAAACTGTCTATTTTGCTGCAACTCGACAGTGTTGCTTAATCCAGGACCTTACTTCCTGGAACTCTTGAGAGTAAAAAAAACTGGTCCACTGGAGTGAATGGAGATGTCGGGACTCTTCTATCTACATGGCTCTGAACATAGCTAAAAGCTGTTGTGTGGTGGGCTGCGTACAGGTTTTTTTTGTACTCCTGAGCAAAACAAGGAAGCCATTGAGAATTGGCGAGAAGGAAAATGTGGATCTAGCTGTCAAGGAAGTAAGTTGGAGTGTTCATCTTCCATATGTATGATCTTTGTGTGCAACACGCGACATAGGAGAACGCCAGGATAGGGGGGGAGTTTTTGTTTTCACCTGTTTTGGCCGTGGTTTCTGAATGATGATGCGCTCTGCAGTGTCTCTATAGAAAGACTGTAACAAAAAGCAGTGCCTACAAGCGGGGGCGGGGACAGGGCCGGTTCCAGAACAAGATGACTAGGGGTGCATCCTAGATAGGAAGGGGTGCAGATGCCCGGCCGAAATTTGACATGTTATTTTACTAAAAATAATGCATTTGACCATCATTTCAAGTAGAATGATACCACCCAAGCAAGAATATTTCAAGTGTTTCAAGTGCTTTACTGAAATATTTGGACCATATAATGATAATACAATTATCTCAACCTTAAAAGGTTACATATAGGTGCCAAAAAGCCATAAAATCACATCAAAGAACAAAGAAAAACAACAACTATAATTCAAGTGTAAACAGTAAGTGTGCAGCTGTAGCATTTATTTAATTTTTTTTTATTTTTTATTTTTTTTGCTTTTCAACTGAGCATGCAGACAATTAAAATAAGGGTGCAATGCATGCTTTTGCACCCCCGTAGAACCGGGCCTGGGCGGGGACAATGCAAAGATTGTAAAGAGTGTATCCATGGCTCGCTGCTGGAGCCACCAGGAAAGCATGGCACCTGAGACGAACCCCCACCATGGCTTCCGCTTCAGACCTGAACATGGAGACTGAGTCCTTGAGCGTGCCTTTCATTCATGCCCAAGAATGACGAGACCTACCTCTTTGCTTCCACTGACAAGAGAAGCAGGAGGAAAAGGGTAAAAGGGAGAGGTGCATTCTCAGACCATAGAGAGTGCACTGGATCTGCTATGATCTTATGTGCTCATTTCATGGCATACTGGTCTGACGTGTACGGTACCAGTCAACAGTATGAACACCCATTCACTTATGAGAAAGTGTATCTAAACGTTTGACTAGTACTGTAAGTGATAGTGCACATTGGTTCCCCAGTTGCTGTATCTTGCCACCCAGTTTAGCAACCCTGTCCAGTTTTAGCTTTTTTGTACAGTTAGTGCCCCCGCCCACACACACTGAATAAGGTCAGTATACTCTGAATGCAGGTTTTATAAAGTCAGTATGAACATGGCGTAACACGTGTAGCCTCTCTGTGATGTGGATTTCCGGTCAATAATGCCTAATTGGTTTAATAGACCCTTTTCACGGGGGCCATTTTGTGTCGAAAAGGCAGAATAAACACAGGTGCAAGCAAAACACTAATGAGGGTTTCCAAATTCCAATCATGGAAGTTTGAAACCCTCATTAGTGTTTTGCTTGCACCTGTGTTTACCCTGCCTTCTCGACACAAAATGGCCCCCGTGAGAAGGGTCCATTGCTAGATTTTCTCATCACATTCAGTGATGGCCCACCAGGCGGATGACGCCCTCGCCAGGCCAGAAAGAAAAAGGCAAAAAAAAGAAAACGAATAAAAAAAAATAAAAAACACTGCTCTCCCCAAAAATACTGCTCTCCCCAGAATTTCAATAAACCTTTATGGCATATTATTACAATACAACAATACTGGTGTTGACAGTGTTGACAGTAATAGAAGATGCCAAATCATTCAAAACAATAAGCATTCTGCTTTTAGGAGCATTGTGTCAGCGTGCGGCGCTGTTCCAAAATGTGTCGTTGCCTGGGAAATGCACATCCCATAATACAACTGTTCGCATCCCATAATAGTATGATGATACTTGGGATGCTATTGCGAACATACAGCAGATGCGATAGCTAAAAGTTTAGCGTCACCAGCGAGGGCCCCCACCGTTGCGGTCGGGTTACGTTTCGAAATCTCTCCAGACCTGAATTTTTTTCTAGGGGAAACACTGACATTAATATCATTTTATGCCACACCCCCCCCACACCCGTATATGTCCATTACAGTATACTGTAACACAAGGGATTGAATAAAGGGAGGAAATAATGAGGAGCAAGGAATAATAGGAAACAGCAATGTTTGATGAAGGGTGGAGAGTAACAGAGACAGAGGGAGAGAGAGATGTCTGTCTTTCTGTCTGTCTGCAGGTTCTCCCCTTGTTAAGAGATTAAACGCCACACTCATTGTTTAATAGGATTGCTTGGCAAAGGAGCAGTGTGTGTGTGTGTGTGTGTGTGTGTGTGTGTGTGTGTGTGTGTGTGTGTGTGTGTGTGTGCGTGTGTGTGCGCCTGCGCGTGCGTGTCTGTTGGGGGTGGGGCTTGGGTAGGAGTTTTAACTAGATTGCTGGCACAGAATGAATTCTATTTTCTCCTGGCATCGCACGGAACTGTCCACTGGATATCTTCATCTCTCTCTCTCGCGCGCGCGCGCTCTCATATTGATATGATATCCTGCATATTATGTTTTCCCACCATGAAATAATTACCTGAAGGAGACTGGGCTAGTTACTTATGTCTTTGACAAAGTCAGGATTGTGTTTGAGCTGGAATGAATGCTAAGTGGGCCCATTGTGTTGCCTCAAAAAGCCACAGTTTCAATGGAGAAAGCTGTATACACACCTCAGTGGAGAAAGCTGTATACACACTTCATTTTAATGGAGAAAGCTGTATACACACCTCATTGGAAAGTTCTCGGCAAGACAAGGTCACATGACACGGAGGACCACATGTCGATGATATTGCCTGAAAAGCATGTTGCTGAAATACTAATATTTAATTTAGTATTTAATTTTGATTTTACAACAATCTCAATGTTTTGGGAAGATTTTTATAATTTGTAACATGGAAATAAATAGTGTTTAGAAGTAAAATTCCCAGGAAAGATATCTAACAGTAAATAGGAGCAAAACATGCAGAATGCCTAAATATATATTTATACGATTGCATAATAAATGTTGTATTGGAGTGTATTTTCATCAAATTTACAGTTAGAGTTACATTCAATGAGTAAGAAGAGAACACATTCAGCTGCATTACTGTCTATGGCATCTTGGTCCTATGTGATATTGCCTTTCAAAATAAGATTATCCACTATAGGCGAGGATGAAAACATAATTGTTTACTTCATTGCATCTCCATTTACTCTGGAATGGTAATAGATGTAGGTTTACTTCATTCATATTCCTTAGCTTCTTACCTTTCAAAGGGGACCAGAAATATGCATAAGTCGTTGAGAAGCTATTGCTGATTTCTTTTGGGTACGTCTAGGCGAGGAGCACCCTGCAGCACCCTAGGGCTTAACAGGTTTTTAATGAAGGCGAGTCCATTTCCCTGTATATATCTGTGTATATCAATATCAATATTAACTTTGGAGATTAAACAGAGGCATTCGGAGAGAGCATGCACGCTCAGTAGTGTGAAACAAATCTAGATCATGTACATGTTTTGCATGCAATCATGATGAAATCATTGTTTTGCTGTTGTTCTTTGCAGATACTGCACAGATGGCTGCACAGGAACATCCTAGCAAGATACACATGTATACCCATGCAAATGTCTTCTGATTAATTTAGTATTTTTCTCATAGTGACATCAAGTAATACATTTGGCTGTCTCTGTCTCTGTCTCTGTCTCTGCTCTTGATCGAAAAATGAACAAATCAAGCTTTGCTGCATGGCACTCTACGACACCTGACCCCTTTCTCTATGGCATAGTGTTCAAATAAGTGCACAAGAAAGTTACATGAGAGGTTTTAAAAATGACCTCAACAAATTTGTGTTTGGCTGTATAATAAATGAGGGTCAGTGATTCAGTCAATATTCTAATGTACTTGAAAAAAAAAAAAAAAATTAATAAGAGCTTGAATCCAATTAAAATCCCAGTATCATTTGACATTCCAATATTAAATGATAAATGTATCGACAGAAATTAAAGGAAATATGTCTCCAACATTCTCAAAATGTTCTTCACCCTGATATATGTCAGTGCACACCTTCAAAGGAAAAAAAATAAATCCACACTTCTCTTTGTTTTCTCCTTCCCCAGTCGGCTTTTCTAGGTCCTTGTGGATCTATACCAGTTTTCAACCATAACAAATGATGTAAACCTATTATGTAACATGTCATAAATCTTGCAGAAGCCACACTCTTAATCCTACTCCCAAATGGTGGATTAATTTAATCCAGTGTTAAAATCTAATCCACTGGTCTCCAGGGGAGGGGAGGGCAGGAGACAGAGCCACCAGATGTTTAATGATTGGAATCTCCATGAGCTAACTTTATTTATTTTCTCATTTGCTTGGTAGTTTGTGTTAGCATGGTTCTCTCTCTCTCTCTCCCTCTCACTCTCTGTATCTCTCTCTCTCTCCTCTCTTTCTGTTTCTCTGCCTCTTTACTGCAGGCCCAAAGGGAGTTTTCCATAGTGAAATATTCAGAGATGTAATTAGTCTGCTTTTCATAACTTGAACATTTACACTCCATGGCTGCATCTCTCATCTCAATCTCAAATACAAACAAATCAATTAAGACAGGATATCAATCATGCTTACTTTACCACTCGACAACAAACTAACTTTGCTGTGGTGGTGAAACTCCCTCTCTTTCTCAAATACACAAAACTGGACAAAAACTGCACAAAACGCACAAACATCCAAACATGGTAACATATTGCAGAGGAAAACAGCCACATGCACACGCACACATGGACATACACAGACACACACAGACACACTCACACACACACACACACACACACACACACGGTACATGAATGCATGAACAAATGCACATGCACGCACAAACGTACACACCTAAACAAACCAAAAACACAATTGTGTTACCACTAATTGCATCAGTTCCGTCAAGCCATTCTCGGAGAGCCACAAACACAAATCAAATTAGCACTTCACGTCTCTGTGTCCCCTGCCTCAGATACTCCAATTAGGCCGTGACTGAGGGACTAGATATATGCACAAACACACACGCAGACACACACACACGTTTCGCACGCACACGTATGCACACGCATGCGCGCACACACACACACACACACACACACACACACACACACACACACACACACACACACACACACACACACACACACACACACACACAAAAGCTGCTTGAATAGTCTGGGGGCATATGTGATGGAGCAACTTTCAGAAGTTTGAGTTGATTTTGAGAGTTGCATGGTGATTAGATAAACTAACTATGTTTGTGGGGACGTGTGTGAGAGCAGCAGAGCAGATAAGGGCAGAGTGAAAAAGACAGAGTGACGGGTCTCTGTCTTGGCACGTCTGCACAACTTATCGATGCGTTCCTGGGGATTGTGTGTATATAGTGCATGTCTGTGTTTGTGTGCACCACTGCACCAGGGTTGTGCTGATGGGTAAGCCGGGTATGCTGGGTATGCTTTTATTAACAATGGTGTGGCAAGTAGATAATACTAACAGTGCAGTATTTTATGAAACGGCTGGTATCAGACCAACCTCCCTTACCTCATTTATAATAATGACTACAACACAGTTTAGTCCTGTCATGAAAATGAAGGCCTACTGTAAATGAAAATTCAGCATTGGCTTGCTAATGTACACATCTCAAATTTGTACTCGAATATATTCAGAGACCTGATACAAAAGAAAGGAAAAATAAGTTTAAACATACGCTCTACTTACAGTAAGTATATCATTATATTATATCATTATAATATAATTTCCCTAACTCCCTAACATTTCCCTAACTTCCCTAAAGGAGGGCTTGCGTAGCTGCATGTGAAATGGGTTTATCATTTATTTGCTGCCACTGTATTACTCAGTGGCATCTCACGCTATCCTGGCAACAAAGCAGTACACTGTGATTTACACCCGGATTCAGCTTGACAGCTGGAATAGTCACACATCTTGTATATTATCATGATTATGTCACAAGTGGAAATGAGCTTAGTACTAGTCTCAAGCTTGCCACCTGTTTTGTCTGTGACCAATATCTTACTGGAAAGTGTTAAACTCGAGTAGGCTATATCAATTGTAGGCTACATAGACCATTTCCACACCCCATATTTAGGCTATGACAACATTGAGAAAGAGAGAGTGAGAGAGAGAGAGAGAGAGAGAGAGAGAGAGAGAGAGAGATGGATGGGAGGCAGAGACATTGGGGTTCATCTATTTTCATTCAGACCTATTTTCATATTGAACTTGCACTATACTCAATTGAAGGAACATGGACTCATTGTCAGCTCTGCTCCACTTTTCTGTTTGAGCAAGTAGTTCACCCAACAACAACAATGTAAAAAGTGTCATTGGAAACGCTACATGTTCTGAGGCTCCTGTTTTATGTGACATATTACACATATGGAACTGATACGCCTGATCAGCCAAGAGACATCAATCAACAGCATGCACAACAGAAGCAATAGACCCCACAATCAAATGCAAATTATCTCCCGTATAAAAAGTTGTTCCTGATTACCAGGCAGGTAAGCTAAGTATTGTTGTTGTGTGTTGTCAGTATTTGATTACCAGGCAGGTAAGCTAAGTATTGTTGTTGTGTGTTGTCAGTATTTGATTACCAGGCAGGTAAGCTAAGTATTGTTGTTGTGTGTTGTCAGTATTTGATTACCAGGCAGGTAAGCTAAGTATTGTCGTTGTGTGTTGTCAGTATTTGATTACCAGGCAGGTAAGCTAAGTATTGTTGTTGTGTGTTGTCAGTATTTGATTACCAGGCAGGTAAGCTAAGTATTGTTGTTGTGTGTTGTCAGTATTTGATTACCAGGCAGGTAAGCTAAGTATTGTTGTCATGTGTTGTCAGTATTTGATTACCAGGCAGGTAAGCTAAGTATTGTTGTCATGTGTTGTCAGTATTTGATTACCAGGCAGGTAAGATAAGTATTGTTGTTGTGTGTTGTCAGTATTTGATTACCAGGCAGGTAAGCTAAGTATTGTTGTCATGTGTTGTCAGTATTTGATTACCAGGCAGGTAAGCTAAGTATTGTTGTTGTGTGTTGTCAGTATTTGATTACCAGGCAGGTAAGATAACCATTGTTGTCATGTGTTGTCAGTATTTGATTACCAGGCAGGTAAGGTAACCATTGTTGTCATGTGTTGTCAGTATTTGATTACCAGGCAGGTAAGATAACCATTGTTGTCGTGTGTTGTCAGTATTTGATTACCAGGCAGGTAAGATAACCATTGTTGTCATGTGTTGTCAGTATTTGATTACCAGTAGCCTGTACTACGAAGCTAGTTTAATGCCTTATCCGAGTAAGTTTGAGTTTAAACCTGGTTTAGCCGTACTACAAAGCAAGTTAACTTTCAATCACCATGGCAACTGACGCTGCAAAGCTAACCTGGTCGCGACCAGGTTAGCTTCAGAGGATAAGATCAAAATCCATGAGAGACCCATATAATATCGGCTCTCTGGAGTCACTCACCATTCATAAGATCGCCATATGAAAAATAGATTGCAGTCAACTGAGAATAGAGCAAGCAAAACATTTGTGGCTCTGTAGGCTACATAATTAAATTAAGCCTACTTACCACTTTATGTCTTAACAGCTCAACGATGCGTGGAGAAATATGATCACTATTAATCACTGCGGCGCATATCATGAACGGACCCTCAAATGGAGTGAGGGTGATATTCTCCTACATGCCAGAAAAGCCTATACATATAATATAGATATTAGTTTAAATATGGGATAGCCCCAATACTAAATATGCAGGCTATTCTTGCATCTTTCAGCTGGAACTGTGTCCTGTAGGCTGTATGCCAATATATGAGCAAAAATAGGCTAGTTTTTATCAATGATAACTATGCCCGCATCGTCTCAATTCAGTTCAGCAGTTTTCTCTTTTATAGTAGGCTATTAGGCTTTATACTAGGCTATTTTATATATGAATTATTCGATCAGTGCAACCACACACATGAGTGATAGAGATCATTATTCATTGAGCATGCGTTTCTAAATCTATGGTCTAAATAGGCTTACAGATTGTGGAAATGTATAGACCAAATCACCGTGACGTCACCATGTAAACAAATTTACTTCCGGGTACCACTTGGGGAAGGCGGCAGGTTTAAATGTGCGTGTTGTCAAATAAATGCTGTCAAACCCTCTCGTTGTTTTCGGCCGACTACTTTCAATTTAAATGGTTAAACGGTTGGTAAACATGCTTGTCCGACGTATCTAGCCTTTCTTCTGTGTTTGTTTTATGTAGTGTTAGCTAGCAAATAACGTTTGTTTGTCTGTCAAACTCGCTGTTTTGCAGACTCGTTAACGTAGAAGAGCCTGGTGACGCGAGGTTACGTTAACGTTACAAACAGAGCTACTGACGCCACGTTAATTTAATTTAGCGTCAAGTCTACTCTGGTCTGGTCCAACAGGTAAATTAGCTAGTCTGGTATCCACTAACGTTAGTGAAAGTGTTGTTATGAATGATATTAAACAACAACACAACACGGACGAACCATTTTTGTCTTCTTTGTCTGTTTTTGTCTTCAACACGTCAGTTTGTGCCGTCCACCGCCATTATAATGTGTGGACCTCAGGGGTACCCGAAAGTAAATGTAAACATCCCGCTGATTTGGTCTATAGACTGAGATTACACTTTTACATTTGTTGCTGCATGCCTGTATCAATGCAGCTGTATCAGACAGAAATCGCTGATCAAAGTAAATCAAATGACTGATGTGAATACAAGCTGCTGCTTTAGACAGCCCTTCAGCAGACTATCCAACGCGGATTTTCATTCTGACATTAAATCGCGGATACATTAAATATCCGCAAAAATCTCTGATCACACTGTGGCTGCGCTGAATGAGGAAATGGGTGTGGAAATGGGTGTGGGCGTGGATCAACTCAGCTGTTCATAATGTGATTGGCTAGCGCACCTCTTTCGCGTGGACGCGCGCCTGTGCACGAGCGAAAAACGTGCGCGTGCACAGGCAGATCCCAGCTTCAGTTATCGACTACAAAACCAGCGTCGTAGTATCCTTAAACTAGATAGCTTTGATCCTGTTCAGTCAAACCAGATCAAAGGGACTTATCGCGGATCTGTTAAACTAGCTTCGTAGTACAGGGTACAGGCAGGTAAGGTAACCATTGTTGTCATGTGGTGTCAGTATTTGATTACCAGGCAGGTAAGCTAAGTATTGTCGTTGTGTGTTGTCAGTATTTGATTACCAGGCAGGTAAGCTAAGTATTGTTGTTGTGTGTTGTCAGTATTTGATTACCAGGCAGGTAAGCTAAGTATTGTTGTTGTGTGTTGTCAGTATTTGATTACCAGGCAGGTAAGATAACCATTGTTGTTGTGTGTTGTCAGTATTTGATTACCAGGCAGGTAAAGTAACCATTGTTGTCGTGTGTTGTCAGTATTTGATTACCAGGCAGGTAAGCTAAGTATTGTCGTTGTGTGTTGTCAGTATTTGATTACCAGGCAGGTAAGCTAAGTATTGTTGTTGTGTGTTGTCAGTATTTGATTACCAGGCAGGTAAGGTAACCATTGTTGTTGTGTGTTGTCAGTATTTGATTACCAGGCAGGTAAGATAAGTATTGTTGTTGTGTGTTGTCAGTATTTGATTAGCAGGCAGGTAAGCTAAGTATTGTCGTTGTGTGTTGTCAGTATTTGATTACCAGGCAGGTAAGCTAAGTATTGTTGTCATGTGTTGTCAGTATTTGATTACCAGGCAGGTAAGCTAAGTATTGTTGTTGTGTGTTGTCAGTATTTGATTACCAGGCAGGTAAGCTAAGTATTGTCGTCGTGTGTTGTCAGTATTTGATTACCAGGCAGGTAAGCTAAGTATTGTCGTTGTGTGTTGTCAGTATTTGCACACTTTATAGCCGATGATACGACTGCAATTAAATGATGATGGCCTGCTCTTCTGGCAAGCTTCCAGATTATTGTGTGACATTGAAATGGTGTAACGCCACTCAGGGGATTTCAAAGTGTGGGAGTGGGGGCCTCCCCTCAGACGCTGACGCTTGGACAAAGCCTCCTTCCCCCCGTCATGATTGTTATTTGACCCCATAGACACTCAACAATGGAGCCAAGATAGCCTAGTATTGCTGTTGACACCACTACACAAAATGCATTCAAAAAAGGTCTGTCTGAAGCCATGTACTATTTGTTTCTGACTCTGGGGAAAGTGGGAAAAACAGTAGAATTCCCCAAAACGACTGTATCTCTGAAATCACACACATTTAGGCTATTCTATCTGACCTCCTTTTCATAACTTATGTATAACTAATGGGATATTTTTTTCAGTTCCATTAACTGAGCCTTCCCTGAAACTGTTTGGAGCCACCCCCTGGGGAGGCCCAACTCCCACTTTGAAAACCCCTGCTCTAAACCACTGGTCATTTGAAGAAAATAATAACAAGCTGTTAGACATGTTTTCCCATTTTACTTTCATATTGTCGCTGTCTGGCACAAAACCTCATATCCCCCCCCCCACACACACATACCCATAAAGGGCTTTACTGGGTACCCCAAAAAAATAACCTGTGGAAGTCTCTGGTACTTTGGACCAGCAAAATATGGTATATTACTGGTTATTAATGTTATTATTACTATTACACTATGTTAAATGTCTTTTTTCCTTCCTTGTGAAAAATAGCTTTTTTGCAGATAGAGATAGAGGTTTGCACTGGACAGAGACAATATATAGAAGATCTGTATCGTTGTGTGCAGCTTATGGAGGAATAGGTGCTATACTTGTGCCTGTGAGGTTTGAGGGTTGATACAGAAACATGACATTTATTTGATGACATTGACATGAGTAAGAGAAGAGGAAGCAAAGTCAGAAAACAGGTCCAGCGTATGCATGAGATTCCCGGGGGTGGGGGGCGGTTGAGTCTATGTGGATGCGTGTCCTCTGTGTGTGTGTGTGTGTGTGTGTGTGTGTGTGTGTGTGTGTATGTGTGTGTGTGTGTGTGTGTGTGTGTGTGTGTGTGTACGTGTGTGTGTGTGTGTGTGTGTGTGTGTGTGTGTGTGTGTGTGTGTGTGTGCGCGCGTGCTGCTTGGGGACATGTCTGCATCAGTACCAGGCCCTCCAGCTCAAGGTTCCCCTAGAGCAGAATACAAACACCCCATAGAGAGTCCCCAGCAGGCTTGGCCCAAGGATCCACTGCCTTGCAGCAGACACTGGACGACAGCTGAGATCCTGTCTCGAGGACAGCACACTGCTACTCTGAATGGCAATAACTCGTTGAGTGAGTGTGTGTGTGTGTGTGTGTGTGTGTGTGTGTGTGTGTGTGTGTGTGTGCGTGTACGAGTGTGTGGATGCGCGCATGAGCGACTCGACACTGAGAGAACGAGACGAGAGGAAACGAGACAATACCGTTTCCAATATGTTATACCTTTTATACTCACCTGGATGACAGAATGACAAGGAGCATATTTTTATTTTTTTATTTTTTTATTTTTTCTTAAAAAGGTGTCAGTGTGGGAGAGATTGTATGAGTGTATTTGACTGCAAAGACACACCATCTGTTGGTTGGAATATGGTTTTCACCCACACTGTTTCTTCCACGAATATTTCTTATGTTTTTGTTACATGATACTGAGATACACACTCACTCAAACACACACTGAGAGAGAGAGAGAGAGAGAGAGAGAGAGAGAGAGAGAGAGAGAGAGAGTCTAGTGTTCCTCATTTATCTCCATAGTTTTTGTTGTGCGGAACACGAAAGAGCTTTGCTTTTAATAATTCATGAAACAGACTTGATATTGCTCGTACATCAACAGTGGAAATGCGGCTCTATGAACCCACGGCTTCCACTGTTTTCCCTCCTTTTGCTTTGGTACATCCTTCTCTGCTCCCACTGTACCTGCTTGTACAGTAACTCATGCACACACGGTCCCGCAGCCTTGGGGCATTCCAAATGTTCTTGCAAGATCTACACACAGGAGACCAATTACGACAGCATCAGGATGTGCTGCACCCTTAAAGAAGCAGTAGGGAAGCCAAGAGTTCCACGGTTGTCCAAAGCCCGTTGCAGGACCGCGCCATTGTTTTGGTCTCCTAAAATAGATGAGGACCAGCACAATGCACTGTCCCTCCAAGCATGTCATTTATACTTTATGTAGAAGCACACCCAGCCTTCTCTCTCTCTCTGTGTGCGCTTGTTGCTCTCTGCCTCATCTCTCCCTCTGGCCTCCGAGTAGGAGTAGTTAAATAATGCACCCCGCCGACCACAGATTCAGGGTCAGTTATTTTTATGTTCCATTAACAGTCCCTCAAGTAGGAGACGTGTAATCAGAGAGCGCAATCTCTGCTAAGAAATGAGAGGCACCGAACTCTCAGCGCCAACGCTGAAAACGGAGGGAGGCGTCCTCGCTGCCAGTAGCAGGCAGCACGCAGGGAGTGAGGCTGAAAGAAGGTGGCGGTGATTGATTTCACGCAAACAGGTGTGTGAACTTCAAACGGCTAAAGAAGGCTTTCCTTTTCCCCGGCTCTGAATCTACCACTCAGGCCCAAAACCCTGGCTGACGGATAAGAGCAGGTCCAGGGAAGGACATTGTGTTGCACAGCAATAGTGTGGATCTTCAGATGTGCAGGTTGCATCTACAGTAAGACACTAACAGTAACGTGGTGGGTGGTGGATGCATAAATGATTAGAAGACCTTACCATTTTGGACACATCTAAGAGCTGGAAAACCACATGCTATTGGTATTGTACACATCTTGTCACATGATAGACGGCAAAGTAACATCCATCAAATCATATAGATGTACTCAAATGCATATACAACAATAAATACAATATTCAGGCACAGGCACAGGAATGCACAATCAGACACATGCATGTCTGATTCTCACACACACACACACACACACACACACACGCACGCACACACACACACACACACACACACACACACACACACACACACACAAGGTTTGAATCTTGGCAGCAGCATCTGCTGTGCTGCGACCCACGTCTTTAACGTTGTTTGTTCTGTCCTGACTTCCAGCTGCCACAAACAGCTCTCAGCAGAGTTTTCACTCCTGTGACAAGTCTGTCGATGAAGCCAAACAGAACACAGTCACAGGAAAAGTGGCCCGTATCAACCCAGGCCTCTGAAAGCATGGATTAAAACGTAAAGCCTTAGATTTGACTCTGCCTGTTGATGGATTATTTGCCAGCTCCACAGCCTGTCTTTTGACAGCTAATTATTCCATTAAACATATTTTGATGGCTCTGTTCGTTGATCTTTCAATGTTTAAATCCCACTGACATAGAGACTCTGTTTTCAGGCAGTCCAATAGATTGGTTTTGTTTGATGGGACTTTAGTTAGGGTTTAATCATTCGTCTACTATTGAATTTATGAGGGGTGGGTGTGTGTGTGTGTGTGTGTGTGTGTGTGTGTGTGTGTGTGTGTGTGTGTGTGTGTGTGTGTGTGTGTGTGTGTGTGTGTGTGTGTGTCAGATTGCTAAAGGAAAAAGGGAAAGTCTGTGACACCACCTCTGATGGACTAACCACAGCTAAAGCCCGGGGGGCTCCCACACATGCTGTGTGCCATTGACTGTAAATGTTTTCATAGAGGTCTTTTAATCTTTGCCATGACACTGACACACTCAAGCCATTCATAACTGTTGGCATGAGCAGCTGTCGGTTGTTGTCTGTCAGGACTCAGGGGTATACCATGATTGGTCCAGTTATATGCACGTCTCACAAGTGTGCAGAGAAAAAGTCCCTTGTATTCAGACAAGATGTGTGCAGCACTAACGTTCATGTATTCAGACAAGGGTCTGTCTGTAACTCAAGTGAGCTCCTATCACCTAGCAACCTAACTAGATATTTGATTAATTAGGTAACTCATTTTAATATAGGTGGATGAACAATAACTCGTTTCAGACGTCCTCATGCTTGAAGGTAGCATCGCATGCGACATGTCGCACTGGTGCTGTTTCCATTGAATAGACAGATTTTTTTCAGACCAAGCTTGATCAAGTTGAAACCAAAAGCATTTGGCAATACATTTGTCTAAAACGACATGGCTGATGACGGTTTCCTCTAACGTTATACTTACTTTTATAATCCAGACAGGTCGAGGCTTCATACGGTAGTTGTACGGTTGGGAGAAAAAGCAGTGCCGAATGCGACGGCTGTTTGGCGGAAAAGTAAAGCGCTAGTAAATTGTCAAAATAGAGCGTGCATGTACACAGATATCGATTTGTTTAAGTGGGCGTTGTTTTAGGTGGCTAAATTACGTTTTAGTTCTTGGCCCCGACCTGTGTACTAGAGAGACAGAGCTGTGGGGGCTGTTGCTTCAGAGTGCCGGGTCTCGATAAACGGTGCGCTCAGCGCGCAGAACACTGTACCTATTTCAGTTAGTGTATGCAACTAGCTGATAGGACCCCACTTCAAACAAACCAAACTATCCCTTTAAGTAAAGGTTGACGTTATTGACTATTCTAGAATAAAAATGAAAAGAAAGTGACAGATGTTTGTTATTTAGCCAACGTTGTTTCACTTTTTTCTGATGCGGGAGGCTTTGTGGGCGCCGCCATTAGGGGCCCGCTCGGGCTCGCTTTGTTCTTCTTCGTCGATTGGAAGGGTTGCAAGGTATCATGGGAAATCCTAACCCACCAAAGGTACAAAGGTTCCTCAAAAATTGGCCAAAAACAGGTACGTAGGAAGGTTGCAAATTCAGTGAACTTATGTATTAAACTGATTTCAGGCAGGCTAATTACAACTTCCTACCTAGAAATGCCACCTAGAGAGCTCGTTCACCTGAGAATCAGACACAACCAAGATGTGTGCAGCACTAACGCTCATGGCAACTGCAATCAGCGCAAATGTGCCTGCCTTGTTATTTTAATGGCCCGGGTTCTGGAAGGACATTTCCCATTCCTTCTCTCCATAGACATTAAGTCCTGATATAAATAACATTAGGATTTAATCCAAACCAACCAGCTATCAGATGAAAACAATAAAGAAAAGGGTAAGATATGACTAACCCTAACCCTAACATGTTAAGAGGGAATGAAATAAGAATGAAATGAAACAGCATTACTGAATTGTAATGATTTTTACCCCTGCACACACTCTTCCCCTCATTCTGAAAAAAATAAAAACCATGTCTGACAGCACAGCTATGGTGGAGATGAGCCAATCTTGAAGACAGGTTGCAGTACATGTTATTTCACTCTGCTCTGCCTTCCAACCATGTACAACTTTGCAGAGGTGAACATTTCTATGGTAACGGAACTCTGGTTATTGGGAGCTTACTAAAGCTTGCGGGTAGTGTAGGAGCTAAAGCTTGTAGGTAGTGTAGGAGCTAAAGCTTGTAGCTTGTGGGTAGTGTAGGAGCTAAAGCTTGTGGGTAGTGTAGGAGCTAAAGCTTATAGGTAGTGTAGGAGCTAAAGCTTGTGGGTAGTGTAGGAGCTAAAGCTTATAGCTTGCGGGTAGTGTAGGAGCTAAAGCTTGTAGGTAGTGTAGGAGCTAAAGCTTATAGCTTGTGGGTAGTGTAGGAGCTAAAGCTTGTGGGTAGTGTAGGAGCTAAAGCTTATAGGTAGTGTAGGAGCTAAAGCTTGTGGGTAGTGTAGGAGCTAAAGCTTATAGGTAGTGTAGGAGCTAAAGCTTGTAGGTAGTGTAGGAGCTAAAGCTTATAGCTTGCGGGTAGTGTAGGAGCTAAAGCTTGTGGGTAGTGTAGGAGCTAAAGCTTATAGGTAGTGTAGGAGCTAAAGCTTGTGGGTAGTGTAGGAGCTAAAGCTTATAGGTAGTGTAGGAGCTAAAGCTTGCGGGTAGTGTAGGAGCTAAAGCTTGTAGGTAGTGTAGGAGCTAAAGCTTATAGCTTGTGGGTAGTGTAGGAGCTAAAGCGTGTGGGTAGTGTAGGAGCTAAAGCTTATAGGTAGTGTAGGAGCTAAAGCTTGTGGGTAGTGTAGGAGCTAAAGCTTATAGGTAGTGTAGGAGCTAAAGCTTATAGCTTGCGGGTAGTGTAGGAGCTAAAGCTTGTGGGTAGTGTAGGAGCTAAAGCTTATAGGTAGTGTAGGAGCTAAAGCTTGTGGGTAGTGTAGGAGCTAAAGCTTGCGGGTAGTGTAGGAGCTAAAGCTTGTAGGTAGTGTAGGAGCTAAAGCTTGCGGGTAGTGTAGGAGCTAAAGCTTGCGGGTAGTGTAGGAGCTAAAGCTTGCGGGTAGTGTAGGAGCTAAAGCTTGTAGGTAGTGTAGGAGCTAAAGCTTGTGGGTAGTGTAGGAGCTAAAGCTTGTAGGTAGTGTAGGAGCTAAAGCTTGTAGGTAGTGTAGGAGCTAAAGCTTATAGCTTGCGGGTAGTGTAGGAGCTAAAGCTTGTAGGTAGTGTAGGAGCTAAAGCTTATAGCTTGTGGGTAGTGTAGGAGCTAAAGCTTGTGGGTAGTGTAGGAGCTAAAGCTTATAGGTAGTGTAGGAGCTAAAGCTTGTGGGTAGTGTAGGAGCTAAAGCTTATAGCTTGCGGGTAGTGTAGGAGCTAAAGCTTGTAGGTAGTGTAGGAGCTAAAGCTTATAGCTTGCGGGTAGTGTAGGAGCTAAAGCTTGTAGGTAGTGTAGGAGCTAAAGCTTATAGCTTGCGGGTAGTGTAGGAGCTAAAGCTTGTGGGTAGTGTAGGAGCTAAAGCTTATAGCTTGTAGGTAGTGTAGGAGCTAAAGCTTATAGCTTGCGGGTAGTGTAGGAGCTAAAGCTTGTAGGTAGTGTAGGAGCTAAAGCTTATAGCTTGTGGGTAGTGTAGGAGCTAAAGCTTGTGGGTAGTGTAGGAGCTAAAGCTTATAGGTAGTGTAGGAGCTAAAGCTTGTGGGTAGTGTAGGAGCTAAAGCTTATAGGTAGTGTAGAAGCTAAAGCTTGTAGGTAGTGTAGGAGCTAAAGCTTATAGCTTGCGGGTAGTGTAGGAGCTAAAGCTTGTGGGTAGTGTAGGAGCTAAAGCTTATAGGTAGTGTAGGAGCTAAAGCTTGTGGGTAGTGTAGGAGCTAAAGCTTATAGGTAGTGTAGGAGCTAAAGCTTGCGGGTAGTGTAGGAGCTAAAGCTTGTAGGTAGTGTAGGAGCTAAAGCTTATAGCTTGTGGGTAGTGTAGGAGCTAAAGCGTGTGGGTAGTGTAGGAGCTAAAGCTTATAGGTAGTGTAGGAGCTAAAGCTTGTGGGTAGTGTAGGAGCTAAAGCTTATAGGTAGTGTAGGAGCTAAAGCTTATAGCTTGCGGGTAGTGTAGGAGCTAAAGCTTGTGGGTAGTGTAGGAGCTAAAGCTTATAGGTAGTGTAGGAGCTAAAGCTTGTGGGTAGTGTAGGAGCTAAAGCTTGCGGGTAGTGTAGGAGCTAAAGCTTGTAGGTAGTGTAGGAGCTAAAGCTTGCGGGTAGTGTAGGAGCTAAAGCTTGCGGGTAGTGTAGGAGCTAAAGCTTGCGGGTAGTGTAGGAGCTAAAGCTTGTAGGTAGTGTAGGAGCTAAAGCTTGTGGGTAGTGTAGGAGCTAAAGCTTGTAGGTAGTGTAGGAGCTAAAGCTTGTAGGTAGTGTAGGAGCTAAAGCTTATAGCTTGCGGGTAGTGTAGGAGCTAAAGCTTGTAGGTAGTGTAGGAGCTAAAGCTTATAGCTTGTGGGTAGTGTAGGAGCTAAAGCTTGTGGGTAGTGTAGGAGCTAAAGCTTATAGGTAGTGTAGGAGCTAAAGCTTGTGGGTAGTGTAGGAGCTAAAGCTTATAGCTTGCGGGTAGTGTAGGAGCTAAAGCTTGTAGGTAGTGTAGGAGCTAAAGCTTATAGCTTGCGGGTAGTGTAGGAGCTAAAGCTTGTAGGTAGTGTAGGA
Source organism: Poromitra crassiceps (assembly GCF_964638095.1). Lineage (NCBI taxonomy): Eukaryota > Metazoa > Chordata > Actinopteri > Beryciformes > Melamphaidae > Poromitra > Poromitra crassiceps. Next base: position 13,911,957 of record NC_139646.1, read on the forward strand.
GCTAAAGCTTATAGCTTGCGGGTAGTGTAGGAGCTAAAGCTTGTGGGTAGTGTAGGAGCTAAAGCTTATAGCTTGTAGGTAGTGTAGGAGCTAAAGCTTATAGCTTGCGGGTAGTGTAGGAGCTAAAGCTTGTAGGTAGTGTAGGAGCTAAAGCTTATAGCTTGTAGGTAGTGTAGGAGCTAAAGCTTGTGGGTAGTGTAGGAGCTAAAGCTTATAGGTAGTGTAGGAGCTAAAGCTTGTGGGTAGTGTAGGAGCTAAAGCTTGCGGGTAGTGTAGGAGCTAAAGCTTGTAGGTAGTGTAGGAGCTAAAGCTTGCGGGTAGTGTAGGAGCTAAAGCTTGCGGGTAGTGTAGGAGCTAAAGCTTGTAGGTAGTGTAGGAGCTAAAGCTTGCGGGTAGTGTAGGAGCTAAAGCTTGCGGGTAGTGTAGGAGCTAAAGCTTGTAGGTAGTGTAGGTGCTAAAGCTTGCGGGTAGTGTAGGAGCTAAAGCTTGTGGGTAGTGTAGGAGCTAAAGCTTGCGGGTAGTGTAGGAGCTAAAGCTTGTAGGTAGTGTAGGAGCTAAAGCTTGCGGGTAGTGTAGGAGCTAAAGCTTGTGGGTAGTGTAGGAGCTAAAGCTTGTGGGTAGTGTAGGAGCTAAAGCTTGTAGGTAGTGTAGGAGCTAAAGCTTGTGGGTAGTGTAGGAGCTAAAGCTTGTAGGTAGTGTAGGAGCTAAAGCTTGCGGGTAGTGTAGGAGCTAAAGCTTGTAGGTAGTGTAGGAGCTAAAGCTTGCGGGTAGTGTAGGAGCTAAAGCTTGTGCGTAGTGTAGGAGCTAAAGCTTGCGGGTAGTGTAGGAGCTAAAGCTTGTGGGTAGTGTAGGAGCTAAATCTTATAGGTAGTGTAGGAGCTAAAGCTTGTAGGTAGTGTAGGAGCTAAAGCTTGCGGGTAGTGTAGGAGCTAAAGCTTGTAGGTAGTGTAGGAGCTAAAGCTTGCGGGTAGTGTAGGAGCTAAAGCTTGTGGGTAGTGTAGGAGCTAAAGCTTGCGGGTAGTGTAGGAGCTAAAGCTTGTGGGTAGTGTAGGAGCTAAAGCTTGCGGGTAGTGTAGGAGCTAAAGCTTATAGGTAGTGTAGGAGCTAAAGCTTGTAGGTAGTGTAGGAGCTAAAGCTTGCGGGTAGTGTAGGAGCTAAAGCTTGCGGGTAGTGTAGGAGCTAAAGCTTGTAGGTAGTGTAGGAGCTAAAGCATCCATTTTCGGCCCGATCTTATTTTCTTTGTATATTAAAGGATGGGTTTTCCGTGGGGAATATGAATATATATTAAATCTCACGCCCCTAAGGTTTTCGAATCCGTTGAAATTTTTGAAATTGGATATTCACTGCCAGAGATATCAAGCATCTCTCACATATTTTTTGGGCCAGCCGACGCGTTTCGCGTCATCTGGCCTAAGTCCGCCTTGCGGAAGTCGTGCACCTATGAACTACAACTGTTGTTGGCCATGGTCCCGCCTCTAGAGGTCCTCCACGCCCCTTCAGAGGCCTTGACCAAAACAAAAACGCAGCCATCTTTTCAACCGCCTAGCCTGCTGTAGCTAATATTAGCTTCCCATAGTTCCTTGCAAAGAGACCATTATCTCGGGAACGGAAGCACTAATCGACACGGGACTGGCGGCATTGGAAAGCTCGTCAAATTTTACATCTAGTAGTAGGTGGGTTGAAGTAACGAAATCAACGCTGAGCAATGTACCCGTTTTTACACATTTTTACAGAAAATAGTTACAACATCAGATGCGCGTAACTCCTACGAAAATGCCTTAAAATGCATGAAAAAAAAATTATGAAGACATCTCCCGACATATATACTACCGTTTACATTTGGTGCAATTTGGAGGCAATTTTATTTTCGATTTATTTCTTGTTCTTTGTATATTTTATTGTCGAAGCCTTCTTCTTCTTCTTCTTTGAGTTTTATGGCGGTTGGCAAACATATATGTGCATTACCGCCACCTACTGGAGTTTGATATCAGCCAAATGCCTGAGGGGTGGGCATAAAAACGAAGGCCACGCGAGCCCAGTGCATTGTGGGAAATGTAGTATTTCGAGTCCCCGCACCCGCACCTCCCCCCCACCACCCCCCCCCCACACACAGAGTGGATTTCGGTTGATATCTCTGTGAGTAAACCTCCAATTTCAAAAATTTCAACGGATTCGAAAACCTTAGGGGCGTGAGATTTAATATATATTCATATTCCCCACGGAAAACCCATCCTTTAATGATTTATTTGATGTATGTAAAAATGTCCATGCACAGTTATATGCTTTTCTCCCCTTTGAAATCGTTTGACATGCAACACTGTTAACCTTTTTTTAGTGTTTTGGGCCCGTTTGCTCATAATTTCAAGGTTTAATCAGTTAGAATAGTGACATAATTGTATGTTTCATGATCTATAGCTCTAACCAGCTGTCTGTCTGTCTATAGCTGTCTGAGTCCCCTGTTATGATGGGGCCCCAGGGCAGGCAGCTCAATTGAACCCCTGGTTGTCACATAATCCCACGGCACACCTGGACTTGCCTCACAGTACACAAGTGTGCCACGGCACACCATTTGGGAGCCACTGTTACAGTGTGATGGTGCATGAAATGTTATGAATTAGAAATCAAATTACCTATGGGAAACATTTAATAACTCACAGTTTCAACTCTATAAACAAATGGTTACATCTGGCGCACACACACACACACACACACACACACACACACACACACACACACCTCTCTCCCACTCTCTCTCTGAAGAAGAAGACTTTTCCTTAATCCCATCCACAGTTGAGTGATGGACAAACCTAATTGGAGAGCAGAGCCGGTCCAGCGGGAAAGCAGACATGAAGCTTAAGAGACGCTCACTTCTCTAAAGAAACATGCTAGAGAGGCAGGCAGACACAGTGACGGCCAGTCAAATAGGCTAGTGGGAGGGGGGCAATGAATGTGTGTGTGTGTGTGTGTGTGTGTGTGTGTGTGTGTGTGTGTGTGTGTGTGTGTGTGTGTGTGCGTGCGTGCATGTGTGTGTGTGTGTGTGTGTGTGAGTGCGTGCGTGCATGTGTGTGTGTGCGTGCGTGCGTGTGCGTGCGTGCGTGCGTGCATGTGTGTGTGTGTGCGTGGGGTGGGTGGCAGCTTTTAAAAATAGGGGGGTGAGAATACGAATCAGGGCAGTGGAGAAGAAGAATGAGGGCAAAGGGAAAAGAGGCAGAGAAAAGAAGAAGAAGAAGAAGAAGAAGAAGAAGAAGAAGAAGAAGAAGAAGAAGAAGAAGAAGAAGAAGAAGAAGAAGAAGAAGAAGAAGAAGAAGAAGAAGAAGAAGAAGAAGAAGAAGAACGGAGTGAGAGCGATGGAGGGCTGGGAGTGAACAGCTGGATTTGGCCTGGAGGACTTTGGAATAATGTGCTGCCATTAAAGCAGGCTTCATAAACTCTGGCTACGTTCACACAGCCATCCTTAGCGCTTGAATCTAATCTTTTCCCACCTAAGTGACTCGGGTCAGTCTTTTTCATGACTGTGTGAACAGTACAAGTCACATTGAAAGTGACTTTTTTAAAGACGACCTGGGCTACTTCCAAATGTGGAAAAACATCAGATTCGAATCTGATGTTTTGGAATGTGACTCCGGTGTGAACGGACATCTGGCCCATATCTGACTTAATGCTTCAATGTGACTTTTACATCATTCCAGAGTGACATTCATCACTATTCTGCGCTGGCGGGAGGAGGGAGGACCAAGCAGGCAGATTGTGATTACAAACATGGAGGACAGCTGTGAGGGAGCTAATCAGTGGAGGGACAGTGAGGTTTTAGACCTTATAAGTATTAGCAAGAAGTAGCAGCTATTGCTCCACAGAAAGCCATCATTAAAATGTTGGCTCTCTTTCTCCTCCTCCTCCTATCATCTGCTCCCGTATTCGCTGGCTTCCACTGCACGATAACTTGTAAATTAAACCGTAAACAACAGATGAAACAACATCGTCAGCTACCGCCATGTTTACTGCTGTCTTCTTCCGGGTTTACGTAGAACAGCAGTGTGCTGCGTGTGACGTTATAGTTGTTCTTCTGTGTATGCCGGTCACTTCAGGTCCGCGACCTGTTCACACTGGGCTCTGATATGGGCCACTTTTAAAAAGTCTGTGTGAACAGCCACACAAAAAATCAGATGTGAGTAACAAGTCAGATTCAAGCACTAAGGATGGCTGTGTGAACGTAGCCTCTGTGTCCTCCCCTCTCCTCCCCATCACCTCACTACCTATCCCCCCTGTTTTATCCTTTTACTTTAATATTCCCATAACACGCATACTGGATGATGGTGCATATTCTCCGCGGTGGATTTACGGCTAGTCAAACCACATATGGACAATAAGCGGCAATATTGCCTTATACCCCAGCTATTGTAGTGTACAGTAAAAGTGACAAAGCGGTAAGCGCTTCCTATGAAGATGTACGGGCCTGTTGGATGTACGCAGCCTGCATACAGTAATGCGGTGTAAATATTTGATAGTTCAGATGGTGCATGTATATTATGTTGATGGTGTTGTTGTTGTTGTTGTTGTTGTTGTTGTCGAGGCAAAGGGAGCGGTGGAAAGGCAGCGGGAGGGAGGAGAACACAGACAGCTGCTAGACTGTTCGATTACTCCCTGTTGACCGCGTGCTGAACTTTGACCTGTTCTTACTCCTCAGAAATATTCTCATATACAGTACCCCTCAGAAATATTTCTTCACATTATACAGTAGCTATAGACAAGCAAAGTAGAACAAACGATGGCTGCGTGGGCCCGCTCACTGAAGATGTCTGGGAAAACATCACTCCAAGTAGACACAGCTTGTTATTGTCCCCCCCCCCCAGCACCAACCCCCTATAGACTGCCATCTTGCCCTCTGCTGAAGTAGAGAGATCCATGCGATGTCACTCAGTCAAATCCCTACACATTATTGCTCTTGTCTTGAGCAATAAATCCTAAGATCAAATATGCTGCATGGCACAATTGAAGACGGAGGCCACGCCATATTAAAAAGAAAGAGTAAAAGGGAAGCTGTGAAGTTGGGATCAGAGGAAACAGTGAGGGAGGGGCTTTCAGAGAGGGAGGGGCTTTCAGAGAGGGAGGGGCTTTCAGAGAGGGAGGGGCTTTCAGAGAACAGCAGGAGCTCTGGAATGACCCCTTTTCCTCAACTCTTTCTTATTGTCACTCTCACTCACACTGTGATGCTGCTCTGCCTTCAATTAAGGACAAGATCAACAAGGTCACATTGTGCAATGACTTGAAACTTGTTGAAATATTGAGACATGAGCCACATAATATGAGGGACTTCACACAATGTTTTATTTGTATTAATGATGTACAAATCAGAGCTGAAGAAATCAAACGAAACAGCCTCTTATGATATCTGATGCTGAGATTTTGTTTTATATTGAGGTGGAAAGGTTCAGGCTTTGTTGCTTCGTTACTAAACAACAAAAATAAAGATGCAAAACATTAACAGTTTCTAAATGCTGATATCAAATGTATGAGTAATATGTGGCAGATTGCCGTTGTACAAGGGATTGGCAAGTACAATTATGCATCAAATAAAACAATCATGTCCTCTCCATGTTTACCTGCAACAGAAGTCAAACATGTTATCTCTGTTTTGGTGAGAGCTTGGATCACATTTGAGGTGAGTCCAGAGTCCGTCTGTTACTGCGGGAATGCAACCCAAAAATATGATGACTAGCTGGCAGAGATGTCAAATCCACGGAATGAGCTTTGAGCCGCCATGTCAACAGGGAACGTGTTTTCCCCCTCTTCTTCTTCATGGCGGAGCACTTTGGATATCAAAAATATGAATGCCCAGAGCTCTTCCAACATGCACAGACACACAGCGCACAGACAGCTGGTAGTTGTTGCTACAAAGTAAATAGCCAGCTAACATCAACTCTGGAAACTGGAGATGATGCGCCATGGCTGCAGTGATGGAAGTCGGCTGCTCTGCGGGCTCCCAAAATCATGCCTGACAGAGAGACACCACCCACCCACCTAGGTGCCATCGTGCAGCTGTGCGCCATTGGCTCATACACATCACAGTTGCTCAAGTGACATCACTGATGACATCACAACTGCCTGAGTGACATCACAGTTGGCAAATCACAGTTGCTCGAGTGACAT
>NC_139646.1:13923103-13925603 GCF_964638095.1 Poromitra crassiceps
AATAGGCTATATGTGCAGCAAACCTGTAACCAGAGAAGTCAAGTCACTAATCCTCGTCTTCCTCTTCTTCCTGCGTACTGAAACCACCAAAGTCCTCATCTTCAGTGTCGGAAACGAACAGGTTCAGGGTGGCTTCGTCAACCACTCTCCTCTCTCCTTCATTGTCACTCAAAACCAACAAACTCCTCTTCGTCACTGTCGGCATCGAACAGCCTCTGAAGCCTCTGACGGCCCTCAGCGCCAGCTGTGGCGGCGTCATCCTCTTCATCCCGCAGCAGTCCAGCGTTTTGGAACCCGTTGGTGATTGTGGATGTTTTCACACTCCTATAATATTCCGTGCTGAGACAGGTCCTCCTGCTGCACCGTCCAACGCCTCACCATTGACTCATCGATGCCCAGGTTACGCGCGGCTGCTCTGTTTCCCTCTTTTAATGCGAGATTGACTGCTTTCAACTTGAAAGCTGCGTCGTGTGAATTTCTGCGTACCTTCCCCATGGTAAGTGAGAGTGTTGCTTCTACTGCTCGTTCTCATGCTGTCGAGAACGAGCAAAGCTTTTTTTTGGTGAAAGAATCCTCCAGGGCGCTTCTTGTTAACAGTCCGAGTGAGTGGCAGGTCGAACGTCAAAGGCACTTCATCCATATTTATGATCTGCTCCGGTTCGATGGAATATTCCTTGATCTTCCTTTGTGTGAATTCGCCGAAGTTTGTGATTTTCTCCTGGTAGTCGGGGGAGGGAGTTGATGGCCGAGTGGCCGTTTGCTTACCGTAATTACCATATGTAAGTGGTCACGCACAGAGGGGATTGTCGGGAAAGAGATGGCTGTTTGAGGAAGCTCCCATTTACCGTATTACCGTAACATTTCAACAAAACAACATAACACAACACCACCGTTGTTTATTTTTACAGTGCACACAGTGTCCGCGGTGTGGTGAAAAGAGGGCAAGAGAGGAAATTAAAACAGAAGTGGATTTATAGTTAGAAAGAGTGCTAAAAAAGAGAGATTTTATTTGTATTTTTTTTTTTTTTTTCTGAAAAAATCCATAGATAAGACGCACCGTTATATAAGCCGCAGGGGCCAAAAAACGGGAAAAAAGCCGCGGCTTATAGTCCGGAATTTACGGTAGATGTTTTTCATAGAGCTCGGACGCTGCCTGCAAGACAACTGCACATATCTGCCACACGTCTGCCTGCAAGACATGTAAAAACTCCTAATATTCGCATCATAGCAGTGGATGGTAACGTGCATACCATAAAACGCAGAGTCCCAAATAGACGCCGGTCCCTTATAGACGCCCCGGTACTCTTTTTTCCCATTACGGTATGTTTTTCTGTTGCGCTCAGACTGAATTCACAGTCACTTATGGTAATGATGTGTGTCTTTTTGGCACAATTCAGGTGGAAGTCAGTCATCTTGTTGGCAAGACGAGAGATTATACTTTCTCCCCCCTGTCAGACAGTTGTATACTTTGTTTATACATAACAGACATGTTTCAAGTATGTATACCGCATTGTTTGATGCTACGGACTATACGGACAGAGTACGGACGGAGTCAACGTGTTAGACTGGAGACGCTGTCTGGTTTCCATAAGGACAAAATGGTGGAGGAGTTACGTTAGTGATGTTAGTTAGCGTTGTAAAAGTGCATTTCTGTCAGCGGAACAGCAATCATAAATGCAGTATGGATTGTACCGGACATTGGAAACATTTGGTAGGCTAAGTCTGCTTGTTGCACAACACTATTGTCTCATATATGCTTCTTGGTTAGCTAACATTAGCTAACGTTAGCTGCTGCCTGCAAATGCTAACGTTACTACCCGTATAACGTTGCTACAATCAAACTGCTTCTTTCCAATGAAAGACAAACAACTGAATGTGACCGATTGGACGACGATGATGATGATGATGATGAAGGAGGACATCTCAGTTGTTGTTCTTTGTTCCAATCCATACTGCCTGTACCTACCTACTTGTGTGTACTAAGTACATTCATACTGGTTTAAATAAGCAATTTGATACCTTCCAATATTTGCAGAGCAAGAATTCTGTGCAAAAAGAATTAAACGGCGGTCCCAAATAGACGGTGGTCCCGTGTAGACGCTGGGTCTGAAAACAATTTTTGGTAAATAAACGCCTGGGGGTTTATTTGAAGTTTTACAGTAATTTCGCATTTTCTTTGCAGATTTTCTGAAAATTCGGCTAAAATTTGCGATCCATTTGGATGGAAACCCAACTAGTGAGTGAGAGAGAGCAACAGAGCGAGAGGGAGAGAGTGAGTGAGAGAGACAGAGAGAGAGAGAGAGAGAGAGTGAGAGAGAGAGAGAGAGAAAGACAGAGAGAGAGAGAGAGAGAGAGAGAGAGAGAGAGAGCAAGAGGTACCAGTTTGCAGATGAGAGGCTTGGAAGCCAGAAGGCAATTTAAACAGGCTTGGCTCCCTCTCAGGCATGACAGACTGCTCATTCCCCGTCCTCACACACACACACACACACACACACACACA
>NC_139646.1:13928103-13946697 GCF_964638095.1 Poromitra crassiceps
TGCAGCACATTATCACAAGGGTCTGCAAGGTTAATGAAAACAGGATCCAAACACATCCATATACGGATGGTATGAGGCTGGAATTATGGATTATGACTGCTTGGCTGCCTGACAGCTACCTATTAACATGTCTGACACATTCCTGCTCTGTCTACCTGTCTGCTTTGCCTTTCACTTTGTTTTCATGCAGGCGTATCTTTCTGTGGAGGCCTGTCTCACTATACAGGATGTGTGCATCTGTCATGGAAGTGCCCAGTTACCGCACACGCCAACCAGTCTATGTGTCAGTCTCTCTCACCATCTCTCCATGCCTGCTTTACCGCACGCCAACCAGTCTATGTGTCAGTCTCTCTCACCGTCTCTCCATGCCTGCTTTACCGCACGCCAACCAGTCTATGTGTCAGTCTCTCACCGTCTCTCCATGCCTGCTTATTTGTTTGTCTGTCAGTATGCCTGCCGGTCTGTCTCTCTCTCCACCTGCCTGTATGTACAGTAGAGGGCTGACACGGGAGTGGTCTTTCACTCCAGAGTATTAAGAATAAATAAATAAATAAATAAATAAATAAATAGATAGATAAATAAATAAATAAATAAATAACTAATGTTCTCCCCATCCTTTTTAGATTACTTTACCTACCTACTGCAGTTTTAATTCATACCATTTGGCCATGTTTATATATAAAAACTGGTCTATTGTCATGATTCCCGCTTCCATTGGCTTTTTTCCTGCCCCGTCCCATTCATGTGATGAATAGTGACATTACCCCCAATCCCGCGGGATTCCCACAGGAATATCCAGGGACCTGCGGGACTCCCGAACAAATGTCAGCCTCGAATATACAGTGTGTTTTTCTGTCTGCCTATATCTCCCTCTGAGCTTGTCTGTACCCTGCTACCCCGCCCCCTCTTTAGACTGACCCTGTCTTTTATTTCTGTTTTCCCTTTCCCCTCATATTCCTTGATCTTTCAGTTATCCTCTCTCTCTCTCTCTCTCTCTCTCTCTCTCTCTCTCTCTCTCTCTCTCTCTCTCTCTCTCTCTCTCTCTCTCTCTCTCTCTCTCTCTCTCTCTCTCTCTCTCTCTCTCGTCCCCAATGATCATTTTTCATTCTTATGTGTTTCTAATCTTCCACTTTCGTTTTCGACCAAAGCAATCAATCTGATGGATCTTCATAGGGAGCTCAGCTGCATACTGAGATGAAAGTTCACAGATGGAAAAATCAAAAAGAAGCTGAAGATCAAGTGATTTGGAAGTAAGACATGAACTTGGAGCTTGTCTTTGGGTACTGGTAATAATGTAGGTTCTGTACTCCCTTTTTTCCCCCTGAATAAAATGGACTCGTCCTTAGTTCTCTGATGCCGTTTCATTTGGTGAGAAAGCATGGCCTGTTTTTTTCATGAGTTCACTCTCTTTCTATGGGAATTCACAGGTAGTCTTTAAACCCCATTTACACTGGTAAGCCTCTCAACTCTAAAGCTCTTGCACTGAGAGCGTTTGTATGCCTGTTGAGTGTGTGTGTGTGTGTGTGTGTGTGTGTGTGTGTGTGTGTGTGTGTGTGTGTGCACGCATGTGTGTGCAGGCGTATGTGCGTATAAATGGGTGGAGGAAAGAGGAGGGTGTAATGTCCATTTGTACTGTAAGTGGTGGAGTAGGGGTTGTACAGTATCTATGTGTGTGTGTGTGTGTGTGTGTGTGTGTGTGTGAGTGTGAGTGAGTGTGAGTGTGAGTGTGTGTGTGTGTGTGCGTGCGTGCGTGCGTGCGTGCGTGAGTGAGTTATGTCACCTGTTTCCAAATACCCTATATTGCCGTACTGGTCCCGGTAATGATTGGATTTTTTTTTCTTTGTTTGTTTGCACCAGTAAGAGTCCACCAAGATGTCGAATGAAAGCTGAGAATCCACAGATTCTAATGTTATTAAGCCTCATCACTCTATGAGCAAAACTCACTGAACTAGCAGGCAAAGAAAAACACTTAAGCCTACTGCCACGACGATGGGTACACTTTGAAACAGTTAAACATCTAGCACTGGCATTTGCCTCACTATGCCACTGGCAAATGCACCCAACATACTAAAGTGGTCTCTCTGCCTCCTCACCTCACCTCCCCTGCACCCCTGTGAGCCCCTCCTCCATGCGCCTGACAGTTGCCATGGTGACCATCACTACACCATGGAGACGGGAGCTGCCTGGGAGGGGTGGAGGGGTGGAGGGGAGAGCGCCACTTAAGGATGACTGAAAGGCGATGGCAGGTAGACAGAGAAACAGAGAAGTGGATGGGTGGCGGAGAGATGGACAGACAGTGAAGGAGATGTCACAGAGGTGGTGCAGGGGGCAGCTGGGGTGGAGGAGGTGAGAGAGACATTGAGAGACAGACAGAGAGAGAGAGAGAGAGAGAGCTAGAGAAAATGCCAGACTGTCAAAGAGATGTTTTTTTTCACTTTTCCTTTTCCGTTTTTTTTTTTTTTTGCCACCAAAAAGTGTTAAAAAAAATAAAATCCCCATTTGCAGACGTTGTGTAGGCTATATTTCCCTGGCGAGGGAAATGGACCTCAGATGTGAAAGTGTGTCCTTTTCCATGAACGCTAACCTTGAAAACTATTTCAGAAAAAGTCATTATTCATCGAACCTGCCCCCGAGTTCAATTTCAAAACGTAGTTCTCCGGCGAGCCAAACGCGGCAGTACATCACAAGACGAGCTGGGCAGAAAAGATTGCATTAGTTTTATTTACTGTGTTCTTCCAGGAGACAATTACAATGTGGGGCAGGAGGGGAGAACAGGAGGGTGGAATGGGGGAGTAGGATGCCGGTCGCTTTGGCACTTACTAAATAGCTGCATTTAGCACAGGTAAATTATAGGGCCTATTTCTGTATAGATGCTCCCACTTCTCAGTTCCCAACACCTCTCTTAGCGCCTGTGAGTGTGTGTGATGATAATGTGTGTCTATCTATCCATGAGGGTGTATCTGTGGAAAAGCCAGTTTGTGGAGTGTGTGTGTATCACTATGCGTGTGTGTGTGCCTTCACACACCGCCCACAAACAAACATCAGACGCCAGAGGGACAAACATCAAGGCGCTCTTGTTCCGTAATAGGAGTCCCGGTGGTTGTGACAGAATTAGCAGAAAGAAGCGACGTGCGCTGCACCATCAGATGACTTGATCTCCACACTGATACCTGGCACACTGAGACGCCTCCGTGCGCTGCACCCTCAGATGACAGTGTTTCCCACAGGATTTTGAGAATTTGTTGTGGTGGGGGACCGCAGACCCACTAGGGGGGTGCGGGGGCATGGCCCCCCGCGAGATTTTTTTAAACATTTTAAAGTAAAATGCATGAATTTGGTGTACTTTGAGAAAGCTTAAGAGCAAAATTAAAAGGCTAGATCTATGAAGAACATGTCATCATTACTGTGCTGTGGGTTTACAATGACAAACTGAATTTCTCCCTATAGGTCAGGGATACTCAACTTGCTTTGCCACTTTCGTGAAATGATAGAAGGCGAGGGGCCAGTTAATAAACAAACAATATACATTTTTCTGTAGCGGATTGTAGGTTTTTGGGGTGACAGCCGGAGTTTAGGCTGACAGTGTTGTGCACACCGGATAGTTAGTTAGGTTAAGTTAGTTAAGTACATACATAAGTGCCTGGGTAGCGAGCAGATGGCGGTATTTGACAATTTAGCAGCTAAATCATAGATTATTGAAAGATATTCCATATTCCAGACTGAAATGCTATAACAGAAGTATTGGCCAGAATGACATGAACATTTATTGGACACTTATTCAGCGGATATCTTGCATGTTGCGTTCAGGTGCACTGTAAAAAAAAAAAAAAAAAAAAAAATTGGTCAACATCTTATTGTGGCGGTCAAAATATTATTGTGGCGGCCCGCCACAAATTCCTTTATGTATGGGAAACACTGGATGAATTGATCTCCACACTGATACCCGGCACACTGAGACGCCTCCGTGCGCCGTAGAGCAGCACATTCATATGCAGAGGGCAAATATGTATTAGCAAAAAGCACAACGCTGCCAGTCTCATTTCACAAGCAACTTCTGACAACAAGGGATGGAGACAGAGAGAGGGGAATACAGTGTCCATGGAAAACAAACAGACTGTTTTTATCTCAAGGTTTCTGCTCTGAGATTACGTGCAATTATATGAGCCACAGAAAAACAAAATCCCCCATGGCCCCTCTCTCCCACCCCCCTTCTCTCTCACACACACACACACCCAGCCACACACACACACACACCCACACACACACACACCCACACCCACACCACACACACACACACACACACACACACACACACACACACACACACACACACACACACACACACACACAGCCCTGGTGCAAGTCTGAAAGTCCTGATATTAAGAGACTAGGGGCGGGAGGTAATGGAAGGAATAAATCTTTACTTGGTGAGTCACATAATGCTGCTTGTGGTGCATGGTATGCATCTATCAGATAGAGAGAGAGAGAGAGAGAGAGAGAGAGAGAGAGAGAGAGAGAGAGAGAGAGAGAGAGAGAGAGAGAGAGACCATGATGACAAACCATTTGAATGTACTGTAAGGAATAAGCCTGGCTGTTCCTACCCGCACCGCAGAAAACAAAGATGTGTGTTTCACTGCTGAGGAAGAAGGAAGCAGACCTGGGTTACATGGTATTTGCAAATTATTTGCAGTGTGTGTTATAGCCTGTTTGTTGCAACAGATGGGTGGGTTTTGCCAAACACAGTGGGCCTGGAGAACGTATGGCAGAAACCAGAGACAGTCACAGGGAAGACATCTTGAAATGTGAAAGTAGTTCTTGTACACTTTTCTGAGATTGGCTACCCGGCAATATTTGCATTCCCTGATGTACTGTAGCAACTCCATCTGGCTGCTGTGAAATTAAAACAAATATTAGAAAATGTTATTTGACACACATGTGGGACAAAGCTGTTGACATTGTGTGTGTGTGTGTGTGTGTGTGTGTGTGTGTGTGTGTGTGTGTGTGTGTGTGTGTGTGTGTGTGTGTGTGTGTGTGTGTGTGTGTGTGTCTGTGTGTGTGCGCGTGCGCAACATAACTTATGTCTGTCAGACAAAGGATTACTGAGCCAGACTTGCCTGGCTCACACACTAGTAGAATGTCATCTTGTAACACACTTCACAGGGTTTCAGGATATCCTAGTGTGAGAGTACAGTAGCCTATGTCACATGACCATGAAACAGACGTAGGTGCAACAGAATAATAACAAACTAAATCACTGTGGCATTTTCCTATAAAACCATCCATAATGTGACCTCACATTCTGTTTCACTCTGGACTCAGAGCCGTCCAGTGATTTCAGTGGAGTAGCCTATACTTGCCTTGACAGACAACTCCTTCAGCCAATCAGCATCGTAAGATCCAGTCCACTCAGAAGAGCGGCTAAAACATATCTTCCACTGAGAAACACCACAGGTGCATACTCTTGTTCTTTGTTGTCATTTAGTCTGCAATAACTGCCCTTATAGCTGTGTTTAAGGTTAGCATTACCGCTCGTTGCCTGATTGGTCGGTCATGTTGTCAACTACGAGGCAGGTCCCTGATTGGTGCGTGCACTTCGTAATTTCTGGAAATCGCTGTGGGGGCGGGCTGGAGGCCAGACTGATCGGCAGAACGGAACAGAATGTGAGTTCAGGTGATCTGGAGGGTTTAGCAGACGCTTTCGTTGAGCAAGATGGATGCAGGGCTGAATGATGAACTTGTGGAAATGTTCCATACTCACAACTGGCTCATATATATATTTATATATGCCAATTAGAAAGGGGATGTGATTTCGTAATGGCACCGGTGACATGGGAAGAGAAAGCGGGCCCACAAGCTGTGCGTCGTGGTGTCAAAAACGAGTTACACTGACAGTTGTAGGTATAGCCATAATGTCAGCTTGACAATGCTGTTATCGTGAAACAAAGAAAATAATATGACAGGTGGGAAATGTTAAGACCCCATTGTTTTCAACCAGGAAGGATGTGTCATTGACAACCCGCAATGATGCAACCTGATGAAATAGGAGATGAAAAGCACACTTCCTGTGTGGCCTAATCAGCTTCCTGAATGCCTCGGGTGATACCGACATCGTTTTCTCTAACCCCGTTATTTGAAACAAAAAAAGATTGACTCCGAAAGGAAATTGGCACAACAGTCCCCAATCATCAGTCCTTGGCACTCTAAATAATGTAGAGATAAATATATCAAATGTATAATTGATCACATTGGGCACTTTGAGAAAGCAATGATAGAGTAATCAAAGGGAAGAGTCATTTTAAAAGCAGAGCTAATGCAGCAATCAGCTCGGCTGATTTGTCAATAACAAGTGATCTATATGCTTCTGCTCTGGCGGAATGCCCTACAGGTAAAGACGGGAAACAAATGAGAAATGTTTAAGTGCAGTCTTTCACTCACACACACACACACACACACACACAGACAAATACACTAATAACACACACACACACACACACACACACACACACACGGACAAATACACTAATAACACACATTCACACACACGGACAAAATACACTAGTAACACACATTCACACATGGACAAATACACTAATAACACACATTCCCACACATGGACAAATACACTAATACCTTCTCAGCTGTTGTTGTTGTCGTCGGCGTCGGCATGCTAATCAGGCTCTGGTATGGTTGTAGCCCTGAGGCGCTCTCTGATATAAACACAGATAGAATAAATATCTCATTTCAGTTCCTTTAAATGAGAAACTGTGTTGTCTTCCTCCCTGATGGCTCGCAGAAGAACGTCTGTCATTAAGTATTTATAATGTTTAGTGTTCAACAGGGCCACTATCTCTCTGATGTCAGAAACCTTGAATTTTAAAAAGAGTGATACGGCACAATATGCTGCTCCAAAGTGGTCTGATGTCAGAACCTTGAATTTTAAAAAGAGTGATACGGCACAATATGCTGCTCCAAAGTGGTCTGATGTCAGAAACCTTGAATTTTAAAAAGAGTGATACAGCACAATATGCTGCTCCAAAGTGGCCTGATGTCAGAACCTTGAATTTTAAAAAGAGTGATACGGCACAATATGCTGCTCCAAAGTGGTCTGATGTCAGAACCTTGAATTTAAAAAAAGAGTGATACGGCACAATATGCTGCTCCAAAGTGGTCTGATGTCAGAACCTTGAATTTAAAAAAAGAGTGATACGGCACAATATGCTGCTCCAAAGTGGTCTGATGTCAGAAACCTTGAATTTAAAAAAAGAGTGATACGGCACAATATGCTGCTCCAAAGTGGTCTGATGTCAGAAACCTTGAATTTAAAAAAAGAGTGATACTGCACAATATGATGCTCCAAAGTGGTCTGATGTCAGAACCTTGAATTTAAAAAAAGAGTGATACGGCACAATATGCTGCTCCAAAGTGGTCTGATGTCAGAAACCTTGAATTTAAAAAAAGAGTGATACTGCACAATATGATGCTCCAAAGTGGTCTGATGTCAGAACCTTGAATTTAAAAAAAGAGTGATACGGCACAATATGCTGCTCCAAAGTGGTCTGATGTCAGAAACCTTGAATTTAAAAAAAGAGTGATACGGCACAATATGCTGCTCCAAAGTGGTCTGATGTCAGAAACCTTGAATTTTAAAAAGAGTGATACGGCACAATATGCTGCTCCAAAGTGGTCTGATGTCAGAAACCTTGAATTTTAAAAAGAGTGATACGGCACAATATGCTGCTCCAAAGTGGTCTGATGTCAGAAACCTTGAATTTAAAAAAAGAGTGATACTGCACAATATGATGCTCCAAAGTGGTCTGATGTCAGAAACCTTGAATTTAAAAAAAGAGTGATACGGCACAATATGCTGCTCCAAAGTGGTCTGATGTCAGAAACCTTGAATTTAAAAAAAGAGTGATACTGCACAATATGATGCTCCAAAGTGGTCTGATGTCAGAACCTTGAATTTAAAAAAAGAGTGATACGGCACAATATGCTGCTCCAAAGTGGTCTCATGTCAGAAACCTTGAATTTTAAAAAGAGTGATACGGCACAATATGCTGCTCCAAAGTGGTCTGATGTCAGAAACCTTGAATTTTAAAAAGAGTGATACGGCACAATATGCTGCTCCAAAGTGGTCTGATGTCAGAAACCTTGAATTTTAAAAAGAGTGATACGGCACAATATGCTGCTCCAAAGTGGTCTGATGTCAGAAACCTTGAATTTTAAAAAGAGTGATACGGCACAATATGCTGCTCCAAAGTGGTCTGATGTCAGAACCTTGAATTTTAAAAAGAGTGATACGGCACAATATGCTGCTCCAAAGTGGTCTGATGTCAGAACCTTGAATTTTAAAAAGAGTGATACGGCACAATATGCTGCTCCAAAGTGGTCTGATGTCAGAACCTTGAATTTTAAAAAGAGTGATACGGCACAATATGCTGCTGCAAAGTGGTCTGATGTCAGAAACCTTGAATTTTAAAAAGAGTGATACGGCACAATATGCTGCTGCAAAGTGGTCTGATGTCAGAAACCTTGAATTTTAAAAAGAGTGATACGGCACAATATGCTGCTGCAAAGTGGTCTGATGTCAGAAACCTTGAATTTTAAAAAGAGTGATACGGCACAATATGCTGCTGCAAAGTGCACGTGACCTTTCTGCGAGAGGCCTTTGGTACTACAAGGCTGGCATTTAAGAGGAGATCATTTTGACTGGTTTTAATTGAAGTCTTTATCTCAGGTGTAATCAGGGCTAAGTAAACAGCGCCGGAATCATCTAAGACCCAATTAGGCCTAGAGCCATGTGTGAGGAGCAGCAATATGCTGCTTCTCCATAATCAGCTGAAACTAATACTTGATGAAAGGGTCTGATATCTATACCTGTTTCCACCACTAATTGATGGTAATTAGTACAATATATGGGTAGAGTAATTGTGAAGGTGGGTGTCGTGGTGAGAGATGTCATTGGGTAAATTATTCAAATTTCACTTTGTGTGGGCATTGAAAAAAATACCTCTGGAATACTGCAGTCGTCCTTTGATTGTTATCATAATGGGCACTTCCACGGGGGAATATTGCCTGATGCCATTATGACAGTGGGAAATGAGAATGTTTGAAGGATGAGGCTTTATTAGGAGCATGTTGTAATCTTCTAATCGCTGTCATTGAGATGCACGGCTCCCCAGCAACCACACGGCAAAGCCCGCCAGATGACTCCACACCTCTGTGGCCCAAAGATAAACAAAATAAAGGGGAAAGGGAGAAAAATGGCGAGGAATATCAATGATATTCCGCTAGTTAATTAACTGATGAAATCGCCTTGGAGATCACTTGAATCAAATTGCACAAGTGGGCGATACACACACACGTGCACACACACCCCGCTGCTCTGCAACGAATGGGCTTAACGCAATCACATGTTTTTTAATGGAATCATGTGAATTAATGTCTCAGATCTGAGCTTTTATGAACTTGCCTCAGGTGGCCAACGCACTCGGAAGATTATTCAGCCGAGCTCTGTGGAACAAAGCCTGTGTGTGTCTCAGCACACGCCTCGGAGGAAGCTGAGGAGGAATAGGACAATGAGGGATGATGCACTTATTCCTAGATATTGCAGTAGAAAGTGTGTATCAGGGTGCAGTTCTCATATGTTGATGCATCTATTTCTGCAACAGTTGACCCTCCGTTTATAGGCAACTACTCATTTGATTACCACCGTAAAGCATCTCAAGCAAGTTCCCTTATATATATTTTTTTTACATGGTGTATTGTATAAATCTCTATAAATGACATCACCTTGTAATGGATCATATACTCAGATTATTAATTTGACAGTGAGAGCGAGAGCAAGGCCCATAAATACAAACGCTTGCAGTGCACACATAGTATAAGTTATAAAATACCGCAGCAACTGTCCACGGCATGTGGGTGAAAAATCACAGCGTGAAAGGAGGACAGGACCACACCAGTAAGAACATGCGTGTATTTTCTCCCTCCAGCGCCCTTTGGCTTGTGACTCACTGCAAATGCATTGGGAGGTAAGTGCATATTGAGGTAAGTGCATATTGAGTTGACTTTTCACGGTGAGAGTAAGACTGAGTGTGAGTGAGATAATGATACAAAACAAATGTCAGCAGCTCATCTGATACATGGTAACATGGTTTGGTGATCGACTCACCTGCAAACCCATAGGGGTTACTTTAGCGTGCTCTTTGTTAGCTAAATGTCAGCTCTCCTGCTGGTCGTATCTGATACCCCCAGGGGAAGACCTGTCGAGATACTGCTGAGGTCCAAAGGTTCAACCCACTGTCTGGCTCATTTTAAAGCTCCTCTCTCCACTAAGATGACCATGACAACAAGCCACATGAGCAGCTTTTTCCACAGCAAAAAATGGTTTCTGTAACACAATTCCTCGGCTGCCCCTGCACCTTAAACAGCTAAAAAAGCTGGACATGGACATGGCTACATTGTATTTTTGGGCAAACTCAATTAAATGCTAAATAAAACCTGGTCAACCAGCTAGCACGCTGTGAAGTACCACAGAGCATATCCTACATTTAAAACACTAAATAATGTGTGTGTTCCTCGTAATGATAGTGATTTATGGAAGCAGCCATGCGACCTATTTTGTTAAGTAAGGGTGCTTCATAAATAGATATGACTTGATTTAACATAATGGTTGCTGTTTGGAACAGGGCATTTAAATGCTCCCATCTCTCATATGAACCAACCCTAACAGAGCTCTGTAGAATGTATATGGTGTGTACAGTATGAGGGATTTTAAGTGAGTTTGAGTTCATTCAGACAAATAGATAATATGTACTAGTACTAGGCATCTCGCGCGCTGCGCACGCTCGAGTCCTAGGCTCACCCGCTGTGCGGCCCTGCCCGCCCTGCAGCTCGCCGAGCTGGCCCTGCAGCTCGCATATGCAGCTCTGCCGCTGCGCAGCCTTGCCTGCCCTGCAGCTCAACCGCTGTGTGCGGGCTTACTTGCTCCCTCGCCCGCCCTGCAGCTGGCCCGCCGTGCGGGCTCACTTCCTCTTATGCCCACTGCGCATCACATACGTAGCTCGGCCGCCCGCTACGCTGCCTCACCTGCTCTATGGCATCACTGATGACATCATCACTGAACTTATAGCCTCAGCCAGGAGGGATGACATCACTGATGACATCATCACTAATGACATCACCGATGACATCACATCATTACTGTAGGTAATTAGGGCAATCACCTAATTAGAAAATCTGGCTCAGGTCACCTGCACAGGTGCTCTTTACACCCCCTGAAATTTTCAGCCCGATCGCACATAAAACAGCATAGCTGTGGCCGGCACAAAAATTTAGACAGACAAACAAACATTGCCCACTTGCCCCGTTTTAATATAGGATATACAGTACATTGTTTGGCTATCTTCAAGCATAAACATATAGCATCAATTGATTATTTGTTTCATATTCAACTGAAATAATACATGCGAGAATGATTTCTTGCACTAGCCTACTCTACTACACTCCAGTACTTCAATACAATTAGAGTGGTTTGCACAAATTGTGCAGTGGTAATTCAAAGATAAGCACCTCTTCACACATCCACTAAAAAGTATTATTTGGCTTACTTCTGGTGTTGGGAGGGAGATCATAAGTGGGTGCTAGATGAGTGTGATTGCCCACATCACCACTATCGGATTACTAGTGGAAAGTTAGACTGACAACCACCAAAAAGTCTGATGATACTGCAATGCAACAAAAGGATCATCTACACATCTATCCACTTACATGTCTACCCACCCACCCACCCACACATCCATCCATCCATCCATCCACCCACACATCCACTAGGGCTGTGAATCTTCACTGGCCTCACGACTCGATTACGATTCAGAGGGCTACGATTCGATTCGATAACGATTATCGATGCATCGCGATGCATCGATAATCGATGCATCACTTTTTTTCCCGAATACATGATTTTTTTTTCTCACTTTCTTTTTTCTTACTGTGTGGCTACTTTTAAAATAAAAGTGCATTTAGAATTGCATTGTATTATGATCCATAATTAAAATAAACAACTGCATGTACTTCCATTATATTTTATTTGATTATCTAAAAATAAAAAAAATAAAAAATAAAAATGTAATAATCGATTTTTGACATTTGTGAATCGATGCAGAATCGTGCAGGTCCGCATCGCGATGCATCTTATAATCGATTCTTTTTGACACCCCTAACATCCACACATCCACCCACACATCCATCAATCCACCCACACATCCATCCATCCCAGGGATTCTGTTAGCCGTCTATATGGGCTTTTGGCCAGTATCGTGTGGGGCGGCAGATTAAAACATCAACGGCCAAAGTGGCCCGTTGCAAATAGCCTGTGCCTAATAAATAAATACATTCATTACTAGCACATTAAATATCCTAATATTGCATGACGTATAAGATATAGTATTGCCAAGACAACTTAAATATAAACTTCTATAAAGCCATGCTTCGGATCAAAGAGGGCACAAATGATATTGATTGATTGATTGATATTTGCCTCAGCTGTTATTGGAACAGCGCAGGTTGAGGTTTTTACAGCAGTTTGCGTCACACGGCCTCTTGGCTGTACTACCTTTAACTGTTATGAAAGACTTTGGATTTAAGCACTGCAGGTTTTTGGATATGCGCAAATATCGCAATGTGGACCTCAGCTGCAAGATCCTCATATATGGACCAGGTGATTCTGATAAGACAAGTTGACAAGAACTACCGTTAACGTTAGGTCGCTTTAGGGTGCTTTCACACTGGTGCCCCGGTACCGTTCCCGAGCACACTTGTCCCCAAATTGACCCCAGTTCCAGAACGTTTGATGAGTGTGAACATTGCGTTCCGTTCCATTCCGTGACCGAGCGCGGAACGGAGAATCGTGACAGGGCCCACTTGAAAAGGTGGTCTTGGGAATGCTTTGGCGTGCCCGGGGAATACTCTGAACGGCAACCGCTCCGAACCACATAGACAACACACGGGCGAGGATACACTCCAGGCGTAGTTGATGACGCAAGTGCACTCTGCAAGTGTTCCGTTCGGTCCCGGAGCGCGGAAGAAATGTTGTAATGTGAAAGCTGACCAGCAGGGGAGAGGGGACGGGGGGCAATGGTGCCCGGGCGTGGAATGGAACGGAAAGAAAGCAATCGTTCCCAGTGAGAAAGGACCCTTAATTATCTATGGTTTAGCTGAAGGAGTTGTTTGTAAATGCTGTGTAACGCTACGCATGTTCTCTGATGTCTATCAGTTGGATGTTGTGTTGTCTTGGCAAAATGAACCCCCTCTCGTATATATTTCATCATGTTCCGGCAAACGGCACCATTCCTGTAATTGACATTACCAGGGTGAATATCTGTAACACACAGACGCTACTCGCTGCCAGTCATATCCATAGACTTAATAGAGGAGGTCATATCATAAAACGTTAGCACGTCTATTCAATGACGTCACCGCAAATAAACGGAATATGTATATGATATAATATATAACGACTGACATAGCTCTCTCAGGTCAAAAGTTATGAGTACAGTATTTTAATGTTATGTGTCTACAAGTAAAACATGAGAAAAATTGGTTTAAACGTTCCACATCTAATTTTCTACAGTGGCATTCCACCAAAACCATAAAAATAAATACTTTCCCTTTTATTTTAGGAAAATAATTATTCACTATGATGTACTACGGAGATGCAAGTAAGGAAAAAATCACTCAAAATACCTGCAAAACTCCTTTTCAACCTACTTTGGCTCATTTCTAATGTGAAGGGTCCTCCCAGGCACTGCACAAATAATAAAGCAGTTAAAAAAGTAATTTTGCTCTGTGGAAGTGAGAACCTAAACACTCTCTGAATGCAGAATGTAACCTAACCTTATTGCATCCCCACAAAACTCCAGGATGTGCTGTGATGTCATTCATGTTACAGCTTGGATTGATTACAAGTTCATTGTTGTTACAAGTTAATTTACTGCCATCAAGTCTACGTGATTTCTTTTTTGTGATCAATTCATGGGACTTCTGAAAGTTGCAAGCAGTTGGGCTGTAAGACTTTGTTTGGTTCACCCGTGTGCTTGGTTTGCTTCTATAGCGTGTTTGCAACCACGTGATTCCGATGACACCAATGAGTAGCTCCATAGTATTCATAGTATATGTATGTATATATATAGTATATGGAGGAAAACGAGTATGCAAGAGGGTTGGATGTCGCTCCACGCTGCAGGTATCGCCAGAAGATTGCAAAACATATAGGATATGAATATGATCCATATACAATGAAAAGAAGCGATTTTTCCAGCAACTTGTCCGATTTTGCTAGTGCTTTCCTATGTAGCCTGCTGCTGGATGCCCCCGCAGCATGATCACATGATTTGCAAACAAGACAACAGTCAATGGTCTCGCCCCGGGCGCCATGGCCCCGGTCGCCATCTTGACGTGACGTCACCTGATAACAACCTATATACAGTATATACTGCTGTTCTTTTACTCATATAGCACTTGAAGAAAAGCCTCAGGCCGCTTCCACAGTCATCACCTGACAGTATATACTCTCTCTGTATCTGTAGTATTTCTCTCAGTATTGTTCTACATTGATTGGTCTTCACACTCAAGGACACTCTGGTAGCGCTGCCATCCAGCATGCTGTACTTGAGCCTACAACCTCTACAATTTCCCATTAGTGAAACACTTTTGAAGTCCCTACATGAGGCCAGGTGTTTCACTAAGAGTCACCCAGTCTCTCTTTTAGCCTTGAGCTACACTAGTTCTCTCAGCAAAGAGCTTTGAGCCAGCCGTGCAGCGAGCTAGAGCCTGACGCCACAGGTCCTTACCACTGTAGATGTGTGAAAAAGACCTGAGGATAGCCCTGACATGGCCAACGCAAACCCCATTCCAGGGCTATCAATAATTCAGAAGGACAAAGTGTCTGATGCATGAGAGTAAATCCAGCTTGCTTCTCTCTCCCGTGTCAATATTTTGACAGCGAGTGTGAAGAGGGGAAGGAATCCAAGGGGACTCCGCCATAAAGTGTTCTTTCATGTTTTGTAAAGTGAGTGGTATCGCGCGGGCGCTCCCTCTCGCCGATTCTACATCCATGAAATGGGGAGTTAAGAGGAAGCTACACTGAGAGGCACAGTTCTGTTCTGACTGACTGACTAACTTAACGACTGGCTGGCTGGGGAAATGATTGAGCTTTGGCGCTGTCGCCGTCTGCTTCTCTGTGGCTTCTCCCGCTTCCCACGTCTGGCTTTGTCTGTCACTGCTTCTGGCTTTCAATATTCATTTGCGACCTCTCTGTCTCCCTCTGACACCCTCGCCTCCCACGGCGAAGGGAAGGAGCGCGGGGAAGGTCATTAGCGTTACATGGAGGAGCGAGGCGCACGGGCAGAGGGAGCAGGAGAGATGACGCTGTGCATGGAGGAGCGAGGCGCACGGGCAGAGGGAGCAGGAGAGATGACGCTGTGCATGGAGGAGCGAGGCGCACGGGCAGAGGGAGCAGGAGAGATGATAAAAACAAACGGAGAAGAGTGTGCCAAAGGTAATGAGGCCAAGAGAGAGAGAGAGAAAGAGAGACAGAGAAAGAGAGAGAGAGACAGAGACAGAGAGAGGATTGTAATAACAACAGAAGAATCCATGTGCCAGTGCCAGGGGAGTCCTGATTTAAAATGACTCAGAGGGAATGGCTTTTATCACCGATATACCATCATCATCTTCAACTCTCTTCTATTGTGTGATTTTCTGCTGAGCCTACCACCCAAAGCCCAGGAATATGAATTATGTTCTTTCCATTTCTACCATTCAGCACTTTGTCCCATGGTTAAATGATCCAAACATACAGCACAATAATCTGCGGTCATGAACTGATGTTTTTAGGAGGAAGAACTGGATTTTAGAAGATAGATTGACACATCTATCATCTCTAGCAGTGGTTCTTAACCGTTGCCATATCAAGGATCCCACATTCAGCGCACATTTAGGCCCCGGAGGCCCATTTGACAAGCCTCTCAAAGCCAAATCAGAGAGCATTGTTATTGTCACATGTGATTTTGTCCAGAATTCCATGACTATGTTATTGTAGGTCGAGAGATAACAGAGAGATTCTGGTCACAACAGTCGTTCTCCTACATTCACTAATGGTGTTAAATTCTTGATAATGATATAATGGTGAAGTTTAACAATTCATCAATTTGCTGTGCACCCCCTGGAACCCCCTCAAGGGCCCCCTGGTGGTCCCCAGAGGCCACGGTGAGAACCACTGCTCCAAAACCTTCTTCAGGGTTCATACACTGATATGCAGGGAGGGGGAAGGCTGCCATCCAAATCTGGGTTGCACGGTGCAACTAATCACTTAACTTGCCTCCGAAAAGTATCTTTGCTGTGCATTGTGCAAGTACACATACACACAACACAACACAGCGCGCGCACATGCGCCAACGCACGCACGCACACACACATATATATACACACACACACACACACACACACACACAAAAACACACACACACACACAGCGAGATGGGGCGGAAACCGCAAACACTCCTTTAATTATGCTATGAAGTTTCTCCCCGATGCCCTAGTTATTGTGACTTTCCGGCTGGGGAGCGGGGACGTGCCGGAGTCTTTGGGGACAGCCGAAGTGAGGGAGGCACGACGAAAGACGTCCCTGGTGGCACCAGGGAAGACCACATCGGCGCTCTCAGGGGGGGGAAGAATCCAGGACCTTGTTTTCTCTGTCTTTCTCCTTCTCTCTAATGGAAGAAAGGAAAACACGACAACATCTCAGGAGGCCTTTTGTATTTCTGGGAACATAATGGTATATAAATAAAGAAAACTGGGAATGAAGCCATCAAACACGCTATTAGTGTTCCATGGGCTGTCACTGTTGTTTTCTCTCTCTCTCTTTCCCCCTATTTTTATCCCCGCTGGCAGTTAATCACTTTGGTTTGAAAACGAATTAACATCTGGAAAGAACAGTACATCTTCACTAAGATTCCTTTCCTTCCTTCCCTGTGACAGTGTTGCATACTCCAACTGGAGTCTGAGTCTTGGACTTGTTTCCAGGACCGCTGACTCGACTTGCACTTGAGCACTGATGACTCAAACTTGGACCCGAGGACTCGTTATTTTCTCCCCTCTTTGTAATCGGCCCTAATCATTTGGCATATGATACTGCTAGCTATATTAATATCATGACATTACATTTCATATGATACTGCTAGCTATATTAATATCATGACATTACATTTCATATGATACTGCTAGCTATATTAATATCATGACATTACATTTCATATGATACTGCTAGCTATATTAATATCATGACATTACATTTCATATGATACTGCTAGCTATATTAATATCATGACATTACATTTCATATGATACTGCTAGCTATATTAATATCATGACATTACATTTCATATGATACTGCTAGCTATATTAATATCATGACATTACATTTCATATGATACTGCTAGCTATATTAATATCATGACATTACATTTCATATGATATTGCTAGCTATATTAATATCATGACATTACATTTCATATGATACTGCTAGCTATATTAATATCATGACATTACATTTCATATGATACTGCTAGCTATATTAATATCATGACATTACATTTCATATGATACTGCTAGCTATATTAATATCATGACATTACATTTCATATGATACTGCTAGCTATATTAATATCATGACATTACATTTCGTGCAAGGCCATGTGTTTGTACATGTGGATTCACGCTCATGTTCAGTAACTCTAGACTCGGATTCGGTTAATGGGGACTCGACACAGATTTTTCTTTGACTCGGATTTGCATTCGTACCCTAACACTAGGGACTTGAGACTGGACTCAAGATATAGTGACTTGACTACAACACAAGTGCAATTCTCTTGGTGTTTGACATGTTTCTAGAAGATTCCTGAAACAAATGAAACTGCATTGTAAGCAAGTGGAGTGATCTCACCACAGTGGAAGCATTTTTCTCAGGAGGAGTCAGATTTGAAGGCTGAATATGAGAGAATATGATAATATGAATTCTTCACAGCTGCAGACACTGACTTGACTTAAGTCGGTTGATGTTGTTTTTACTCGTGCTTTTCATCTGACTCACAATTTCTTCTTTTTTGCTCTTTGTGTGAGTCACCCATTTGAAAAGGTCACAACATCCAATCAGCAGAATGCTATTAACTCTGGCACATACTCAAGTCTTACAGTAAAAAAAAAATGAAAGAAATTGTTCCATGTAGATGCTGCTCATCAGCAAGTGATCACCTTGATACCCCCCATCACCTCTCTCAGATGGTCGTTGCATTTTAACTTGTTACTTAACCTTCGACCCCTTTCCCTTTCTCGCGTCAGGCGGCTGACACCGCATAATTGACAAAACAGTCCGGGCACTGATGCCAGCCTGGCTTTATGACAGTGGATAATTTGCTTGGTGTTATGAGTCGTATTAAAATTAATTAACACAGCGGCCTGCACCGCACTCATACTCTGACGGTCAAGTCTGAGGTTCTGCATCTAATCATGGTGACAATTTGTCACCTCATTTATTAG
>NC_139646.1:13949397-13974397 GCF_964638095.1 Poromitra crassiceps
TTGACGACCACTGTTCTCTCTCAAACACACACACGCGCGCGCGCGCGCGCACACGCACACGCACACACACACACACACACACACACACACACACACACACACACACACACACACACACACACACTAAAGCCTCTTCTTCTAAACATGAACTGTGCAGGGCTCCAAAGTGCGACCTATTAGGTCGCATGTGCCACCTAATTTCAAAATGTGCGAGTTAATTTGCAATCAGGTCGCACTCGTGCGACTTGGGAGAATGAGAGAGGATAATATTTTTTTCCCCCCCAACCAATCGCCTGCTTCAGATCGCATCTTTCTGTCCCCTCTGCTCCCCGTCTGCCTGCGCGTGCCTCTGTGCTGCAAGACAGCGGTTACGTCACTCACTCACAATACACACACCGGGTAGTGGCGAAAAAGTGTTTGGAAGTTGCACTCTCTCTATAGCGAAAGCAGCTTGGGCGAGAACAAACAGCAGAGCAGCTAACATGGCGTCGCCTGTCTGGCAATTTTACAACTTGTTGCCGTTTGCATTGTGTGCTCAAAGGAGATACCGCATGGGCGAATGTGACAATCCGCCAGGAGAATGGATATCACTTTGTAGTTAGTCAAACTCAGGCATGCGCTGCGCTGCGCACGGAGGGAAGAGGCGCAACAGAGTGAAGCCTGCCCTGTACCCCGCGGCCTCTCACCAGGCAAGACCGCGGCTTCACCAAACACCCTGCGGCCTAGCGGAGCGCTGCAGCTCAACTAACTACAGGAGCTTGCTGAGCAGCGGACTTTTTTCACTCTGAAAACAATTGAAACCACCGCCACGACTTTATTTCACCAGAGGCGAAGTCAGCAACACAAAGACTGATGGAAATAACAGTCAGCAACGACAGCAAGAAACGAAAATAAATAAATGCAAAGCTAATGGAATTCATATGTCTTGATCAGCAGCCGCTGTCTGTTGTGGAAGACCTCGGGTTCAAATGCCTCATATCCTGCTTGGATCCACGTTACACGCTGCCAGGACGTAAATATTTAACTGACGTTTGCCTGCTGGAATTATACCAAATTGTTTACAAGCACATCGAGAGCCTTATGAAAGACAACACCACGTCAATCAGCTTCACGACTGACATTTGGAGTTCAAGTGTCTGTCCTATGTCCATGCTGAGCCTAACTGCGCAGTTTATTGATGAAAAGTTCGACCTGAACAAAGTTGTACTTCACTCACAAGAGTTTTCTGGGTCACACACCGCGGAGGCTATCGCTGCAGCTTTCACAGACATGTTCCAAGCTGTGTTGGTGCACATGTTGTGTACATAGTATTATATTTTTTGTTTTATAAGACTATTTATTTTTCAACAGGAAAGTTACAGTATACAGTCTACTCTGTAATAAATAATAATAAAACGGTTGCCAACTCATGATACTTTCTCATCTCCTAATTTTAATACTTAATATACAATGTCGATGTTGTTAAGAATAATTAAATATATGAATAATGCGACACAATAAATAGAAGGCTTGAATTGATGGATTTGACGCGGTGATCGGTGATCGGCCATATCGGGATCGGCAGATACTGCTTCCAGTGATCGGTGATCGGTGATCGGCCTCAAAAAAGCTGATCGGAGCATCTCTACGTATTAGTGTTGAGGGTCCAGCACTGGAGGACTATGATGCCAGGCAGGATGTTAAGGTGTGGTTCTCCAAGGGAAAGGCCCCCAGGAGGCCTAACTTTAAGAGTTGGCCAGTGTCCATGCAGGCCAGGACTGATTCCAGTCTT
This sequence comes from Poromitra crassiceps, assembly GCF_964638095.1. NCBI lineage: Eukaryota > Metazoa > Chordata > Actinopteri > Beryciformes > Melamphaidae > Poromitra > Poromitra crassiceps. The sequence continues at coordinate 13,951,169 of NC_139646.1, forward strand.
TGGATCTCATAGAAATGGCAGCATCACAGGCAATCTACAGGCTCACAGTTAGCTGTAAGCTCTAGATTGTCTGTTTTGGTGCTGACATGCTGCCATAGAACACATGTTGAATGTGATCCAAAACACAGTGAGTAAATGTATGCTGCTGTTTATGTTTATTGTAAGTTGTGCAGTTTTATTGACTGGAGCTTATTTGAACTGAATGTGTTAATGCTGCTGTGGTCAGGTGGAGTGTCACTTTAAGTTGGCTGTTGCACTGTTGGATAAGTTGAGGATGCTGTCTGTGCTGTGGAAACACTCAGAATCGACTTGTCTGTTTCTCTCTACCTCCTCATCTCCTCCGCCATCTCCAGCACTAGTTCCTCATGTCATTACATGATGTATGTTATTTTATGGTTTGATTTTATTATTCATATAAGAAGACCTTGTGTCAACTGCTCATGCAGTGTTTAATCAATCGATTAAAACATTTGATAAATGTCAAGTTTGAGTCATAGTCAATTTTTACATCAGATCACGGCAATACTACGGTATTTGGAATATAAATGTATCATCGGCATCATGGCATGAAAAGGTTATGTGTTAATTGTCACACGGTAAAAAAATATGGTGCTACCTAATTTATTTTTGTGCTACCTAATGAAACAGTAGGTAGCACTAGTGCTACCTGGAAAAAAACGAGTTTGGAGCCCTGGAACTGTGGATCATAACCATAGGATCAGGTCCGACTATCCCCCGCAGGTACCCTGCTAGACATGACTCAATACCACTTAATCACTTTCTAAACATGGGGAGAAGCTCCGGCATGGTCTGGGGCACAGTGCTGCTTGGGACACATCTTTGCACACATTTGACTCAGGTGTGGTTATGAGTAGGAGATCACTGCATGTCTAGAAACAGCTCTACAGTAAACAGACTAGCACACACGCTTCACAAGCCCTGTGCATATTGAAATTGTGCTGAGGACTGAGAGGATGAGTTTTCCATAGCCCCCCGATAACATGATCAAAACATCTTAATGTAGGCTATAATAACCTTCATATAAGCTTCATCACCCTCCTTTTTCTTTTTTCTTTCTTTCTTTCTTTGCCATCGAATTGGAATTCTGTATAGAACCCTTTATCCTAAATATGCTGTTTAATATGCAGCAATGAGAAATTATCATCAAACAAGAAATATGAAGTTATGAATACTGATTTAGCATGTGCCGTTCCCTCGCAGTGACTTAAATGTAATGAAATCATTCAGTTGTTCATAATGCATGAGTGCACGGCTTGTCATCAAAAGAAATTGTGTTGTTCACTTGCCGAGGAAAATGAAATAATGATGATGTGCTTGAAAATGACTGCTGTGTGGGATTGAAAATCGGCAACAGTGATTAAGGTGAACCCACCTCATCACATATAATATGTGATTTAACTACAATGAAGTGGAGAAAGACAGAAATATCACATATAATATGCAATTTAATGGTGACATATTGCATAAGAGTAGAATAGCTAGCTAGATAGCTAGCTAGCTAGCTAGCTGGATAGATAGATAGATAGATAGATAGATAGATAGATAGATAGATAGATAGATAGATAGATAGATAGATACGTAGATGATCAAATGAGAAGACACAAAAAGAAGAAAATAATCATTTCACAGCAACCGTTTTGAGGTGGTAAAGCAGGAAGTAAAACAGGTGTAAGAGATACCATTAATGATGGTTCCATTCCATTTAGGTGTTCCAGTGTCAGGGCCCTCATTAATGATTTGTTACACCTGCTTTACTTCCTGCTAACATAATAGTTTTTAAATGAAGCCATCTATTAGTGTTCCTCCTGGTATTCCTAAGCGCTCAGGCTACAGTGAGATCCCACTGTGCACCGTTCATGGGCCACCTCCACATGATGAGAAAAAAAACAAGTGGCACACCCCTCTCTTTTCTTTACTTCACCGTGATCTGTCTTTTCCTCATGTCCTCAGCTTTACTTCACCGTGATCTGTCTTTTTCCTCATGTCCTCAGCTTTACTTCACCGTGATCTGTCTTTTTCCTCATGTCCTCAGCTTTACTTCACCGTGATCTGTCTTTTTCCTCATGTCCTCAGCTTTACTTCACCGTGATCTGTCTTTTTCCTCATGTCCTCAATTATCTCTTTGTCTCCATTGTTATTTATTTCCCTGATTTTTTATCAGCATGCTCCCTTCACCATTTTTGCACATTTGAAATGTTGGTAGAAGTATTTTGCTGTGTCACTGGACTATCTTTTTAAAATAAAAGTCATGGAAGTACAGTAGAGGGTCGCAGGTTCGCGCCACCGTGTTACCTCTGGCTTGGTCGGGCAGCCATACAGGCACGATTGGCTGTGTCCTGCGGGTGGGAAGCCAGATTAAGGGTATACGTATGTCCTGGTCGCTGCACTAGCTCCTCCTCTAGTCGGTTGTGGCGCCTGGTCGGGGTGGAAGAGATCTGGTGAATAGTGTGATCCTCCCACGTGCTACGTCCTGCAGGTGAAGCTCCCCGCTGTCAGGGGAAAAGAAGCGGCTGGCAACTGCGCATGTGTTGGAGGAAGCATGGTGCTAGTCTATGGCTCTCCTCAGATCGGCAGAGGGGGCGGAGCAGCGACCGGGGCAGCAGGGGGAATTGGATGAGTACAATTGGGGAGAAAATGGGGGGGAAATCAGAAAAAAAACAAATCATGGGAAAATATGAAACCATAAACAGTTAGTAACAAGTGAGTTACCGTTGACTTTGCATTAGCATATTTATGGGGCGGCTGTAGCTCAGGAGGTAGAGCGGGTCGTCCACTAATCGTTTTGGATAAAAGAGGTCGGTGGTTCGATTCCCGCCTCCTCCAGTCTGCATGTCAAAGTGTCCTTGGGCAAGACACTGAACCCCAAATTGCTCCTGATGGTGTGCCAGCACCCTGCGTGGTAGCCTGCCGCCATCGGTGTATGAATGGGTGAATGTACCTACTTGATTGTAAAGCGCTTTGGATAAAAGCGCTATATAAATGCAGGCCATTTACCATTTACCATTTATGCATATCTATACTGTATGTATTTATGCATGTATGTAATTGATTATTCAATTGTATTTTATTTTGGAAGGCCTCAAAAAGACCATATTTTATTTATTGTTGTTACAACACTAAGAAGCCTTTGGGATGATGGGAAAGCAAAGGGAAGCTACTCAAATGTAATTTCCCCCCAATAATGTGACACCATGACTTAAAGGTTAATACTGTATTACTCACGCTCTGCTTAGATAGAAGAAAATTACAAAGGGCAAAGCATTCCCTCATCTTTCAATCTTCTAAACTATCTCTTAATAACTGCTTTCATTTCAAATGATTCATCTGAAGAGACAAAATACAAGTTAAAGAAATCTTATTCCTTCTGATATCATTACCTCGTTCATAAGACAGTGACATTTATTGGGGAATATGAAAATCCATTTGTATTTAACATTTTGTCTCAGCTGTCAGATGTGGAGAAACAATATGAACATTTAATAAAGGCTTGAATCCCTTTAAATCCCTCTCTATTTTTATTTGACATTTGGTTCAATACCCTCATTATGACAGCATTTAACATGTGACAAAGACCCCCGCTCTCCCTGATGATTTTAATGTCTCTCTCTACAGGAGCATTGTAGGACGGAAAATGCATCTGAAGATAGCGCAAACCACGCACACAGACACACACATATGCAGACACACACAAACACATGCACGCGCGCACACACGTACGCACACACACACACACACACACACACACACACACACACACACACACACACACACACACACACACACACACACACACACACACACACACACACACACACACACACACACACACACCTTGGCTAAGCCTGTGGAATTGATGTGCCCCTAAGCCAGTTTTTTCCATGCATTATGCCCCAAGGAGAGAGCTTCTGAATGGTGGTGACTGCCACTCGCTATAAGCTAGGGATCAGACTGCAGAGGTAAACACACAGACACACACACACACGCAGATGCGCGCACACACACACACACACACACACACACACACACACACACACACACACACACACACACACACACACACACGCACACAGGCAAATGAGACAAATTTACATGCAGAAATGCATAATTTTAGAGGGACATTTGTGAGGGCAACACACTTTTTCTCTCTCACACACACACACACACACACACACACACACAGACAGACAAACACACACCTCTAAGCCAAGGGATCAAACCTACGCAGTGTGTCGCTGCCTCACGCTGGCTTAGCCACAGAGCTGAAGAACAGTGAGGGGATAGGGAGTGCAATGAAGACGTACGACAGAAGAGCTCTGTAAACAAGACATGCACGCACGCACGCACACACACACACAAACACACAAACACACACACACACACACACACGCACAAACACAAACACACACACACGGACGCGCGCGCGCGCACACACACACACACACACACACACACACACACACACACACACACACACACACACACACACACACACACACACACACACACACGTTTGGAATGACAACACAGTCTCAACCATTTTCAATGTGCCATATTTGCAGTATGCAAAAATGGTGAAATTCGGATTCTGATGAGTTGTGTACAGTACATGGATTAGGTGAAAATGGAATTCATCCAGGAAAATGGGATTAGTGTGTGGCTGTAGTATAAATTGAGCATACCATCTTCACCTGTTCGTCACATGAAGAGGTTAGCCAACAGTTAATGGACAACTTTGGACAACAGTTTTGCAGGCATTTAGTTTGACAGTTATTGTGTTATTAATGAGTTAAGTTGTGGCCCAGTGACGTATAGAGTCAACGAAAAAATGAACTATCTATTGACCTTGGTGCCACTGGCAGCCTGCTCTGTTTGCTGGTAGATTGCTGCACCCGCCGTTCCCCCATGCTGTTTGTAATTCATATAACGTAATTCCATCCTAGTCTCGCTGGCCAGCCTCCCCTCCCTTTCGAGAGAGGAGTCTGGCTGCAGGGAAACAGGCTGCTGGCATAAGCCCTCCCCTGCTCTACTCTGCTCTCCCATTGGAGGCGTCCATTTCAGGCACTGCAGGATGTCCGCTCCCCGCTTACAAGCTCTGTCATTGGCTCCGACCATGTCAATCAGAGCGGCTTCCGCCTCCTCCTCCCTGTGTGTCGCTGTAAATAGTCCCCTGTCGCCGCAGTGAAAACAACAATGCTAACTAGCGAGCAAGCTAACGGCAGAAACCTACACACTAGCTCCTTGCTACGCGCTGAAAATGGCAAGTTGGATTGTTGGAAACTATTTCCCAAGGGCACTGCCGCTAAGCGCCGCCCATCGCAATTCCAGAATGGTGACCAGCTGGTGACTATTCCATACGGGTGGCCATCAAATTCAAATGGTCAATATTAGCAGTGTTGACCATGCTAAGCTACAGAACAGCTACATAGTAGACAACCCTGCAAGTCACCCGGATGTGCTTACACGACCCTTTGACGTCAAAGGATGTCAAACACATCCGGGTTATGCTGTTATGTATAGGGATGGGTACCGAGCACTGGTATTAATTGGTACCGGTTCCGGATTGGTCGGTACCAGGATTATCAATAAGGTCCTGGACGTTCGGTGCTGCTATCTGTATTTTATTATTCTTTTCTTTTCTTTTACCGCTCCCTAACGATGACGAAGCAGCACGTTGCGTGTTTACACTCCTGTCCCGTCACTACGTTTGTGACAGTTTTAAAAGATATCAGGAGTATATATTTGGAAGAAAACTAGTTTCATGACAGGAGGCATCACACTGTTGTGTTGAATCACACTGCGACTGCCAAACTGCAACAAACGTCAAAGTGCTTTTGTTGAACCTGACTTGTTTTCTGACAGAATATTATCTGGACTTTAGCAACTCTGAATGAACAACACAATGAATGTGTTAACTTTACATGTAACGTTACATCCAGTTACAGCCATCCATTCATGATTCAGATAAGTTAGTCCATAAACTCCACATAACGTAACTGACCCCATCACGCTGGTTTGTTTCAAAATCCTTTGAAAACGGGTGTGATTTCTCCAGTGTCATGAACTCCAAATGGTCATGTTATTAACTTGACTCTTATTTAGTTCGGTAGTCACAAGGAGAGAGGACAGGCTGCTTCTAGCATGTTAGCTAAAGTACAACCAGAGACCGTCTCTGGTACAGTCTTCTTCTGTCAGTACCATCTTAACTGTAGCGTAACAGCATTGCTGCGCATGCAGTGCCCCCCGGTGGCTGTAAGTATAACTTCACATCACAACACATCCAGACTTGATGAAGAAAACATTTTGTAAATGAAAATATGCCCCAGTAAAGAGATTTCAGCGAGCCGACTTTGGTGGTGTCGAGTTTCCAGTCAGTCCCCCATTAAGGGTGTTGTAGTATGATTCCCCCTTAAGCGTGAAAATGGGGAAAACTACAGATGTTTTCTCTGGTCAAAGGGCTCCAATTTAAAAGATAATTGCATATTTCTACTACAGCAGGTGACCTAGGTTTAATAAATCATCATATTCACAGCGGTGAAATAAGCCTTGCTTCTCAGGAATTTAACTTGTATACGTAATAACAAAATCACTGTTGAATCTATTTGCATCTTTTCATGTCATGTCTTTATTTTTTGCACCAAATTATGGAAAGTAGTATCGATAAGAGTATCGATGATAAGTATCGGTATCGATAAGCAATACTGATACCGGTATCGGTATCGATAAAATAAAAAGGATATCCATCCCTAGTTATGTACAGTATGTAGCTGTTATGTATCGTCTTATCGTCTTGACTTTGATCCAGAATGCTGAGATGTTATGTCAAACATACTTTTTAGCCCACCTTAATTTGCCAGCATACTCGTGTATGCCAAGTTGAAAGCTTTCTGTTCTGTTCTGTTCTGTTCTGTTGTTTTTTTACAGTGCGGCCTCCGCTGTCTCTGTGTTATCATCGTTGAGGTCACGTGTCCTTTTATCTCCACCACCTCCTCTGAACCAACAATCAAATGACATTTCTCAAGCTAGCTCGCTGCAACTCGCACATCTATTTTGGTCAGTGGGCCATGACCGTCTGATGGCCTCGCGTGTGTGCGTGCGTTTGTTGTGGATGTGACAGGGCTGAGGAAAGGTGCAGGCTGCCAGCACTGGACAGACAGACCATGCCAAGTTCATTGCGCACAAATAGCCTATGTCTCTCTCTCTTTCCCCTCCTCCTCCTATCCATTTCTTTGCAGCCCAGCCTTAAATGCAGCGGTCCACGGTGAAGGGGTTGGGAACCACTCTCAGACTGCATATCCTTGGCGGAGGTAGCTGCGCTTTCCCGAGTGCACTTCTAGTTTCTCAGTGTTTTTGTTTGTTTGTTTGACACTTGCATTACGCAGTACTACATCTTTATATCTGTACTAAATTGATATAAATGAAGTCCATATGGTAGAGGAACTGAGCAGTGTGGATCCAGCACGCACAATGGAGGTTGGTGAAGAAACTACTAATTTCACTGACAGACAGGCTGACTGACAGGCAGACAAGGAGACAGATAACTAGATAGAGAGCAGGTCCCCTCCAGAGACCTTAAGAGGGGCAGGTGCTCAATGTTAAAAAGGAGCACATGCAGACCTGCCAAACTTGTGAATATATGTTTGAGTACCACAATAGTGTAACACAGCATGCTTTCACACTACTTTGCTTAGTTTACACAGTCATTATTCCAATCACCGCCATATCATCAAGTTATTCATCATATCATACTGTAGCTATGAAGCTATGAAGAAAACAATGTAGTCCTTAATTCTTCTACTCCACCCCTCCCAACCAGACACAGATTTTTTTATTTTGTTTTATTATTATTTTAGGGGGGGCAGGGGATCTTTAGGGTGGGACAGCAGGTGAACATGATATGCCACATAGAAGTGGGACACATTTAAAAGTTGGGAACCGAAGGATTAATTTGAGATGCAAGTTTTTTCTAGTCATGTTTTGGGCTTAGAACATTATGGTGAGAAGTATATGATAGAATTGATAAAAAATGTCAAAATACCACATTAACTCATTCATGGCCAGTTTAGGACTGCCAATATTTAGCACAGGCCAAAGATTTTCATAATTGTTGGTCATCTTTCAAGACCCACAGTAAATTATCTATTAGCACCAGAGTGATTTGCAATACCTCAAAATGAAGATGTACGTCTCTGGGTTCACCAGGGAAAAAAAAGTGAGCTTTTAGCATGTTCTGTACTCTACTTATATCCATTTATATACACCCTGTTTTTCACCCAAAAGGTCTCTCTGAGATGACAAACAGGAGAAAAGGCAATTTCTGTAAAATACACATTCTCAAGCAGAACTCGCTCTCAATTCTTTTATTTTGAACTGTATTGACATCAGACATGTAAATACTATTCGTTATGACACAAATGAAAAAAAAAATATATATATATATATATATATATATACACATGAAGTGCTTTTTTTTTTACATTCAACAATACAGCAGTGTGAGTGAGTGTGCAGACAGACACACAGACAGACAGACACACCGACAGACAGACAGACAGACAGACAGACAGACACACACACACACACACACACACACACACACACACACACACACACACACACACGATCCCCCTTCGTTGCATGATTTCTAACCCCACATAGGATAAGCAATAACCACGCCCTGTGGCGCCGGGATTGACCAGGAGCAACACTGGAGGGCACGCAGCCCAGCGATTTCATGAACCAACAGCTCTTGAGAACGGACAGCGGGCTGCTGTGACTGCCGCTTCTGGCTTGTCTTCTTGCCTCCCTGCTATTTGATCGTTCCCGTTTTCCCCTCGGCTATTCAACACTTCCTCACCGCCCTCTGGATTACCCGTCAAACTGATCGATCATTTCCTCATTCCTCCGATGATCAAACACATCTCTCTGGATTACTTTCTCCCGGCTGGCACAGAGGAAGGCGACTCCAGCTCGTGCAGCGCGCCGAGGGGGTTTCAATGGCGTTTCTCCTGTCTGCACAAGGAGGAAGCGTTTATCCGTTTTCTGCTCAATTTCAAAACTACAGCTGCGGTATGTGTTTGTTCACGTGTTGTCTTAGATGCTAGGGACCTGATACTATGTCACAGGCTGAGGAAGTGTTTGAACTACGCCCTGCAGTAATAAAAACAAAAACACGTCAAACACGTCATTGGCGGGGAGGGCTATTTCTGATAACACGTCAAAGACGTCTTTGGCGGTGAATGAGTTAAGACACCAAGACCTTGATGAGCACCTTAGGAATATCCATGCTGTGATTTGGTAGCAAAAACGTTTGACATTTGGAGATTTCTTGCATTTTTAGACGATTGGGTGGTGAGCACTTCTGTTCTGGAAATTGCTTAGAAACCCCCTTATTGTCAAGATACCTGGAAAGCCATACATACCCTCATGGATGCTCTAGGTAGGTCTCTAGTTTGTGGTTGTAAAGTTTCACAAGGCTGTGATTATCCTAGACCAGTGCTGACCAATTTGGGGCCCGCGGGCCAAACTGTTTGTTTTGGCCCGTCATGGATTTTGATTTTTTTTTAATTTTTTATAAAAGTTATTAACGTTAATTTTGTGCAGCTGGTATTCTCTCTCCCCGACTCTATCACACGGGTGTGAGGCATTGCTGTCTGAGGATTGATCGCTCCTGATTGGTTGGCTGAATCACCTGGTTGGGGGGTGAGCTCTGATATTTGATCCCTCCCCAGTCACTGGCTTTACACCAGCTCAGCAAGATGGAGAGATCATCATCACGGCAGTGGCACACTGACAAAAGAAAGTTTAGGACGGAGTGGCAAGACGAGTATTTTTTTACCGAAGTAAATTCAACAGCGGTTTGTCTCATTTGCAGACAGAGAGTGGCTGTTTTGAAAGAGTACAATATACGTCGCCACTACGAAACTGATTTTCAAAGTACCTTGAGGATTTTTCAAGTTGTGAATTAAGTCAAATTTCTCTCTTGATTACAAAGGTGGAAAATACAACTGTTTTTAACTGGGTGTTTACTGATTAAATGTTTAAGCTCCCCACAAATGCAGATGTTTTTTTTTAAATATATATAACCAATTGCAAATTATTACAAATTACCAAACAGATAAAAAGTAGATTATTATATTGAAATGTTATTTTAGATTTAGAATGTTAATTTTCTATAAAATACAATACATTTTAATGTAATTCCACAACGTTTATTTTTGGCCCTCGGCCCTCCACCCAGATTGAGTTTTGGCCCTTCATAGGAAAGAATTTGGGCACCCCTGTCCTAGACCAAGTTTACAAAATATGTTCTCACTACAATTAAATGGCTGCTATGGGGACTATCATCATCACACATGAATACAGTTAGGCTCATTGAATCCACACGCATACTGCATGCAAAAACGGCATGGGATTAGCATAAAGTGAGCATGTCTGTCTGTAAAAGGGAGACTCTTGGGTACCCATAGAAAACATACAATATCTTCACTCTAGCTTTAACCCTGATAGAGAGCGATTGCGGCACTGAGGTTAGAATAGCACCACCAAGAAATGTAGTTCTTAACGTAAGTTCAAGCCAGGAAGACTATAATATCCATTTACACTTCCTTAATTCACTTTATATCTCCACTCTTCAATCTACTCACAAGATCATAATAAGCTGTCAATTCCCAGGTTTCAATGAACAATCAGCTGGTTGCCGCCCAGTCTCTGTTAACCAATTGCATAGTGTCACATCACTGCTCTCATCACCTCTCACCCCACACACCTCCAGTGTAAGCCTATCACATTGCTTCTCAACCCCGTCGTAAGCCAATTGCTTGGAGGCGGGTTCCTTAAATATGCTTTTTTCTGTCTCAGTCAGCCTCTCAAACACCGCTGCTGTCAGGCTCGCACCCTCCTCCTCCCCTTCTCCTCCCGGTCATCGCAGACCTTTCCGATTCTTCAGTCGGAAGAGTCTCATCATGATGAGTCTCAGAAGGAGATCACCAGCACCACCAGTATCTAGACTCCGCAGGGGGATATATCTGGATGCTGATTTGGGCTGATGCAGCTCTCTCAAGATCTCCCTGCGGTGTCTTAACCGCCAAAGACTAATAACAATACTTTATTCTCATCATTCTTTCTGTAAAGCATCATTCACTTTATTGTAATAAATATCACTTTATTCATTCTTTGGTCTCTAGTCTCTCCTGATTGAAATGAACTGAACTTTGACATACAAAGTTGGTCTTTCTGTATACTTTTCAATACAGCTTGTTTCTGCAGCTGATCGAGTCAGACAGAGCCCACAATTGCTGGCAGTATAAAGTTATCACTGTGCGCTGGTCCAATGTAACGGCAGCCAGGGTAGTGCTGTGCAGAGTAATCCTCACTCCCTGATACCTCAAGAGCCGCTGCAGCAACAGGCACTAGGACCCATGGGTTTCAGCCTCCTCGCTCGAGCGCCCGCCTCTGATGTCAGAGGTTCCAAGTTCAATTCAAATCTATGCCTGTGTGTGTGCAAGTGTGTGTGTGTGTGTGTGTGTGTGTGTGTGTGTGTGTGTGTGTGTGTGTGTGTGTGTGTGTGTGTGTGTGTGTGTGTGTGTGTGTGTGTGTGTGTGTGTGTGTGCAACCCGGTACACCAAAGTGTGTAAGCGCATCTGTTGTTTGCCTTATTTGACTTTAATAATGGTGCATATTTTGGCATTGCCTGTCTCTGTGATGCAAATAACAGTGGACGTTGAAGGTAGCGTTTTTCGGTTGAAAAGCACACGGCGCTGATTGCAGGTTTGGTGCGCACCTGGTGATTCATGTTGTCCGCTGTGGCTCGCTTGTTTGTTTCTGCTCTGTGCAGCCTGGGTTGTCTCCGATGCTGTTGACACTGTCACAGTTCACTTCTATATTAGACCGTGTGCATGCTTGTGAATCAACAGAGGTATTTATAATAATGCTTGGAACTGACTTTTTGAATGCTACGCGTCTGGCCTTGCGAATACTACATTACCATACAGTACATCCCTTAGCACCATCACTGAATAATTCAGCCACACTATAGCACCAGCAAGAAAAAAAATCTCCGGTGCCGCCCGCCGCTGAGAGAGAGATTGAAAGACCCTAACCCTAAACTGGAAAACAAAAAAGCAAGCAGGCAGAAAGATATTTAGGCAGACATGCAGAAATTAAGACATAACCACAGCCCTCTCTCTCTCTCTCTCTCACTCACACACACACACTCACTCACACTCACTCACACACACACACACACACACACACACACACACACACACACACACACACACACACACACACACAATTACAGACCAGTGGGGCCCTTCACTGATCATTACTCCTGGCATTGAGTACTGAACAGAAAGTGCTTAGTAGAAAACAACAGGACTCCTTCCACTCCAACTCAAACAGCATTCATCAGCTACACTCTGTCCTGTGTGTGTGTGTGTGTGTGTGTGTGTGTGTGTGTGTGTGTGTGTGTGCGTGCGTGCGTGTGCGTGTGTGTGTGTGTGTGTGTGTGTGTGTGTGTGAGAGAGAGAGAGAGAGAGAGAGAGAGAGAGATTTCTCTCCTGTCACTGCAGTAATGTGAGCCAGGGTTCTCCCAGCATCCCTCTGACCTTCATGCTCAGTTTCAGCACACTTACATCACCCTTGTCAAACACAGGCCTGGACTTGCTCCTGACGACTGAAGAGCTGCATGGCCAAAACACTGTACATCAGGAAGTGGCAGACAACCTTCCACGCAGGAGCTCAAGTATAGACCAAATCAGCGGGGATGTTTACATTTACTTCCGGTTACCCCTGGGTCCACACATTATAATGGCGGTGGACGGCACAAACTGACGTGTTGAAGACAAAAACAGACAAAGAAGACAAAAATGGTTCGTCCGTGTTGTGTTGTTGTTTAATATCATTCATAACAACACTTTCACTAACGTTAGTGGAGACCAGACTAGCTAATTTACCTGTTGGACCAGACCAGAGTAGACTTGAAGCTAAATTAAATTAACGTGGCGTCAGTAGCTCTGTCTGTAACGTTAACGAGTCTGCAAAAAAACAGCGAGTTTGACAGACAAACAAACGTTATTAGCTAGCTAACACTACATAAAACAAACACAGAAGAAAGGCTAGATACGTCGGACAAGCATGTTTACCAACCGTTTAACCATTTAAATTGAAAGTAGTCGGCCGAAAACAACGAGAGGGTTTGACAGCATTTATTTGACAACACGCACATTTAAACCTGGCGCCTTCCCCAAGTGGTACCCGGAAGTAAATTTGTTTACACGGTGACGTCACGGTGATTTGGTCTATAGAGACGCTGCATGAAATAGGCCACACCCATCACGGGGAAAAGCTCTCTGTTCATTTCCACACACCAGAGTAATTTTCCTTGAATTAAACATAGCTAGTGTCCTCTAGAGAGAGAGTGGCGTCAGTGGAGGACCAAAATGCGAGACTCATTAGCCAATGAACAGCCAGGAATGGGTCTCGCGCTACTTTTGCATACTAAAATAAAGCTGATAATGTACAATTTGATTCAAGGGGGGAAAAACCCTTTCAGAGTAACACAAACTGTCTATTTTGCTGCAACTCGACAGTGTTGCTTAATCCAGGACCTTACTTCCTGGAACTCTTGAGAGTAAAAAAAACTGGTCCATTGGAGTGAATGGAGATGTCGGGACTCTTCTATCTACATGGCTCTGAACATAGCTAAAAGCTGTTGTGTGGTGGGCTGCGTACAGGTTTTTTTTGTACTCCCGAGCAAAACAAGGAAGCCATTGAGAATTGGCGAGAAGAAAAATGCGGATCTAGCTGTCAAGGAAGTAAGTTGGAGTGTTCATCTTCCGTATGTATGATCTTTGTGTGCAACACGCGACATAGGAGAACGCCAGGATTGGGGGGGGAGTTTTTGTTTTCACCTGTTTTGGCCGTGGTTTCTGAATGATGACGCGCTCCGCAGTGTCTCTACAGGAAGACTGTAACAAAGAGCAGTGCCTACAAGCGGGGGCGGGGACAATGCAAAGATAACAGAGTGGATCCATGGCTCGCTGCTGGAGCCACCAGGAAAGCATGGCACCCGAGACGAACCCACACCATGGCTTCCTCTTCAGACCTGAACATGGAGACTGAGTCCTTGAGCGTGCCTTTCATTCATGCCCAAGAATGACGAGACCTACCTCTTTGCTTCCACTGACAAGAGAAGCAGGAGGAAAAGGGTAAAAGGTAAAGGTGCATACTCAGACCATAGAGAGTGCACTGGATCTGCTATGATCTTATGTGCTCATTTCATAACTGGTCTGACGTGTACGGTACCAGTCAACAGTATGAACACACCTTCCCATTCACTTATGAGAAAGTGTATCCAAACGTTTGACTAGTACTGTAAGTGATAGTGCACATTGGTTCCCCAGTTGCTGTATCTTGCCACCCAGTTTAGCAACCCTGTCCAGTTTGAGCTTTTTTGTACAGTTAGTGCCCCCACCCACACACACTGAATAAGGTCAGTATACTCTGAATGCAGGTTTTATAAAGTCAGTATGAACATGGCGTAACACGTGTAGCCTCTGTGATGTGGATTTCTGGTCAATAATGGCTAATTGGTTTAATAGACCCTTTTCACGGGGGCCATTTTGTGTCGAAAAGGCAGAATAAACACAGGTGCAAGCAAAACACTAATGAGGGTTTCCAAATTCCAATCATGGAAGTTTGAAACCCTCATTAGTGTGTTGCTTGCACCTGTGTTTACCCTGCCTTCTCGACACAAAATGGCCCCCGTGAGAAGGGTCCATTGCTAGATTTTCTCATCACATTCAGTGATGGCCCGCCAGGCGGACGACGCCCTCGCCAGGCCAGAAAGAAAAAGGCAAAAAAAAAGAGAAAACGAATAAAAAAAAAAAAAAAATACTGCTCTCCCCAAAAATACTGCTCTCCCCAGAATTTCAATAAACCTTTATGGCAAACTGAAATACACTATACGTGGTTCGACTCAGAAATATCTTAGAGTGTGGGGTCCGTTTCTAGATTACTTTGATAAAAATTACCTCTCTCCTCCCAATACTGCCTAACTGACTTTCAGAGATTCAAGTGTTGGCTTTTGCCACGAGTGATTGCCAGAACATATATCCTCAGCACTTAGCGTATCCCCTGCAAAGTGTATTGTAATTGTTTGTAGCATTTATTTATTTTCATTATTATTATTTTTGAGTCTTGGGTGTCTGTGTCTCTTGTATTATTATTATTATGTTCTGTCCTATTTTGGTGCTACATGTCTTGCTTTTTCTTATGTCTCTGTTTATATGTAGTATGTTTGAAATGAAAAACTCAATAAACAAATTTGAATAAAAAAAACCTTTATGGCATATTATTACAATACAACAATACTGATGTTGACAGTGTTGACAGTAATAGAAGATGCCAAATCATTCAAAACAATAAGCATTCTGCTTTTAGGAGCATTGTGTCAGCGTGCGGCGCTGTTCCAAAATGTGTCGTTGCCTGGGAAATGCACATCCCATAATACAACTGTTCGCATCCCATAATAGTATGATGATACTTGGGATGCTATTGCGAACATACAGCAGATGCGATAGCTAAAAGTTTAGCGTCACCAGCGAGGGCCCCCACCGTTGCGGTCGGGTTACGTTTCGAAATCTCTCCAGACCTGAATTTTTTTCTAGGGGAAACACTGACATTAATATAATTTTATGCCACACCCCCCCACACCCGTATATGTTCATTACAGTATACTGTAACACAAGGGATTGAATAAAGGGAGGAAATAATGAGGCGCAAGGAATAATAGGAAACAGCAATGTTTGATGAAGGGTGGAGAGTAACAGAGACAGAGGGAGAGAGAGATGTCTGTCTTTCTGTCTGTCTGCAGGTTCTCCCCTTGTTAAGAGATTAAACGCCACACTCATTGTTTAATAGGATTGCTTGGCAAAGGAGCTGTGTGTGTGTGTGTGTGTGTGTGTGTGTGTGTGTGTGTGTGTGTGTGTGTGTGTGTGTGTGTGTGTGTGCGTGTGTGTGCGCCTGCGCGTGCGTGTCTGTTGGGGGTGGGGCTTGGGTAGGAGTTTTAACTAGATTGCTGGCACAGAATGAATTCTATTTTCTCCTGGCATCGCACGGAACTGTCCACTGGATATCTTCATCTCTCTCTCTCTCGCGCGCGCGCGCTCTCATATTGATATGATATCCTGCATATTATGTTTTCCCACCATGAAATAATTACCTGAAGGAGACTGGGCTAGTTACTTATGTCTTTGACAAAGTCAGGATTGTGTTTGAGCTGGAATGAATGCTAAGTGGGCCCATTGTGTTGCCTCAAAAAGCCACAGTTTCAATGGAGAAAGCTGTATACACACCTCAGTGGAGAAAGCTGTATACACACCTCATTTTAATGGAGAAAGCTGTATACACACCTCATTGGAAAGTTCTCGGCAAGACAAGGTCACATGACACGAAGGACCACATGTCGATGATATTGCCTGAAAAGCATGTTGCTGAAATACTAATATTTAATTTAGTATTTAATTTTGATTTTACAACAATCTCAATGTTTTGGGAAGATTTATATAATTTGTAACATGGAAATAAATAGTGTTTAGAAGTAAAATTCCCAGGAAAGATATCTAACAGTAAATAGGAGCAAAACATGCAGAATGCCTAAATATATATTTATACGATTGCATAATAAATGTTGTATTGGAGTGTATTTTCATCAAATTTACAGTTAGAGTTACATTCAATGAGTAAGAAGAGAACACATTCAGCTGCATTACTGTCTATGGCATCTTGGTCCTATGTGATATTGCCTTTCAAAATAAGATGATCCACTATAGGCGAGGATGAAAACATAATTGTTTACTTCATTGCATCTCCATTTACTCTGGAATGGTAATAGATGTAGGTTTACTTCATTCATATTCCTTAGCTTCTTACCTTTCAAAGGGGACCAGAAATATGCATAAGTCTTATGGTTGAGAAGCTATTGCTGATTTATTTTGGGTACGTCTAGGCGAGGAGCACCCTGCAGCACCCTAGG
Source organism: Poromitra crassiceps (assembly GCF_964638095.1). Classification (NCBI taxonomy): domain Eukaryota; kingdom Metazoa; phylum Chordata; class Actinopteri; order Beryciformes; family Melamphaidae; genus Poromitra; species Poromitra crassiceps. The sequence continues at coordinate 13,968,225 of NC_139646.1, forward strand.
GCTTAACAGGTTTTTAATGAAGGCGAGTCCATTTCCCTGTATATATCTGTGTATATCAATATCAATATTAACTTTGGAGATTAAACAGAGGCATTCGGAGAGAGCATGCACGCTCAGTAGTGTGAAACAAATCTAGATCATGTACATGTTTTGCATGCAATCATGATGAAATCATTGTTTTGCTGTTGTTTTTTGCAGATACTGCACAGATGGCTGCACAGGAACATCCTAGCAAGATACACATGTATACCCATGCAAATGTCTTCTGATTAATTTAGTATTTTTCTCATAGTGACATCAAGTAATACATTTGGCTGTCTCTGTCTCTGCTCTTGATCGAAAAATTAACAAATCAAGCATTGCTGCATGGCACTCTACGACACCTGACCCCTTTCTCTATGGCATAGTGTTCAAATAAGTGCACAAGAAAGTTACATGAGAGGTTTTAAAAATGACCTCAACAAATTTGTGTTTGGCTGTATAATAAATGAGGGTCAGTGATTCAGTGTACTTGAAAAAAAATGTGATAATTTAATAAGAGCTTGAATCCAATTAAAATCACAGTATCATTTGACATTCCAATATTAAATGATAAATGTATCGACAGAAATTAAAGGAAATATGTCCAACATTCTCAAAATGTTCTTCACCCTGATATGTCAGAAGACCTGCACACCTTCAAAGGAAGAAAAATAAATCCACACTTCTCTTTGTTTTCTCCTTCCCCAGTCGGCTTTTCTAGGTCCTTGTGGATCTATACCAGTTTTCAACCATAACAAATGATGTAAACCTATTATGTAACATGTCATAAATCTTGCAGAAGCCACACTCTTAATCCTACTCCCAAATGGTGGATTAATTTAATCCAGTGTTAAAATCTAATCCACTGGTCTCCAGGGGAGGGGGGGGGGGGGCAGGAGACAGAGCCACCAGATGTTTAATGATTGGAATCTCCATGAGCTAACTTTATTTATTTTCTCATTTGCTTGGTAGTTTGTGTTAGCATGGTTCTCTCTCTCTCTCTCCCTCTCACTCTCTGTATCTCTCTCTCTCTCCTCTCTTTCGCTTTCTCTGCCTCTCTTTACTGCAGGCCCAAAGGGAGTTTTCCATAGTGAAATATTCAGAGATGTAATTAGTCTGCTTTTCATAACTTGAACATTTACACTCCACGGCTGCATCTCTCATCTCAATCTCAAATACAAACAAATCAATTAAGACAGGATATCAATCATGCTTACTTTACCACTCGACAACAAACTAACTTTGCTGTGGTGGTGAAACTCCCTCTCTTTCTCAAATACACAAAACTGGACAAAAACTGCACAAAACGCACAAACATCCAAACATGGTAACATATTGCAGAGGAAAACAGCCACATGCACACGCACACATGGACATACACAGACACACACAGACACACTCACACACACACACACACACACACACACACACACACACACACACACACACACACACACACACACACGGTACATGAATGCATAAACAAATGCACATGCACGCACAAACGTACACACCTAAACAAACCAAAAACACAATTGTGTTACCACTAATTGCATCAGTTCCGTCAAGCCATTCTCGGAGAGCCACAAACACAAATCAAATTAGCACTTCACGTCTCTGTGTCCCCTGCCTCAGATACTCCAATTAGGCCGTGACTGAGGGACTAGATATATGCACAAACACACACGCAGACACACACACACGTTTCGCACGCACACGTATGCACACGCATGCGCGCGCACACACACACACACACACACACACACACACACACACACACACACACACACACACACATACACACACACAAAAGCTGCTTGAATAGTCTGGGGGCATATGTGATGGAGCAACTTTCAGAAGTTTGAGTTGATTTTGAGAGTTGCATGGTGATTAGATAAACTAACTATATTTGTGGGGACGTGTGTGAGAGCAGCAGAGCAGATAAGGGCAGAGTGAAAAAGACAGAGTGACGGGTCTCTGTCTTGGCACGTCTGCACAACTTATCGATGCGTTCCTGGGGATTGTGTGTATATAGTGCATGTCTGTGTTTGTGTGCACCACTGCACCAGGGTTGTGCTGATGGGTAAGCCGGGTATGCTGGGTATGCTTTTATTAACAATGGTGTGGCAAGTAGATAATACTAACAGTGCAGTATTTTATGAAACGGCTGGTATCAGACCAACCTCCCTTACCTCATTTATAATAATGACTACAACACAGTTTAGTCCTGTCATGAAAATGAAGGCCTACTGTAAATGAAAATTCAGCATTGGCTTGCTAATGTACACATCTCAAATTTGTACTCGAATATATTCAGAGACCTGATACAAAAGAAAGGAAAAATAAGTTTAAACATACGCTCTACTTACAGTAAGTATATCATTATATTATATCATTATAATATAATTTCCCTAACTCCCTAACATTTCCCTAACTTCCCTAAAGGAGGGCTTGAGTAGCTGCATGTGAAATGGGTTTATCATTTATTTGCTGCCACTGTATTACTCAGTGGCATCTCACGCTATCCTGGCAACAAAGCAGTACACTGTGATTTACACCCGGATTCAGCTTGACAGCTGGAATAGTCACACATCTTGTATATTATCATGATTATGTCACAAGTGGAAATGAGCTTAGTACTAGTCTCAAGCTTGCCACCTGTTTTGTCTGTGACCAATATCTTACTGGAAAGTGTTAAACTCGAGCAGGCTATATCAATTGTAGGCTACATAGACCATTTCCACACCCCATATTTAGGCTATGACAACATTGAGAGAGAGAGAGAGAGAGAGAGAGAGAGAGATGGATGGGAGGCAGAGACATTGGGGTTCATCTATTTTCATTCAGACCTATTTTCATATTGAACTTGCACTATACTCAATTGAAGGAACATGGACTCATTGTCAGCTCTGCTCCACTTTTCTGTTTGAGCAAGTAGTTCACCCAACAACAACAATGTAAAAAGTGTCATTGGAAACGCTACATGTTCTGAGGCTCCTGTTTTATGTGACATATTACACATATGGAACTGATACGCCTGATCAGCCAAGAGACATCAATCAACAGCATGCACAACAGAAGCAATAGACCCCACAATCAAATGCAAATGATCTCCCGTATAAAAAGTTGTTCCTGATTACCAGGCAGGTAAGCTAAGTATTGTTGTCGTGTGTTGTCAGTATTTGATTACCAGGCAGGTAAGCTAAGTATTGTTGTTGTGTGTTGTCAGTATTTGATTACCAGGCAGGTAAGCTAACCATTGTTGTTGTGTGTTGTCAGTATTTGATTACCAGGCAGGTAAGCTAAGTATTGTTGTTGTGTGTTGTCAGTATTTGATTACCAGGCAGGTAAAGTAACCATTGTTGTTGTGTGTTGTCAGTATTTGATTACCAGGCAGGTAAAGTAACCATTGTTGTCGTGTGTTGTCAGTATTTGATTACCAGGCAGGTAAGCTAAGTATTGTTGTTGTGTGTTGTCAGTATTTGATTACCAGGCAGGTAAGCTAAGTATTGTCGTTGTGTGTTGTCAGTATTTGATTACCAGGCAGGTAAGCTAAGTATTGTTGTTGTGTGTTGTCAGTATTTGATTACCAGGCAGGTAAGCTAACCATTGTTGTTGTGTGTTGTCAGTATTTGATTACCAGGCAGGTAAGGTAACCATTGTTGTTGTGTGTTGTCAGTATTTGATTACCAGGCAGGTAAAGTAACCATTGTTGTTGTGTGTTGTCAGTATTTGATTACCAGGCAGGTAAAGTAACCATTGTTGTCGTGTGTTGTCAGTATTTGATTACCAGGCAGGTAAGCTAAGTATTGTTGTTGTGTGTTGTCAGTATTTGATTACCAGGCAGGTAAGCTAAGTATTGTCGTTGTGTGTTGTCAGTATTTGATTACCAGGCAGGTAAGCTAAGTATTGTTGTTGTGTGTTGTCAGTATTTGATTACCAGGCAGGTAAGCTAAGTATTGTTGTTGTGTGTTGTCAGTATTTGATTACCAGGCAGGTAAAGTAACCATTGTTGTTGTGTGTTGTCAGTATTTGATTACCAGGCAGGTAAGCTAAGTATTGTTGTTGTGTGTTGTCAGTATTTGATTACCAGGCAGGTAAGCTAAGTATTGTTGTTGTGTGTTGTCAGTATTTGATTACCAGGCAGGTAAGCTAAGTATTGTTGTTGTGTGTTGTCAGTATTTGATTACCAGGCAGGTAAGCTAAGTATTGTTGTTGTGTGTTGTCAGTATTTGATTACCAGGCAGGTAAGCTAAGTATTGTTGTTGTGTGTTGTCAGTATTTGATTACCAGGCAGGTAAGCTAAGTATTGTTGTTGTGTGTTGTCAGTATTTGATTACCAGGCAGGTAAAGTAACCATTGTTGTTGTGTGTTGTCAGTATTTGATTACCAGGCAGGTAAAGTAACCATTGTTGTTGTGTGTTGTCAGTATTTGATTACCAGGCAGGTAAGCTAAGTATTGTTGTTGTGTGTTGTCAGTATTTGATTACCAGGCAGGTAAAGTAACCATTGTTGTTGTGTGTTGTCAGTATTTGATTACCAGGCAGGTAAAGTAACCATTGTTGTTGTGTGTTGTCAGTATTTGATTACCAGGCAGGTAAGCTAAGTATTGTTGTTGTGTGTTGTCAGTATTTGATTACCAGGCAGGTAAAGTAACCATTGTTGTTGTGTGTTGTCAGTATTTGATTACCAGGCAGGTAAAGTAACCATTGTTGTCATGTGTTGTCAGTATTTGATTACCAGGCAGGTAAAGTAACCATTGTTGTCATGTGTTGTCAGTATTTGATTACCAGGCAGGTAAAGTAACCATTGTTGTTGTGTGTTGTCAGTATTTGATTACCAGGCAGGTAAAGTAACCATTGTTGTTGTGTGTTGTCAGTATTTGATTACCAGGCAGGTAAAGTAACCATTGTTGTCATGTGTTGTCAGTATTTGATTACCAGGCAGGTAAAGTAACCATTGTTGTTGTGTGTTGTCAGTATTTGATTACCAGGCAGGTAAAGTAACCATTGTTGTTGTGTGTTGTCAGTATTTGATTACCAGGCAGGTAAAGTAACCATTGTTGTCATGTGTTGTCAGTATTTGATTACCAGGCAGGTAAAGTAACCATTGTTGTTGTGTGTTGTCAGTATTTGATTACCAGGCAGGTAAGCTAAGTATTGTTGTTGTGTGTTGTCAGTATTTGATTACCAGGCAGGTAAAGTAACCATTGTTGTTGTGTGTTGTCAGTATTTGATTACCAGGCAGGTAAGGTATCCATTGTTGTCATGTGTTGTCAGTATTTGATTACCAGGCGGGTAAGGTAACCATTGTTGTCATGTGTTGTCAGTATTTGATTACCAGGCAGGTAAAGTAACCATTGTTGTCATGTGTTGTCAGTATTTGATTACCAGGCAGGTAAGGTAACCATTGTTGTTGTGTGTTGTCAGTATTTGATTACCAGGCAGGTAAGGTAACCATTGTTGTTGTGTGTTGTCAGTATTTGATTACCAGGCAGGTAAGCTAAGTATTGTCGTTGTGTGTTGTCAGTATTTGATTACCAGGCAGGTAAGCTAAGTATTGTCGTTGTGTGTTGTCAGTATTTGATTACCAGGCAGGTAAGCTAAGTATTGTCGTTGTGTGTTGTCAGTATTTGATTACCAGGCAGGTAAGCTAAGTATTGTCATTGTGTGTTGTCAGTATTTGATTACCAGGCAGGTAAGCTAAGTATTGTCGTTGTGTGTTGTCAGTATTTGATTACCAGGCAGGTAAGCTAAGTATTGTCGTTGTGTGTTGTCAGTATTTGATTACCAGGCAGGTAAGCTAAGTATTGTCGTTGTGTGTTGTCAGTATTTGATTACCAGGCAGGTAAGCTAAGTATTGTCGTTGTGTGTTGTCAGTATTTGATTACCAGGCAGGTAAGCTAAGTATTGTCGTTGTGTGTTGTCAGTATTTGATTACCAGGCAGGTAAGCTAAGTATTGTCGTTGTGTGTTGTCAGTATGTGATTACCAGGCAGGTAAGCTAAGTATTGTCGTTGTGTGTTGTCAGTATTTGATTACCAGGCAGGTAAGCTAAGTATTGTCGTTGTGTGTTGTCAGTATTTGATTACCAGGCAGGTAAGCTAAGTATTGTCGTTGTGTGTTGTCAGTATTTGATTACCAGGCAGGTAAG
>NC_139646.1:13979397-13989397 GCF_964638095.1 Poromitra crassiceps
GTTCTGGAAGGACATTTCCCATTCCTTCTCTCCATAGACATTAAGTCCTGATATAAATAACATTACGATTTAATCCAAACCAACCAGCTATCAGATGAAAACAATAAAGAAAAGGGTAAGATATGACTAACCCTAACCCTAACATGTTAAGAGGGAATGAAATAAGAATGAAATGAAACAGCATTACTGAATTGTAATGATTTTTACCCCTGCACACACACTCTTCCCCTCATTCTGAAAAAAATAAAAACCATGTCTGACAGCACAGCTATGGTGGAGATGAGCCAATCTTGAAGACAGGTTGCAGTAAATGTTATTTCACTCTCCTCTGCCTTCCAACCATGTACAACTTTGCAGAGGTGAACATTTCTATGGTAACGGAACTCTGGTTATTGGGAGCTTACTAAAGCTTGTAGGTAGTGTAGGAGCTAAAGCTTATAGGTAGTGTAGGAGCTAAAGCTTGTAGGTAGTGTAGGAGCTACTGTAAAGCTTGTAGGTAGTGTAGGAGCTAAAGCTTGTAGGTAGTGTAGGAGCTAAAGCTTGTAGGTAGTGTAGGAGCTACTGTAAAGCTTGTAGGTAGTGTAGGAGCTAAAGCTTGTAGGTAGTGTAGGAGCTAAAGCTTGTAGGTAGTGTAGGAGCTAAAGCTTGTAGGTAGTGTAGGAGCTAAAGCTTGTAGCTTGTAGGTAGTGTAGGAGCTAAAGCTTGTAGGTAGTGTAGGAGCTAAAGCTTGTAGGTAGTGTAGGAGCTAAATCTTGTAGGTAGTGTAGGAGCTAAAGCTTGTAGGTAGTGTAGGAGCTAAAGCTTGTAGGTAGTGTAGGAGCTAAAGCTTGTAGGTAGTGTAGGAGCTAAAGCTTGTAGGTAGTGTAGGAGCTAAAGCTTGTAGCTTGTAGGTAGTGTAGGAGCTAAAGCTTGTAGGTAGTGTAGGAGCTAAAGCTTGTAGCTTGTGGGTAGTGTAGGAGCTAAAGCTTGTAGGTAGTGTAGGAGCTAAAGCTTGTAGGTAGTGTAGGAGCTAAAGCTTGTAGCTTGTGTGTAGTGTAGGAGCTAAAGCTTGTAGGTAGTGTAGGAGCTAAAGCTTGTAGGTAGTGTAGGAGCTAAAGCTTGTAGCTTGTGGGTAGTGTAGGAGCTAAAGCTTGTGGGTAGTGTAGGAGCTAAAGCTTGTAGGTAGTGTAGGAGCTAAAGCTTGTAGGTAGTGTAGGAGCTAAAGCTTGTAGGTAGTGTAGGAGCTAAAGCTTGTAGCTTGTAGGTAGTGTAGGAGCTAAAGCTTGTAGGTAGTGTAGGAGCTAAAGCTTGTAGCTTGTGGGTAGTGTAGGAGCTAAAGCTTGTAGGTAGTGTAGGAGCTAAAGCTTGTAGGTAGTGTAGGAGCTAAAGCGTGTAGGTAGTGTAGGAGCTAAAGCTTGTAGCTTGTAGGTAGTGTAGGAGCTAAAGCTTGTAGGTAGTGTAGGAGCTAAAGCTTGTAGCTTGTGGGTAGTGTAGGAGCTAAAGCTTGTAGGTAGTGTAGGAGCTAAAGCTTGTAGGTAGTGTAGGAGCTAAAGCTTGTAGCTTGTGTGTAGTGTAGGAGCTAAAACTTGTAGGTAGTGTAGGAGCTAAAGCTTGTAGGTAGTGTAGGAGCTAAAGCTTGTAGCTTGTGGGTAGTGTAGGAGCTAAAGCTTGTGGGTAGTGTAGGAGCTAAAGCTTGTAGGTAGTGTAGGAGCTAAAGCTTGTAGCTTGTGGGTAGTGTAGGAGCTAAAGCTTGTGGGTAGTGTAGGAGCTAAAGCTTGTAGCTTGTAGGTAGTGTAGGAGCTAAAGCTTGTAGCTTGTAGGTAGTGTAGGAGCTAAAGCTTGTAGCTTGTGGGTAGTGTAGGAGCTAAAGCTTGTGGGTAGTGTAGGAGCTAAAGCTTGTGGGTAGTGTAGGAGCTAAAGCTTGTAGGTAGTGTAGGAGCTAAAGCTTGTAGCTTGTAGGTAGTGTAGGAGCTAAAGCTTGTAGGTAGTGTAGGAGCTAAAGCTTGTAGGTAGTGTAGGAGCTAAAGCATCCATTTTCGGCCCGATCTTATTTTCTTTGTATATTAATGATTTATTTGATGTATGTAAAAATGTCCATGCACAGTTATATGCTTTTCTCCCCTTTGAAATCGTTTGACATGCAACACTGTTAACCTTTTTTTAGTGTTTTGGGCCCGTTTGCTCATAATTTCAAGGTTTAATCAGTTAGAATAGTGACATAATTGTATGTTTCATGATAAATCTATAGCTCTAACCAGCTGTCTGTCTGTCTATAGCTGTCTGAGTCCCCTGTTATGATGGGGCTCCAGGGCAGGCAGCTCAATTGAACCCCTGGTTGTCACATAATCCCACGGCACAGCTGGACTTGCCTCACAGTACACAAGTGTGCCACGGCACACCATTTGGGAGCCACTGTTACAGTGTGATGGTGCATGAAATGTTATGAATTAGAAATCAAATTACCTATGGGAAACATTTAATAACTCACAGTTTCAACTCTATAAACAAATGGTTACATCTGGCGCACACACACACACACACACACACACACACACACACACACACACACACACACCTCTCTCCCACTCTCTCTCTGAAGAAGAAGACTTTTCCTTAATCCCATCCACAGTTGAGTGATGGACAAACCTAATTGGAGAGCAGAGCCGGTCCAGCGGGAAAGCAGACATGAAGCTTAAGAGACGCTCACTTCTCTAAAGAAACATGCTAGAGAGGCAGGCAGACACAGTGACGGCCAGTCAAATAGGCTAGTGGGAGGGGGGCAATGAATGTGTGTGTGTGTGTGTGTGTGTGTGTGTGTGTGTGTGTGTGTGTGTGTGTGTGTGTGTGTGTGTGTGTGTGTGTGTGTGTGTGTGTGTGTGTGTGTGTGAGTGTGTGTGTGTGTGTGTGTGAGTGAGTGCGTGCGTGCGTGTGAGTGCGTGCGTGTGTGCGTGGGGTGGGTGGCAGCTTTTAAAAATAGGGGGGTGAGAATACGAATCAGGGCAGTGGAGAAGAAGAATGAGGGCAAAGGGAAAAGAGGCAGAAAGAAGAAGAAGAAGAAGAAGAAGAAGAAGAAGAAGAAGAAGAAGAAGAAGAAGAAGAAGAAGAAGAAGAAGAAGAAGAAGAAGAAGAAGAAGAAGAAGAAGAAGAAGAAGAAGAAGAAGAAGAAGAAGAAGAACGGAGTGAGAGCGATGGAGGACTGGGAGTGAACAGCTGGATTTGGCCTGGAGGACTTTGGAATAATGTGCTGCCATTATAGTAGGGTCATCTGTGGCACTTCCGTGACCGTGGAGAGCGAAGGTCCGTTTCTCAATGGATTTGTCATCTAGGAGGGTTAATAAACAAATTTAGCCGGGGTGTATTTTTAAAAAAGGCGGGGAAAATATTTGAGAGACCAAAATCCAAAATGTCTGCCGTGGAAATGAACTTTTTAATGGTTTGACTACAATGATGCACAATACATGGTTTCAGAGCTTATTCTGGTCAAGGAATACATATTTGGTGTTTATATAATGATTTGACTTATTTTTGACCTTCAAATCCAAGATGGCTGCCAATTTTGAGCTCTAAAAGGCAGTTTTTTCAAAATCGTCATAGAGCCTTCATATTAGGCTTGAATGACAGGTCTTCTCATGATGAGTTGAATAATATACAGTAAAAGTACACAGAAGTAATCTCTGAGGTCATTAAAGTCAATGTTTGTGTGTAAACAACAGTTGCTGATTTGCGGTTTCCCATTAAATAGGGTAGGCTACTGAGAATATGGTGTCCAGTTCATCCCATCACATTTTCATAATGAACCAAAAACAATTTTGCACTATAGCCTAACATAAAATAATATTCTGTATGCAAAGCTAGCAAGGTTAGTTGCTTGAGCTGAATTTAACACCTTGAGTGCCACAGCGCTTCAGTAAAATTGTCTGGAGCCTGTGCCAGATTCACTTCCATTCAGTTGAAAACAGCTATATAATTTTTTCTATTAGGGCTATATGAACAGGGTTGGACTCTAATGAAACATTGGACACTCCTACTTCTTTCAAAGAAGAAATTTTGTTTCTAGACAGTTCCATTATGAAATGACAGCCTCTGAAAAAAGCGCACTTTCAAGGGTTTTCTGCTGTCTTTTTTTACTTTTCAAGATAAAGTCACTTTTATGAATACTCTAATTTCAAGCGCATTCACTGACTCTGGCTGGTGTTTTCTGATGTAGTGACATGGTGTGGTTCTGTGCAGCCTGCGTGCATCCTGCGTGCGTTTTTTTTAGGACGTCCAGAGACGTCCTTGGCACTCAATGTGTTAAAGGTCAACTCAAAACAAACAATGAAATTAACTTTTAAATTAAAACTGAATCCTAGGCTACTAAATTTCATCAGCACACAGTAAAGGAAACTTGTCTTTGAACTCAGCTGACTGTCTAGTCCTAATCCCTGTTGTGCAATGTCCCTTTTCAGTGAAGTTTTTGTTTTTGTTAAGAGTATGGACTTTTAATCTTGACCTTGTTGGTAGGCAACGGCCCTTTTTCAGTCAAGCATTTTCAGATTAGCTCAGTCAGTCTGTGAAGCAGTCAGTGTCAGCACTTGCGCGAGCTCGCTTTTTCTCTAACTAATGTTAACATTACACACTTTAAGACACTTTATATAAAAAAATAAAATAAAAACTTTGTTTGAGGATATCAACGTTATTCACTAGTCTAAAGATAGTTCTACCATCAAGAACATATAAAACAAAAGCAAAAACAATTTTTATTTGCAGAAGTCATCATTGATATTTGGTGTTAGCTAACGTTAGGTAACGTTATTATTTTTAGCTAAAGTTAATGTTATCTGTCTCCACACTTCTGTCAACTGACATATGCATTTGCTTTTGAAAATAAACAGCGTATAACAGCAATATAATATAACAGTAATATAATAGCGAGTTGCTTTCCCTCCCAATGAAAGACAAAGCACACAATGTCCTATGAATGTGTCCTAAAATGTGACAAGCCTTGCAAGCCCACCGATACAATAAATCAAGGCAAATGGGACAGCTTACAATTAAAAGCCCAAGAGTGGTCAGGACTTGATAAATTTGATGATGTTTACACCACCACCTCCTGGGAAGATGGGCCAACCAATCGGTACATGCATTCGTCATGTTATATTTCTATTTAATCTTCAGTTATGCTTAAGCAAGCCAGGCTGTTTATTTTCAAAAGCAAATGCATATGTCAGTTGACAGAAGTGTGGAGACAGATAACATTAACTTTAGCTAAAAATAATAACGTTACCTAACGTTAGCTAACACCAAATATCAATGATGACTTCTGCAAATAAAAATTGTTTTTGCTTTTGTTTTATATGTTCTTGATGGTAGAACTATCTTTAGACTAGTGAATAACGTTGATATCCTCAAACAAAGTGTCTTAAAGTGTGTAATGTTAACATTAGTTAGAGAAAAAGCGAGCTCGCGCAAGTGCTGACACTGACTGCTTCACAGACTGACTGAGCTAATCTGAAAATGCTTGACTGAAAAAGGGCCGTTGCCTACCAACAAGGTCAAGATTAAAAATCCATACTCTTAACAAAAACTAAAACTTCACTGAAAAGGGACATTGCACAACAGGGATTAGGACTAGACAGTCAGCTGAGTTCAAAGACAAGTTTCCTTTACTGTGTGCTGATGAAATCTAGTAGTCTAGGATTCAGTTTTAATTTCAAAGTTAATTTCATTGTTTGTTTTGAGTTGACCTTTAAATTCAGCTCAAGCAACTAACCTTGCTAGCTTTGCATACAGAATACTATTTTATGTTAGGCTATAGTGCAAAATTGTTTTTGGTTCATTATGAAAATGTGATGGGATGAACTGGACACCATATTCTCAGTAGCCTACCCTATTTAATGGGAAACCGCAAATCAGCAACTGTTGTTTACACACAAACATTGACTTTATTGACCTCAGAGATTACTTCTGTGTACTTATACTGTATATTATTCAACTCATCATGAGAAGACCTGTCATTCAAGCCTAATATGAAGGCTCTATGACGATTTTGAAAAAACTGCCTCAAAATTGGCAGCCATCTTGGATTTGAAGGTCAAAAGTAGGTCAAATCATTATATAAACACCAAATATGTATTCCTTGACCAGAATAAGCTCTGAAACCATGTATTGTGCATCATTGTAGGTCAAAGCATTAAAAAGTTCATTTCCACAGCAGCCATTTTGGATTTTGGTCTCTCAAATATTTTCCCCGCCTTTTTTAAAAATACACCCCGGCTAAATTTGTTTATTAACCCTCCTAGATGACAAATCCATTGAGAAACGGACCTTCGCTCTCCACGGTCACGGAAGTGCCACAGATGACCCTACTATTAAAGCAGGCTTCATAAACTCTGTGTCCTCCCCTCTCCTCCCCATCACCTCACTACCTATCCCCCCTGTTTTATCCTTTTACTTTAATATTCCCATAACACGCATACTGGATGATGGTGCATATTCTCCGCGGTGGATTTACGGCTAGTCAAACCACATATGGACAATAAGCGGCAATATTGCCTTATACCCCAGCTATTGTAGTGTACAGTAAAAGTGACAAAGCGGTAAGCGCTTCCTATGAAGATGTACGGGCCTGTTGGATGTACGCAGCCTGCATACAGTAATGCGGTGTAAATATTTGATAGTTCAGATGGTGCATGTATATTATGTTGATGGTGTTGTTGTTGTTGTTGTTGTTGTTGTTGTTGTCGAGGCAAAGGGAGCGATGGAAAGGCAGCGGGAGGGAGGAGAACACAGACAGCTGCTAGACTGTTCCATTACTCCCTGTTGACCGCGTGCTGAACTTTGACCTGTTCTTACTCCTCAGAAATATTCTCATATACAGTACCCCTCAGAAATATTTCCTCACATTATACAGTAGCTATAGACAAGCAAAGTAGAACAAACGATAGCGGCGTGGGCCCGCTCACTGAAGATGTCTGGGAAAACATCACTCCAAGTAGACACAGCTTGTTATTGTCCCCCCCCCCCCCAGCACCAACCCCCTATAGACTGCCATCTTGCCCTCTGCTGAAGTAGAGAGATCCATGCGATGTCACTCAGTCAAATCCCTACACATTATTGCTCTTGTCTTGAGCAATAAATCCTAAGATCAAATATGCTGCATGGCACAATTGAAGACGGAGGCCACGCCATATTAAAAAGAAAGAGTAAAAGGGAAGCTGTGAAGTTGGGATCAGAGGAAACAGTGAGGGAGGGGCTTTCAGAGAGGGAGGGGCTTTCAGAGAGGGAGGGGCTTTCAGAGAACAGCAGGAGCTCTGGAATGACCCCTTTTCCTCAACTCTTTCTTATTGTCACTCTCACTCACACTGTGATGCTGCTCCGCCTTCAATTAAGGACAAGATCAACAAGGTCACATTGTGCAATGACTTGAAACTTGTTGAAATATTGAGACATGAGCCACATAATATGAGGGACTTCACACAATGTTTTATTTGTATTAATGATGTACAAATCAGAGCTGAAGAAATCAAACGAAACAGCCTCTTATGATATCTGATGCTGAGATTTTGTTTTATATTGAGGTGGAAAGGTTCAGGCTTTGTTGCTTCGTTACTAAACAACAAAAATAAAGATGCAAAACATTAACAGTTTCTAAATGCTGATATTAAATGTATGAGTAATATGTGCCAGATTGCCGTTGTACAAGGGATTGGCAAGTACAATTATGCATCAAATAAAACAATAATGTCCTCTCCATGTTTACCTGCAACAGAAGTCAAACATGTTATCTCTGTTTTGGTGAGAGCTTGGATCACATTTGAGGTGAGTCCAGAGTCCATCTGTTACTGCGGGAATGCAACCCAAAAATATGATGACTAGCTGGCAGAGATGTCAAATCCACGGAATGAGCTTTGAGCCGCCATGTCAACAGGGAACGTGTTTTCCCCCTCTTCTTCTTCATGGCGGAGCACTTTGGATATCAAAAATATGAATGCCCAGAGCTCTTCCAACATGCACAGACACACAGCGCACAGACAGCTGGTAGTTGTTGCTACAAAGTAAATAGCCAGCTAACATCAACTCTGGAAACTGGAGATGATGCGCCATGGCTGCAGTGATGGAAGTCGGCTGCTCTGCGGGCTCCCAAAATCATGCCTGACAGAGAGACACCACCCACCCACCTAGGCGCCATCGTGCAACTGTGCGCCATTGGCTCATACACATCACAGTTGCTCAAGTGACATCACTGATGACATCACAACTGCCTGAGTGACATCACAGTTGGCAAATCACAGTTGCTCGAGTGACATCACTGATGACATCACAGTTGCTCGAGTGACAACACTGAATTGCTCAAGTGACATCACTGATGACGTTACTTAAGTGGTCTTAAAAAGATGAATTGCCTTTAGGTGGAGAAGAGGACGGACGGGGACGGTGAGTTATTGGGGACACTGGGGTTCGAGAAGGATCGAGAGTGTGGAGAAACAGTGGATGGATGAATCCAGAAGGAGGCGGTAATGCAATATAAACGATGCCAACTGCCATAAAACACCACAGAAGAAGATTTTAGATTCATGTGGATTAAATGTGTGTAATACTGTCGGCACAGATTATCCTGCGGTGTGAACAGGCTCAAGACTTTCGACTTTGGCTGCTTGGCCCGACCCAAACATATTTAATTTTGTCGGGTGCAGTCTGATTGGGCTCATGTAGTGTGAAGTGTGAACCTGCCCGAGACTCACCAAGACTGCAGTCTGAGTGTGAGCCTGGCACCAGCTGATGGGATCTGAGTGTGATCCTGCACCAGCTGATGGGATCTGAGTGTGATCCTGACACAAGCTGATGGGATCTGAGTGTGATCCTGACACAAGCTGATGGGATCTGAGTGTGATCCTGGCACCAGCTGAAGGGATCTGAGTGTGATCCTGGCACCAGCTGATGGGATCTGAGTGTGATCCTGACACAAGCTGATGTGATCTGAGTGTGATCCTGGCACCAGCTGAAGGGATCTGAGTGTGATCCTGGCACCAGCTGAAGGGATCTGAGTGTGATCCTGGCACCAGCTGATGGGATCTGAGTGTGATCCTGACACAAGCTGATGTGATCTGAGTGTGATCCTGGCACCAGCTGAAGGGATCTGAGTGTGATCCTGGCACCAGCTGAAGGGATCTGAGTGTGATCCTGGCACCAGCTGAAGGGATCTGAGTGTGATCCTGGCACCAGCTGATGGGATCTGAGTGTGATCCTGACACAAGCTGATGGGATCTGAGTGTGATCCTGACACAAGCTGATGGGATCTGAGTGTGATCCTGACACAAGCTGATGGGATCTGAGTGCGATCCTGGCACCAGCTGATGGGATCTGAGTGTGATCCTGACACAAGCTGATGGGATCTGAGTGTGATCCTGGTACCAGCTGATGGGATCTGAGTGATCCTGGCACCAGCTGATGGGATCTGAGTGTGATCCTGGTACCAGCTGATGGGATCTGAGTGTGATCCTGACACAAGCTGATGGGATCTGAGTGTGATCCTGACACCAGCTGATAGGATCTGAGTGTGATCCTGACACCAGCTGATGTGATCTGAGTGTGAGCCTGGCACCAGCCGATGGGAGTTCAGCTCAAGAGGGAGGAAAAAGAGATTAAAGCAGAAGAGAAATCTCATGCAGATAGTTTATGTCAGGAAGATTCCCTAATCCACTTACTCTACTCTTGATACGTTTCTGTACAATTAAATTTGATGGAATAAATCATATAAAAGTGAAACGTGCATGGACTAATCCTAATAAGCATGCAATTACATTCCATTTTTGATAGTTAAAATAATATAATAAAACCCCCCATTTACTGTATGAAGGAGGGATTATTGCAAAGTGTTGCAAAAAGTAACTTTCATTCATGTAACTTACTAAATGAGATGAGAAACTGAGATTGGGTGGGTTGAACTTGACACTCGACCACAGCCCTGGTCTTCTCTCGTTGACTTGTAATCTACCTGTACAGTATTTCTACAATCAATCAATAAATAAATAAATAAATA
>NC_139646.1:13991897-14034397 GCF_964638095.1 Poromitra crassiceps
TGTGTGTGTGTGTGTGTGTGTGTGTGTGTGTGCGTGTGTGTGTGTGTGCGTGTGCGTGTGTGTGCTAGGAGAGGGGGAGGGGGGCAGCGGGTGAGACACAAGGCTAGATGAGAGGGAGCGAAGGGCCCAGTGGCGGATCTCTTAGGAGAATATGATGTGATTTATGGAGGCCATTACACTGAAGGACAAACAAATGGGAGTTATTAGTGGCATATCAACAGATGTGCATGCGCACACATGCACTCACACACCTACACAACACACACACACACACACACACACACGCACACACGCACGCACAAACGCACACACACACACACACACACACACACACACACACACACACACACACACACACACACACACACACACACACTCAGATTTTCTGAATGAGAAAGTAGGTGCTGTTCACAAGTAACATATGTGTGATGAATGGGGATGGACTGGAGGATAGCACGCAGAAACTAAATCCCCGCTGCTTTTAGCGAGCCTATACCAGTTTTCAGTGTAATTACAAAATTATATTTGATTTGTAAATAGCTCTGTCATTTGCTATGGTATATTACAAAATAGCAACAGGTGTGCATGTAGTACCTCTGGTGGTTTGGCTTACTTAAAAGATGCGACTGCCTGCATCCCCCTCCGACACCTCTCTGCATCCAGCAGAGAGACGGGAACAGGATCTTCACCCTCAGCCCTGCAGCACTGTGCTGATCAGCTGGCTGGAGACATGCCATGTTCCAAACTGCTTCAAGACCTCAACTATCCTCGTCCTGAAAAAGACACGGCCTGTGGCACTAAAATATTACAGGATCTGTGTGGTCATGAAGTCCTTCAAACTCCTTGTTCACTAACTATGACCACGCCACAATAGATGAATAGTTTATTAGGAGGGGTCGAGGGGGGAAGGGATGAAGGGATGACTTGAAAGGAAGTATGAGCAGGTGTCTCAAGGAACCGGGGAATGAGACTCTGGATGGGGGAACTGCCTCGGCGATGGATGCTCTTCATGGTCTTCATGGCTCCATCTTATCCCCAGTGGTTCCTAAGCTGAGATGGAAGATGAAGGGGTTGGGTGGGAGGGATGAGTTTGGCCTGAGACGAGAGCGAGAAAGGATCTTGGTTTGGGGTGTCTATGTAGGTGGAGCGAATGATTGAATCCAGGTGGAGCGAGGGATTGACTGATTGAATGATTGGTTGATTAGCGCATGGCCTTGTTCCTGAACTTTAGTTATAATGGTATTGTAACTTTATTTCTGTCCTTCTTAAAATCCATCACTGCTACTGTATAAACATGGCCCTCCACTCCATCCTCATGCACCTGGACACTGCAGGAACCTATGCCAGGATCCTGTTAGTGGACTTTAGCTCAGCCTTCCATACGATCACCCTGGCCCTGCTGCACAAGAAGCTCTCCCAGCTGGGCATGCCCGACTCCGTCTTCAGATTGTCCACAGACTTCCTGACCAATAGGAAGCAGCATGTAATGCTGGGGAAGCATGTCACTGACTCCTGGAACATCAGCACCGGAGCTGCCCAGGGCAGTGTCCTCTCTCCATACCTCTTACTGTATCCCTGTATACCAACAGCTGCACCTCCAGTCACCAGTCCGTCAAGGTCCTTTAGTTGAAATTGAAATTCGCAGATGACACCACCCTCATAGGGCTCATCTGGAGATGAGTCTGCGTACAGGTGGACAGGTTGACCATCTGGTGACTTGGTGCAGTCAAAACAACCTGAAGCTCAACGCTCAAAAGACAGTGAAGATGGTTGTGGAGCTTTCATAGAGCTCGGACGCTGCTTGCCAGACAACTGCACATATATGCCACACGTCTGCCTGCAAGACATGTCAAAACTCCTAATATTCGCATAATAGCAGTGGATGGAAACGTGCATACCGTAAAACGCAGAGTCCCAAATAGACGCCGGTCCCTTATAGACGCCCCCGGTACTCTTTTTTCCCATTACGGTATGTTTTTCTGTTGCGCTCAGACTGAATTCACAGTCACTTATGGTAATGATGTGTGTCTTTTTGGCACAAGTCAGGTGGAAGTCAGTCATCTTGTTGGCAAGACGAGAGATTATACTTTCTCCCCCCTGTCAGACAGTTGTATACTTTGTTTATACATAACAGACATGTTTCAAGTATGTATACCGCATTGTTTGATGCTACGGACTATACGGACAGAGTACGGACGGAGTCAACGTGTTAGACTGGAGACGCTGTCTGGTTTCCATAAGGACACAATGGTGGAGGAGTTACGTTAGTGATGTTAGTTAGCGTTGTAAAAGTGCATTTCTGTCAGCGGAACAGCAATCATAAATGCAGTATGGATTGTACCGGACATTGGAAACATTTGGTAGGCTAAGTCTGCTTGTTGCACAACACTATTGTCTCATAATATGAGACAATAGTGTTGTGCAACAAGCATATGCTTCTTGGTTAGCTAACATTAGCTAACGTTAGCTGCTGCCTGCAAATGCTAACGTTACTACCCGTATAACGTTGCTACAATCAAACTGCTTCTTTCCAATGAAAGACAAACAACTGAATGTGACCGATTGGACGACGATGATGATGATGATGATGAAGGAGGACATCTCAGTTGTTGTTCTTTGTTCCAATCCATACTGCCTGTACCTACCTTCTTGTGTGTACTAAGTACATTCATACTGGTTTAAATAAGCAATTTGATACGTTCCAATCTTTGCAGAGCAAGAATTCTGTGCAAAAAGAATTAAACGGCGGTCCCAAATAGACGGTGGTCCCGTGTAGACGCCGGGTCTGAAAACAATTTTTGGTAAATAAACGCCTGGGGGTTTATTTGAAGTTTTACAGTAATTTCGCATTTTCTTTGCAGATTTTCTGAAAATTCGGCTAAAATTTGCGATCCATTTGGATGGAAACCCAACTAGTGAGTGAGAGAGAGCAACAGAGCGAGAGGGAGAGAGTGAGTGAGAGAGAGAGAAAGACAGAGAGAGAGAGAGAGAGAAAGACAGAGAGAGAGAGAGAGAGAGAGAGAGAGACACAGAGAGGGAGAGAGTGAGTGAGAGAGAGAGAAAGAGAGAGCAAGAGGTACCAGTTTGCAGATGAGAGGCTTGGAAGCCAGAAGGCAATTTAAACAGGCTTGGCTCCCTCTCAGGCATGACAGACTGCTCATTCCCCGTCCTCACACACACACACACACACACACACACACACACACACACACACACACACACACACACACACACACACACACACACACACACACACACACACTCTCACACACACTCTCACACACACACACACACACACACACACACACACACAGAGACACACACACACACACACACACACACACACACACACACACACACTGATACAAAGTCATTCATGCATGCTGCCATACAGAACTACTAAGAAAAGTTAAACAACCAGAAACACTCGAGAGGCACAAGTACGCATGGCAATTGTCGCAAAAGTACAAAGATGTGCAGAGGAATATGCAAGATGCTCAGGCCTTATAGAAGTGTGAGATGTATTTCCACCCAAACACTTGTGCATCTCCAACCCCAAATCATCAGTGCTCGTCTCCCAAAGCAAATGTGTGCAAAGTGCAAACACACAATACAGTATACTGTACCAGTAAACACAAACACACTCACTCAAACGCAGGCGCGTGCAGACACGTGTGCACGCACGCACACACACACACACACATGCACGCACACACACAATGCCACCTCAATCATTATTATTTCTGGTGGATGGTTATTAAAAAGCTAGATTCAATGCAATCTATTCGGGCAGCTTGCTACTTACTGTAGCCCCCACAGATAATAACAGGGACCACTTACTGTAGCCCACCCCACAGATAATAACAGAGACCACTTACTGTAGCCCCCACAGATAATAACAGAGACCACTTACTGTAGCCCACCCCACAGATAATAACAGAGACCACTTACTGTAGCCCCCACAGATAATAACAGGGACCACTTACTGTAGCCCACCCCACAGATAATAACAGGGACCACTTACTGTAGCCCACCCCACAGATAATAACAAGGACCACTTACTGTAGCCCCCACAGATAATAACAAGGACCACTTACTGTAGCCCACCCCACAGATAATAACAAGGACCACTTACTGTAGCCCACCCCACAGATAATAACAAGGACCACTTACTGTAGCCCACCCCACAGATAATAACAGAGACCACTTACTGTAGCCCCCACAGATAATAACAGGGACCACTTACTGTAGCCCACCCCACAGATAATAACAGAGACCACTTACTGTAGCCCCCACAGATAATAACAGAGACCACTTACTGTAGCCCACCCCACAGATAATAACAGGGACCACTTACTGTAGCACCCACAGATAATAACAGGGACCACTTACTGTAGCCCCCACAGATAATAACAGGGACCACTTACTGTAGCCCACCCCACAGATAATAACAGGGACCACTTACTGTAGCCCACCCCACAGATAATAACAGGGACCACTTACTGTAGCCCCCACAGATAATAACAGGGACCACTTACTGTAGCCCACCCCACAGATAATAACAGGGACCACTTACTGTAGCCCACCCCACAGATAATAACAGAGACCACTTACTGTAGCACCCACAGATAATAACAGGGACCACTTACTGTAGCCCCCACAGATAATAACAGAGACCACTTACTGTAGCCCCCACAGATAATAACAGAGACCACTTACTGTAGCACCCACAGATAATAACAGGGACCACTTACTGTAGCACCCACAGATAATAACAGACTTACTGTAGCCCCCACAGATAATAACAGAGACCACTTACTGTAGCCCCCACAGATAATAACAGGGACCACTTACTGTAGCCCACCCCACAGATAATAACAGGGACCACTTACTGTAGCCCCCACAGATAATAACAGAGACCACTTACTGTAGCCCACCCCACAGATAATAACAGGGACCACTTACTGTAGCCCCCACAGATAATAACAGGGACCACTTACTGTAGCTCCCACAGATAATAACAGGGACCACTTACTGTAGCCCCCACAGATAATAACAGGGACCACTTACTGTAGCCCCCACAGATAATAACAGGGACCACTTACTGTAGCCCACCCCACAGATAATAACAGGGACCACTTACTGTAGCCCACCCCACAGATAATAACAGAGACCACTTACTGTAGCCCACCCCACAGATAATAACAGAGACCACTTACTGTAGCTCCCACAGATAATAACAGAGACCACTTACTGTAGCCCCCACAGATAATAACAGAGACCACTTACTGTAGCTCCCACAGATAATAACAGAGACCACTTACTGTAGCTCCCACAGATAATAACAGAGACCACTTACTGTAGCCCCCACAGATAATAACAGAGACCACTTACTGTAGCCCCCACAGATAATAACAGAGACCACTTACTGTAGCCCCCACAGATAATAACAGAGACCACTTACTGTAGCCCCCACAGATAATAACAGGGACCACTTACTGTAGCCCCCACAGATAATAACAGAGACCACTTACTGTAGCCCCCACAGATAATAACAGGGACCACTTACTGTAGCCCCCCACAGATAATAACAGGGACCACTTACTGTAGCCCCCACAGATAATAACAGAGACCACTTACTGTAGCCCCCCACAGATAATAACAGGGACCACTTACTGTAGCCCCCACAGATAATAACAGGGACCACTTACTGTAGCCCCCACAGATAATAACAGAGACCACTTACTGTAGCCCCCACAGATAATAACAGAGACCACTTACTGTAGCCCCCACAGATAATAACAGAGATCACTTACTGTAGCCCACCCCACAGATAATAACAGGGCTTTGAGTCGAGTTATTTGGTATTGTCAACTGGCAGACAAAAATGACAGAGATGGAATCTGACCTGTCCCTGAAGCAGACCAGTTCGTCAAGTCAACTTTGTGACTTTGTCTGACCGAGGAATCTTTGACTTGCTTCACTTGTATTCAGAGCACTTCTCTCTTCTCTCACTTCAATGTTATCGAGGTGGATTCATTTTCTCTCAAATTCCATTGCCCGGTGTCTGATTCTGCCGGCCTGTCCGTTTGACTGTCTCTCCTCCTGCTCATCCACTCTCAGTCTTGGATATACGGTAATCACAATGACCACTTGCTTAAGTCATATGAACAGGATGCACGCACACACACACACACACACACACACACACACACACACACACACACACACACACACACACACACACACACACACACACACCACCATCCCTATATCACCAAGCCAGCAACCATTTGTTTCGATTAGGGTTAATATTAAAATGTGGCTTGGCACTAACAAGTCCAGCCTAGACAAAATTATGCACCGGCTGGTCAACCATTTAACGTGTCCATGCACAAATAATCTCCAGTCATTAGACTTGCATGGCACAAGTGGATGTGTGTGTGTGTGTGTGTGCGCGCGCGCGCGCGCGCGCGTGTGTGTGTGTGTGTGTGTGTGTGTGTGTGTGTGTGTGTGTCTGGGGGAATGTGCAAGTGTAGCATATGCAGCACATTATCACAAGGGTCTGCAAGGTTAATGAAAACAGGATCCAAACACATCCATATACGGATGGTATGAGGCTGGAATTATGGATTATGACTGCTTGGCTGCCTGACAGCTACCTATTAACATGTCTGACACATTCCTGCTCTGTCTACCTGTCTGCTTTGCCTTTCACTTTGTTTTCATGCAGGCGTATCTTTCTGTGGAGGCCTGTCTCACTATACAGGATGTGTGCATCTGTCATGGAAGTGCCCAGTTACCGCACACGCCAACCAGTCTATGTGTCAGTCTCTCTCACCGTCTCTCCATGCCTGCTTTACCGCACGCCAACCAGTCTATGTGTCAGTCTCTCTCACCGTCTCTCCATGCCTGCTTTACCGCACGCCAACCAGTCTATGTGTCAGTCTCTCTCACCATCTCTCCGTGCCTGCTTATCTATGTGTCAGTCTCTCACCATCTCTCCATGCCTGCTTATTTGTTTGTCTGTCAGTATGACTGCCAGTCTGTCTCTCTCTCCACCTGCCTCTATGTACAGTAGAGGGCTGACACGGGAGTGGTCTTTCACTCCAGAGTATTAAGAATAAATAAATAAATAAATAAATAAATAAATAAATAAATAGATAAATAAATAAATAAATAAATAAATAAATAAATAAATAAATAAATAGATAAATAGATAGATAAATAAATAAATAAATAAATAAATAAATAAATAAATAAATAAATAAATAAATAACTACCGTAAATTCCGGACTATAAGACGCACCGGTGTATAAGCCGCGGGACCAAAATTGACTATTTTTTTCTTCTATAAGCCGCACCGGTCTATAAGCCGCGGGTGTTTTGATGTTTAATTACCATATGAAAGGGTTCGTGCACAGAGAGGAATGTCGGGAAAGCGATGGCTGTTTGGGGAAGCTCCCATTTATTAACATTTCAACAAAACAAAACAAAAGTCAGGTCACTAATCCCCAGACAAAATCACACAACAATAGGCTATATGTGCAGCAAACCTGTAACCAGAGAAGTCAAGTCACTAATGCTCGTCTTCCTCTTCTTCCTGCGTACTGAAACCACCAAAGTCCTCATCTTCAGTGTCGGAAACGAACAGGTTCAGGGTGGCTTCGTCAACCACTCTCCTCTCTCCTTCATTGTCACTCAAAACCAACGAACTCCTCTTCATCTATAGCTGTGTTTCCATTACAGTTTTTCGCAAAAGAATTGCGATATTTCTACAACTTCGACAATGTACAATTGCGACTTGTAGGCGTTTCCATTGAAGTTGCGTTTGAGTGATTCCCCGTTGCAGCAGCTGCCACAGTGATTACGCACGGGGATCTGCCCCATATCCCGTCCCCTGCATGCTCAAATCCAACCAATGGTCAATGGAAATCCCAACATGAAGTTACAATGCATATAAACGAGCCTGATTATCAATTCAAAAGAAAATGAGTCGCAAAATGTTGCTGGCTGCGTGAATGCAGTCAGCGCGACAGGCAGAGGAAAAAAGGTAGCCTAATAGCCTACAACTGGTCCGATTTAGAGATGGAGGGGGGAAAAGGCTGATTTGGTTCTATAATTGCACCTGAAACGTGTGCAATGTATTAGCCTACTCACAGTCACTGTATTCACTTCAGACAGCACCACCGCACCAGTGTGTGCTTTTCATCCTCTCATCTCGCCGCTGTGCCAAATGCGCGCACACAGGCAGCCTGCTGTCACCATGGACCGATTTCTGCCATTAAACATTATCTAATTTGCCCGGCTACGCTTTTGCACAACACTCGTCTTTCTGCTAGGTAGCGTTGCTTCAAAGTTTTCCACTTGCTGCGGAGGTTTTGACACGGCTATCGAACCTTACTTACCAAACTTATTTTCCGCTCCTTTTCCAAGGGATAATATGGGTCACATGACGTGCAAATGCGAAAAATGTGTTTCCATTACACTTTTGCGATAAACTGCTATATCGACACGTCTGAAAAACCACCTCATGATCATCTACTGCTCGTTCTCATGCTGTCGAGAACGAGCAAAGCTTTTTTTTGGTGAAAGAATCCTCCAGGGCGCTTCTTGTTAACAGTCCGAGTGAGTGGCAGGTCGAACGTCAAAGGCACTTCATCCATATTTATGATCTGCTCCGGTTCGATGGAATATTCCTTGATCTTCCTTTGTGTGAATTCGCCGAAGTTTGTGATTTTCTCCTGGTAGTCGGGGGAGGGAGTTGATGGGCTTGTGGCCGTTTGCTTACCGTAATTACCATATGTAAGTGGTCACGCACAGAGGGGATTGTCGGGAAAGAGATGGCTGTTTGAGGAAGCTCCCATTTACCGTATTACCGTAACATTTCAACAAAACAACATAACACAACACCACCGTTGTTTATTTTTACAGTGCACACAGTGTCCGCGGTGTGGTGAAAAGAGGGCAAGAGAGGAAATTAAAACAGAAGTGGATTTATAGTTAGAAAGAGTGCTAAAAAAGAGAGTTTTTTTTTTTTTTTTTCTGAAAAAATCCATAGATAAGACGCACCGTTATATAAGCCGCAGGGGCCAAAAAACGGGAAAAAAGCCGCGGCTTATAGTCCGGAATTTACGGTAACTAATGTTCTCCCCATCCTTTTTAGATTACTTTGTGTCCTACTGCAGTTTTAATTCCTACCATTTGGCCATGTTTATATATAAAAACTGGTCTATTGTCATGATTCCCGCTTCCATTGGCTTTTTTCCTGCCCCGTCCCATTCATGTGATGAATAGTGACATTACCCCCAATCCCGCGGGAATCCCACAGGAATATCCAGGGACCTGCGGGACTCCCGAACAAATGTCAGCCTCGAATATACAGTGTTTTTCTGTCTGCCTATATCTCCCTCTGAGCTTGTCTGTACCCCGCCCCCTCTTTAGACTGACCCTGTCTTTTATTTCTGTTTTCCCTTTCCCCTCATATTCCTTGATCTATCAGTTATCATCTTCTCTCTCTCTCTCTCTCTCTCTCTCTCTCTCTCTCTCTCTCTCTCTCTCTCTCTCTCTCTCTCTCTCTCTCTCTCTCTCTCTCTCTCTCTCTCTCTCTCTCTCTCTCTCTCTCTCTCTCTCTCGTCCCCAATGATCATTTTTCATTCTTATGTGTTTCTAATCTTCCACTTTCGTTTTCGACCAAAGCAATCAATCTGATGGATCTTCATAGGGAGCTCAGCTGCATACTGAGATGAAAGTTCACAGATGGAAAAATCAAAAAGAAGCTGAAGATCAAGTGATTTGGAAGTAAGACATGAACTTGGAGCTTGTCTTTGGGTACTGGTAATAATGTAGGTTCTGTACTCCCTTTTTTCCCCCTGAATAAAATTGACTCGTCCTTAGTTCTCTGATGCCGTTTCATTTGGTGAGAAAGCATGGCCTGTTTTTTTCATGAGTTCACTCTCTTTCTATGGGAATTCACAGGTAGTCTTTAAACCCCATTTACACTGGTAAGCCTCTCAACTCTAAAGCTCTTGCACTGAGAGCGTTTGTATGCCTGTTGAGTGTGTGTGTGTGTGTGTGTGGGTGTGTGTGTGTGTGTGTGTGTGTGTGTGTGTGTGTGTGTGTGTGTGTGTGTGTGTGTGTGTGTGTGTGTGTGTGTGTGTGTGCGTGCGTGCGTGCGTGCACATATGAGTAGGCGGACGCCTGCACGCGTGTGTGTGTGCAGGCGTATGTGCGTATAAATGGGTGGAGGAAAGAGGAGGGTGTAATGTCCATTTGTACTGTAAGTGGTGGAGTAGGGGTTGTACAGTATCTATGTGTGTGTGTGTGTGTGTGTGTGTGAGTGTGAGTGTGAGTGTGCGTGCGTGCGTGCGTGCGTGCGTGCGTGCGTGCGTGCGTGCGTGCGTGCGTGCGTGCGTGCGTGCGTGAGTTATGTCACCTGTTTCCAAATACCCTATATTGCCGTACTGGTCCCGGTAATGATTGGATTTTTTTTTCTTTGTTTGTTTGCACCAGTAAGAGTCCACCAAGATGTCGAATGAAAGCTGAGAATCCACAGATTCTAATGTTATTAAGCCTCATCACTCTATGAGCAAAACTCACTGAACTAGCAGGCAAAGAAAAACACTTAAAGGGGGACTAACCCCCTAGATATGTATTAGAACAGTGATTTGAAAATACCTATGGAAAAAACCAAGAAATGACATATGCTCTTGTCTATACTGGACTCTTTGGCTGTGTTGAAGTCCAGATTTTTTTTTTGGAAATCGACGCCATTACAGTTTGCCTACTGCCTCAAAAATAATTTATTTGAGAGGGGCCATATCTGTATAAATATCAGCAACTAGCCAACGCTGGTGGCCTGTTTGGAAAGAGCTTTGCTCAAAATGGTTGAAAGTTATATCAATTTGGTAATTCAGTGGCGAACTAGAAATTTAATTATTTTTCTGCATGTAACTCTATGGAAACTACTCAAACTACGTTACGGGAGCAAAGTGACATGGGCTCGTTAACAGCAGCACACCCACAATAGGACAAACCTCTCGCTCTGGGGTAACACAATGCGAGATTTCTCCACGTAATTCCCTCGTCTAACTAGAGATAAACCGCGCAATGAAATCCGTTTTTAATTTGCGTTTTGGGGGTTTTCGTGATTCTTGATGAAATTTACAGCACCTATGATTTTTCCTCATAGGGCGCAGAGCAGGACAGAGCTCTTCTCCTCCTCGGAGCACACACACACAGACAGAGCCAGTTGCTCTGCTCTGTCTGAAAGCCCCCGCCTCTCACTGCTGCTGTGTGCAGTGTGCGCGCGCCCCGCGGGTGCATGAGCGAGCAGAGCAGACTCTCCCGTTTGACTGGCCGAGAGAAAGTGCTTCTAATGAAAGTGCTCCAGACAGCAAAACACACACACAGCGAGTCAACCCCCCCCCCCCCCCCCGTTGCTTGTACACAGTGACGATATTACAGCAGCCGATTTGTTTAGACCAGCTTTGTCACGTTGTCACGTCGTAGTATAGCGTTATATTTTACATGTGCGCTAAACTGCGACGCTATTTGTTTGCGGAAATATCAGACTGCTCTCTGCTCTAGAGCACAGAGAGCCCAGCTGCTGCTGCGCGCGGCCGCGCGCCCCCGGAGCTTGAGGCTCGTCCATGAGGTTACAGTACGACTCTCTCCTGCCCGCTCCCACCTGCCTGGGCTTGAGACAGTGCTTCCAACTCGGACTGATAATATAAACATCATCATTCGAGCTTATTCAGGTAAGATATTAATAAAGTAGTGACACATTCAGCGGGAAACTAACTATAATTAAGACATGTGCCAACTTTGACAACGTTTGGTTCAGTATTTTAAGAGCAAACTTCAATAAGAATAGGCTTGGAGTTCTGAGGAGCTGAAAGGGTACAGGGGGGGTAGGGGAGTAATTATCTTGAAATCCCATAGTCTTTGGGTCACCGTGACGTAACGACGTGTCAAATATCCCATTCATTTGAGAAAAAAAAAAAAAGCAGTCTTTGACCCTAAGAGGGCGCTTATGCCAGATATGCTGCTGAAAAATGATACAAATGGTAAAATGGCAACAGTTTGGTGTCAAATGTGGAAATTCTGACCAGAATTCTTCACACATCACCCCCAAAGTCATATATATTGGTTAAAAGCTGAAAAAAAGTGTTTTGGAGGTTAGTTCTCCTTTAAGCCTACTGCCACGACGATGGGTACACTTTGAAACAGTTAAACATCTAGCGCTGGCATTTGCCTCACTATGCCACTGGCAAATGCACCCAACATACTAAAGTGGTCTCTCTGCCTCCTCACCTCACCTCCCCTGCACCCCTGTGAGCCCCTCCTCCATGCGCCTGACAGTTGCCATGGTGACCATCACTACACCACGGAGACGGGAGCTGACTGGGAGGGGTGGAGGGGTGGAGGGGAGAGCGCCACTTAAGGATGACTGAAAGGCGATGGCAGGTAGACAGAGAAACAGAGAAGTGGATGGGTGGCGGAGAGATGGACAGAGAGTGAAGGAGATGTCACAGAGGTGGTGCAGGGGGCAGCTGGGGTGGAGGAGGTGAGAGAGACATTGAGAGACAGACAGAGAGAGAGAGAGAGAGAGCTAGAGAGAATGCCAGACTGTCAAAGAGATGTTTTTTTTCCCTTTTCCTTTTCCTTTTCCGTTTTTTTTTTTTTTTTTTAACCAAAAAGTGTTAAAAAAAATAAAATCCCCATTTGCAGACGTTGTGTAGGCTATATTTCCCTGGCGAGGGAAATGGACCTCAGATGTGAAAGTGTGTCCTTTTCCATGAACGCTAACCTTGAAAACTATTTCAGAAAAAGTCATTATTCATCGAACCTGCCCCCGAGTTCAATTTCAAAACGTAGTTCTCCGGCGAGCCAAACGCGGCAGTACATCACAAGACGAGCTGGGCAGAAAAGATTGCATTAGTTTTATTTACTGTGTTCTTCCAGGAGACAATTACAATGTGGGGCAGGAGGGGAGAACAGGAGGGTGGAATGGGGGAGTAGGATGCTGGTCGCTTTGGCACTTACTAAATAGCTGCATTTAGCGCAGGTAAATTATAGGGCCTATTTCTGTATTGATGCTCCCACTTCTCAGTTCCCAACACCTCTCTTAGCGCCTGTGAGTGTGTGTGATGATAATGTGTGTCTATCTATCTATGAGGGTGTATCTGTGGAAAAGCCAGTTTGTGGAGTGTGTGTGTATCACTATGCGTGTGTGTGTGTGTGCCTTCACACACCGCCCACAAACAAACATCAGACGCCAGAGGGACAAACATCAAGGCGCTCTTGTTCCGTAATAGGAGTCCCGGTGGTTGTGACAGAATTAGCAGAAAGAAGCGACGCACGCTGCACCCTCAGATGACTTGATCTCCACACTGATACCTGGCACACTGAGACGCCTCCGTGCGCTGCACCCTCAGATGACAGTGTTTCCCACAGGATTTTGAGAATTTGTGGTGGGGGACCGCAGACCCACTAGGGGGGTGCGGGGGGCATGCCCCCCCGCGAGATTTTTTTAAACATTTTAAAGTAAAATGCATGAATTTGGTGTACTTTGAGAAAGCTTAAGAGCAAAATTAAAAGGCTAGATCTATGAAGAACATGTCATCATTACTGTGCTGTGGGTTTACAATGACAAACTAAATTTCTCCCTATAGGTCAGGGATACTCAACTTGCTTTGCCACTTTCGTGAAATGATAGAAGGCGAGGGGCCAGTTAATAAACAAACAATATACATTTTTCTGTAGCGGATTGTAGGTTTTTGAGGTGTCAGCCGGAGTTTAGGCTGACAGTGTTGTGCACACCGGATAGTTAGTTAGGTTAAGTACATACATAAGTGCCTGGGTAGCGAGCAGATGGCGGTATTTGACAATTTAGCAGCTAAATCATAGATTATTGAAAGATATTCCATATTCCAGACTGAAATGCTATAACAGAAGTATTGGCCAGAATGACATGAACATTTATTGGACACTTATTCAGCGGATATCTTGCATGTTGCGTTCAGGTGCACTGTAAAAAAAAATAAAAAAAATTGGTCATCTTATTGTGGCGGTCAAAATATTATTGTGGCGGCCCGCCACAAATTCCTTTATGTATGGGAAACACTGGATGAATTGATCTCCACACTGATACCTGGCACACTGAAAGGCCTCCGTGCGCCGTAGAGCAGCACATTCATATGCAGAGGGCAAATATGCATTAGCAAAAAGCACAACGCTGCCAGTCTCATTTCACAAGCAACTTCTGGCAACAAGGGATGGAGACAGAGAGGGGGGAATACAGTGTCCATGGAAAACAAACAGACTGTTTTTATCTCAAGGTTTCTGCTCTGAGATTACGTGCAATTATATGAGCCACAAAAAAAACAAAATAAGGACGCATCCCCCATCGCCCCTCTCTCCCACCCCCCTTCTCTCACACACACACACACACACCCAGCCACACACACACACACACACCCACACACACACCCAGCCACACACACACACACACACACACACACACACACACACACACACACACACACACACACACACACACACACACACACACACACACACACACACACAGCCCTGGTGCAAGTCTGAAAGTCCTGATATTAAGAGACTAGGGGCGGGAGGTAATGGAAGGAATAAATCTTTACTTGGTGAGTCACATAATGCTGCTTGTGGTGCATGGTATGCATCTATCAGAGAGAGAGAGAGAGAGAGAGAGAGAGGGGGGGGGGGGGCACCCTGCCAGTGACCATGATGACAAACCATTTGAATGGAATAAGCCTGGCTGTTCCTACCCGCACCGCAGAAAACAAAGATGTGTGTTTCACTGCTGAGGAAGAAGGAAGCAGACCTGGGTTACATGGTGTTTTTGCAAATTATTTGCAGTGTGTGTTATAGCCTGTTTGTTGCAACAGATGGGTGGGTTTTGCCAAACACAGTGGGCCTGGAGAACGTATGGCAGAAACCAGAGACAGTCACAGGGAAGACATCTTGAAATGTGAAAGTAGTTCTTGTACACTTTTCTGAGATTGGCTACCCGGCAATATTTGCATTCCCTGATGTACTGTAGCAACTCCATCTGGCTGCTGTGAAATTAAAACAAATATTAGAAAATGTTATTTGACACACATGTGGGACAAAGCTGTTGACATTGTGTGTGTGTGTGTGTGTGTGTGTGTGTGTGTGTGTGTGTGTGTGTGTGTGTGTGTGTGTGTCTGTGTGTGTGCGCGTGCGCAACATAACTTATGTCTGTCAGACAAAGGATTACTGAGCCAGACTTGCCTGGCTCACACACTAGTAGAATGTCATCTTGTAACACACTTCACAGGGTTTCAGGATATCCTAGTGTGAGAGTAGCCTATGTCACATGACCATGAAACAGACGTAGGTGGCGCAACAGAATAATAACAAACTAAATCACTGTGGCATTTTCCTATAAAACCATCCATAATGTGACCTCACATTCTGTTTCACTCTGGACTCGGAGCCGTCCAGTGATTTCAGTGGAGTAGCCTATACTTGCCTTGACAGACAACTCCTTCAGCCAATCAGCATCGTAAGATCCAGTCCACTCAGAAGAGCGGCTAAAACATATCTTCCACTGAGAAACACCACAGGTGCATATTCTTGTTCTTTTTTAGTCTGCAATAACTGCACTTATGGCTGTGTTTAAGGTTAGCATTACCGCTCGTTGCCTGATTGGTCGGTCATGTTGTCAACTACGAGGCAGGTCCCTGATTGGTGCGTGCACTTCGTCATTTCTGGAAATCGCTGCGGGGGCGGGCTGGAGGCCAGACTGATCGGCAGAACGAAACAGAATGTGAGTTCACGTGATCTGGAGGGTTTAGCAGACGCTTTCGTTGAGCAAGATGGATGCAGGGCTGAATGATGAACTTGTGGAAATGTTCCATACTCACAACTGGCTCATATATATATTTATATATGCCAATTAGAAAGGGGATGTGATTTCGTAATGGCACCGGTGACATGGGAAGAGAAAGCGGGCCCACAAGCTGTGCGTCGTGGTGTCAAAAACGAGTTACACTGACAGTTGTAGGTATAGCCATAATGTCAGCTTGACAATGCTGTTATCGTGAAACAAAGAAAATAATATGACAGGTGGGAAATGTTAAGACCCCATTGTTTTCAACCAGGAAGGATGTGTCATTGACAACCCACAATGATGCAACCTGATGAAATAGGAGATGAAAAGCACACTTCCTGTGTGGCCTAATCAGCTTCCTGAATGCCTCGGGTGATACCGACATCGTTTTCTCTAACCCCGTTATTTGAAACAAAAAAAGATTGACTCCGAAAGGAAATTGGCACAACAGTCCCCAATCATCAGTCCTTGGCACTCTAAATAATGTAGAGATAAATATATCAAATGTATAATTGATCACATTGGGCACTTTGAGAAAGCAATGATAGAGTAATCAAAGGGAAGAGTCATTTTAAAAGCAGAGCTAATGCAACAATCAGCTCGGCTGATTTGTCAATAACAAGTGATCTATATGCTTCTGCTCTGGCGGAATGCCCTACAGGTAAAGACGGGAAACAAATGAGAAATGTTTAAGTGCAGTCTTTCACTCACACACACACACACACACACACACACACACACGGACAAATACACTAATAATAACACACATTCACACACACGGACAAAATACACTAGTAACACACATTCACACATGGACAAATACACTAATAACACACATTCCCACACATGGACAAATACACTAATACCTTCTCAGCTGTTGTTGTTGTTGTCGTCGGCGTCGGCATGCTAATCAGGCTCTGGTATGGTTGTAGCCCTGAGGCGCTCTCTGATATAAACACAGATAGAATAAATAGCTCATTTCAGTTCCTTTAAATGAGAAACTGTGTTGTCTTCCTCCCTGATGGCTCACAGAAGAACGTCTGTCATTAAGTATTTATAATGTTTAGTGTTCAACAGGGCCACTATCTCTCTGATGTCAGAACCTTGAACTTTAAAAAGAGTGATACGGCACAATATGCTGCTCCAAAGTGCCCTGATGTCAGAACCTTGAATTTTAAAAAGAGTGATACGGCACAATATGCTGCTCCAAAGTGGTCTGATGTCAGAACCTTGAATTTTAAAAAGAGTGATACGGCACAATATGCTGCTCCAAAGTGGTCTGATGTCAGAAACCTTGAATTTTAAAAAGAGTGATACGGCACAATATGCTGCTCCAAAGTGGTCTGATGTCAGAAACCTTGAATTTTAAAAAGAGTGATACGGCACAATATGCTGCTCCAAAGTGGTCTGATGTCAGAACCTTGAATTTTAAAAAGAGTGATACGGCACAATATGCTGCTCCAAAGTGGTCTGATGTCAGAACCTTGAATTTTAAAAAGAGTGATACGGCACAATATGCTGCTCCAAAGTGGTCTGATGTCAGAACCTTGAATTTTAAAAAGAGTGATACGGCACAATATGCTGCTCCAAAGTGGTCTGATGTCAGAAACCTTGAATTTTAAAAAGAGTGATACGGCACAATATGCTGCTCCAAAGTGGTCTGATGTCAGAACCTTGAATTTTAAAAAGAGTGATACGGCACAATATGCTGCTCCAAAGTGGTCTGATGTCAGAAACCTTGAATTTTAAAAAGAGTGATACGGCACAATATGCTGCTCCAAAGTGGTCTGATGTCAGAACCTTGAATTTTAAAAAGAGTGATACGGCACAATATGCTGCTCCAAAGTGGTCTGATGTCAGAAACCTTGAATTTTAAAAAGAGTGATACGGCACAATATGCTGCTCCAAAGTGGTCTGATGTCAGAAACCTTGAATTTTAAAAAGAGTGATACGGCACAATATGCTGCTCCAAAGTGGTCTGATGTCAGAACCTTGAATTTTAAAAAGAGTGATACGGCACAATATGCTGCTCCAAAGTGGTCTGATGTCAGAACCTTGAATTTTAAAAAGAGTGATACGGCACAATATGCTGCTCCAAAGTGGTCTGATGTCAGAACCTTGAATTTTAAAAAGAGTGATACGGCACAATATGCTGCTCCAAAGTGGTCTGATGTCAGAAACCTTGAATTTTAAAAAGAGTGATACGGCACAATATGCTGCTCCAAAGTGGTCTGATGTCAGAACCTTGAATTTTAAAAAGAGTGATACGGCACAATATGCTGCTCCAAAGTGGTCTGATGTCAGAAACCTTGAATTTTAAAAAGAGTGATACGGCACAATATGCTGCTGCAAAGTGGTCTGATGTCAGAAACCTTGAATTTTAAAAAGAGTGATACGGCACAATATGCTGCTCCAAAGTGGTCTGATGTCAGAAACCTTGAATTTTAAAAAGAGTGATACGGCACAATATGCTGCTCCAAAGTGGTCTGATGTCAGAACCTTGAATTTTAAAAAGAGTGATACGGCACAATATGCTGCTCCAAAGTGGTCTGATGTCAGAACCTTGAATTTTAAAAAGAGTGATACGGCACAATATGCTGCTCCAAAGTGGTCTGATGTCAGAAACCTTGAAT
This sequence comes from Poromitra crassiceps, assembly GCF_964638095.1. Lineage (NCBI taxonomy): Eukaryota > Metazoa > Chordata > Actinopteri > Beryciformes > Melamphaidae > Poromitra > Poromitra crassiceps. Next base: position 14,010,432 of record NC_139646.1, read on the forward strand.
TTTAAAAAGAGTGATACGGCACAATATGCTGCTCCAAAGTGGTCTGATGTCAGAAACCTTGAATTTTAAAAAGAGTGATACGGCACAATATGCTGCTCCAAGGTGGTCTGATGTCAGAACCTTGAATTTTAAAAAGAGTGATACGGCACAATATGCTGCTCCAAAGTGGTCTGATGTCAGAACCTTGAATTTTAAAAAGAGTGATACAGCACAATATGCTGCTCCAAAGTGGTCTGATGTCAGAAACCTTGAATTTTAAAAAGAGTGATACGGCACAATATGCTGCTCCAAAGTGGTCTGATGTCAGAAACCTTGAATTTTAAAAAGAGTGATACGGCACAATATGCTGCTCCAAAGTGGTCTGATGTCAGAACCTTGAATTTTAAAAAGAGTGATACGGCACAATATGCTGCTCCAAAGTGGTCTGATGTCAGAACCTTGAATTTTAAAAAGAGTGATACGGCACAATATGCTTCTCCAAAGTGGTCTGATGTCAGAAACCTTGAATTTTAAAAAGAGTGATACGGCACAATATGCTGCTCCAAAGTGGTCTGATGTCAGAACCTTGAATTTTAAAAAGAGTGATACGGCACAATATGCTGCTCCAAAGTGGTCTGATGTCAGAAACCTTGAATTTTAAAAAGAGTGATACGGCACAATATGCTGCTCCAAAGTGGTCTGATGTCAGAAACCTTGAATTTTAAAAAGAGTGATACGGCACAATATGCTGCTCCAAAGTGGTCTGATGTCAGAACCTTGAATTTTAAAAAGAGTGATACGGCACAATATGCTGCTCCAAAGTGGTCTGATGTCAGAACCTTGAATTTTAAAAAGAGTGATACGGCACAATATGCTGCTCCAAAGTGGTCTGATGTCAGAACCTTGAATTTTAAAAAGAGTGATACGGCACAATATGCTGCTCCAAAGTGGTCTGATGTCAGAAACCTTGAATTTTAAAAAGAGTGATACGGCACAATATGCTGCTCCAAAGTGGTCTGATGTCAGAACCTTGAATTTTAAAAAGAGTGATACGGCACAATATGCTGCTCCAAAGTGGTCTGATGTCAGAAACCTTGAATTTTAAAAAGAGTGATACGGCACAATATGCTGCTCCAAAGTGGTCTGATGTCAGAAACCTTGAATTTTAAAAAGAGTGATACGGCACAATATGCTGCTCCAAAGTGGTCTGATGTCAGAAACCTTGAATTTTAAAAAGAGTGATACGGCACAATATGCTGCTGCAAAGTGCACGTGACCTTTCTGCGAGAGGCCTTTGGTGCTACAAGGCTGGCATTTAAGAGGAGATCATTTTGACTGGTTTTAATTGAAGTCTTTATCTCAGGTGTAATCAGGGCTAAGTAAACAGCGCCGGAATCATCTAAGACCCAATTAGGCCTAGAGCCATGTGTGAGGAGCAGCAATATGCTGCTTCTCCATAATCAGCTGAAACTAATACTTGATGAAAGGGTCTGATATCTATACCTGTTTCCACCACTAATTGATGGTAATTAGTACAATATATGGGTAGAGTAATTGTGAAGGTGGGTGTCATGGTGAGAGATGTCATTGGGTAAATTATTCAAATTTCACTTTGTGTGGGCATTGAAAAAAATACCTCTGGTTTGATTGTTATCATAATGGGCACTTCCACGGGGGAATATTGCCTGATGCCATTATGACAGTGGGAAATGAGAATGTTTGAAGGATGAGGCTTTATTAGGAGCATGTTGTAATCTTCTAATCGCTGTCATTGAGATGCACGGCTCCCCAGCAACCACACGGCAAAGCCCGCCAGATGACTCCACACCTCTGTGGCCCAAAGATAAACAAAATAAAGGGGAAAGGGAGAAAAATGGCGAGGAATATCAATGATATTCCGCTAGTTAATTAACTGATGAAATCGCCTTGGAGATCACTTGAATCAAATTGCACAAGTGGGCGATACACACACGTGCACACACACCCCGCTGCTCTGCAACGAATGGGCTTAACGCAATCACATGTTTTTTAATGGAATCATGTGAATTAATGTCTCAGATCTGAGCTTTTATGAACTTGCCTCAGGTGGCCAACGCACTCGGAAGATTATTCAGCCGAGCTCTGTGGAACAAAGCCTGTGTGTCTCAGCACACGCCTCGGAGGAAGCTGAGGAGGAATAGGACAATGAGGGATGACGCACTTATTCCTAGATATTGCAATAGAAAGTGTGTATCAGGGTGCAGTTCTCATATGTTGATGCATCTATTTCTGCAACAGTTGACCCTCCGTTTATAGGCAACTACTCATTTGATTACCACCGTAAAGCATCTCAAGCAAGTTCCCTTAGATTTTTTTTTACATGGTGTATTGTATAAATCTCTATAAATGACATCATGTTGTAATGGATCATATACTCAGATTATTAATTTGACAGTGAGAGCGAGAGCAAGGCCCATAAATACAAACGCTTGCAGTGCACACATAGTATAAGTTATAAAATACCGCAGCAACTGTCCACGGCATGTGGGTGAAAAATCACAGCGTGAAAGGAGGACAGGACCACACCAGTAAGAACATGCGTGTATTTTCTCCCTCCAGCGCCCTTTGGCTTGTGACTCACTGCAAATGCATTGGGAGGTAAGTGCATATTGAGGTAAGTGCATATTGAGTTGACTTTTCACGGTGAGAGTAAGACTGAGTGTGAGTGAGATAATGATACAAAACAAATGTCAGCAGCTCATCTGATACATGGTAACATGGCTTGGTGATCGACTCACCTGCAAACCCATAGGGGTTACTTTAGCGTGCTCTTTGTTAGCTAAATGTCAGCTCTCCTGCTGGTCGTATCTGATACCCCCAGGGGAACACCTGTCGAGATACTGCTGAGGTCCAAAGGTTCAACCCACTGTCTGGCTCATTTTAAAGCTCCTCTCTCCACTAAGATGACCATGACAACAAGCCACATGAGCACATGGTTTCTGTAACACAATTCCTCGGCTGCCCCTGCACCTTAAACAGCTAAAAAAGCTGGACATGGACATGGCTACATTGTATTTTTGGGCAAACTCAATTAAATGCTAAATAAAACCTGGTCAACCAGCTAGCACGCTGTGAAGTACCACAGAGCATATCCTACATTTAAAACACTAAATAATGTGTGTGTTCCTCGTAATGATAGTGATTTATGGAAGCAGCCATGCGACCTATTTTGTTAAGTAAGGGTGCTTCATAAATAGATATGACTTGATTTAACATAATGGTTGCTGTTTGGAACAGGGCATTTAAATGCTCCCATCTCTCATATGAACCAACCCCAACAGAGCTCTGTAGAATGTATATGGTGTGTACAGTATGAAGGATTTTAAGTGAGTTTGAGTTCATTCAGACAAATAGATAATATGTACTAGTACTAGGCATCTCGCGCGCTGCGCACGCTCGAGTCCTAGGCTCACCCGCTGTGCGGCCCTGCCCGCCCTGCAGCTTGCCGAGCTGGCCCTGCAGCTCGCATACGCAGCTCTGCCGCTGCGCAGCCTTGCCTGCCCTGCAGCTCAACCGCTGTGTGCGGGCTTACTTGCTCCCTCGCCCGCCCTGCAGCTGGCCCACCGTGCGGGCTCACTTCCTCTTATGCCCACTGCGCATCACATACGTAGCTCGGCCGCCCGCTACGCTGCCTCACCTGCTCTATGGCATCACTGATGACATCATCACTGAACTTATAGCCTCAGCCAGGAGGGATGACATCACTGATGACATCATCACTAATGACATCACTGATGACATCACATCATTACTGTAGGTAATTAGGGCAATCACCTAATTAGAAAATCTGGCTCAGGTCACCCACACTCAGGTGCTCTTTACACCCCCTGAAAGTTTCAGCCCGATCGCACATAAAACAGCATAGCTGTGGACGGCACAAAAATTTAGACAGACAAACACTTGCCCACTTGCCCTGTTTTAATATAGGATATACAGTACATTGTTTGGCTATCTTCAAGCATAAACCTATAGCATCAATTGATTATTTGTTTCATATTCAACTGAAATAATACATGCGAGAATGATTTCTTGCACTAGCCTACTCTACTACACTCCAGTACTTCAATACAATTAGAGTGGTTTGCACAAATTGTGCAGTGGTAATTCAAAGATAAGCACCTCTTCACGCATCCACTAAAAAGTATTATTTGGCTTACTTCTGGTGTTGGGAGGGAGATCATAAGTGGGTGCTAGATGAGTGTGATTGCCCACATCACCACTATCGGATTACTAGTGGAAAGTTAGACTGACACCCACCAAAAAGTCTGATGATACTGCAATGCAACAAAAGGATCATCTACACATCTATCCACTTACATGTCTACCCACCCACCCACACATCCATCCATCCATCCACCCACACATCCACTAGGGCTGTGAATCTTCACTGGCCTCACGATTCGATTCGATTACGATTCAGAGGGCTACGATTCGATTCGATAACGATTATCGATGCATCGCGATGCATCTTAAATCGATGCATCATTTTTTTTCCCGAATACATGATTTTTTTTTCTCACTTTCTTTTTTCTTACTGTGTGGCTACTTTTAAAATAAAAGTGCATTTAGAATTGCATTGTATTATGATCCATAATTAAAATAAACAACTGCATGTACTTCCATTATATTTTATTTGATTATCTAAAAATAAAAAAAATAAAAAATAAAAATGTAATAATCGATTTTTGACATTTGTGAATCGATGCAGAATCGTGCAGGTCCGCATCGCGATGCATCTTATAATCGATTCTTTTTGACACCCCTAACATCCACACATCCACCCACACATCCATCAATCCACCCACACATCCATCCATCCCAGGGATTCTGTTAGCCGTCTATATGGGCTTTTGGCCGGTATCGTGTGGGGCGGCAGATTAAAACATCAACGGCCAAAGTGGCCCGTTGCAAATAGCCTGTGCCTAATAAATAAATACATTCATTACTAGCACATTAAATATCCTAATATTGCATGACGTATAAGATATAGTATTGCCAAGACAACTTAAATATAAACTTCTATAAAGCCATGCTTCGGATCAAAGAGGGCACAAATGATATTGATTGATTGATTGATATTTGCCTCAGCTGTTATTGGAACAGCGCAGGTTGAGGTTTTTACAGCAGTTTGCGTCACACGGCCTCTTGGCTGTACTACCTTTAACTGTTATGAAAGACTGCAGGTTTTTGGATATGCGCAAATATCGCAATGTGGACCTCAGCTGCAAGATCCTCATATATGGACCAGGTGATTCTGATAAGACAAGTTGACAAGAACTACCGTTAACGTTAGGTCGCTTTTGGGTGCTTTCACACTGGTGCCCCGGTACCGTTCCCGAGCACACTTGTCCCCAAATTGACCCCAGTTCCAGAACGTTTGATGAGTGTGAACATTGCGTTCCGTTCCATTCCGTGACCGAGTGCGGAACGGAGAATCGTGACAGGGCCCACTTGAAAAGGTGGTCTTGGGAATGCTTTGGCGTGCCCGGGGAATACTCTGAACGGCAACCGTTCCGAACCACATAGACAACACACGGGCGAGGATACACTCCAGGCGTAGTTGATGACGCAAGTGCACTCTGCAAGTGTTCCGTTCGGTCCCGGAGCGCGGAAGAAATGTTGTAATGTGAAAGCTGACCAGCAGGGGAGAGGGGACGGGGGGCAATGGTGCCCGGGCGTGGAATGGAACGGAAAGAAAGCAATCGTTCCCAGTGAGAAAGGACCCTTAATTATCTATGGTTTAGCTGAAGGAGTTGTTTGTAAATGCTGTGTAACGCTACGCATGTTCTCTGATGTCTATCAGTTGGATGTTGTGTTGTCTTGGCAAAATGAACCCCCTCTGGTATATTTCATCATGTTCCGGCAAACGGCACCATTCCTGTAATTGACATTACCAGGGTGAATATCTGTAGGAGACAGACGCTACTCGCTGCCAGTCATATCCATAGACTTAATAGAGGAGGTCATATCATAAAACGTTAGCACGTCTATTCAATGACGTCACCGCAAATAAACGGAATATGTATATGATATAATATATAACGACTGACATAGCTCTCTCAGGTCAAAAGTTATGAGTACAGTATTTTAATGTTATGTGTCTACAAGTAAAACATGAGAAAAATTGGTTTAAACGTTCCACATCTAATTTTCTACAGTGGCATTCCACCAAAACCATAAAAATAAATACTTTCCCTTTTATTTTAGGAAAATAATTATTCACTATGATGTACTACGGAGATGCAAGTAAGTAAAATCACTCAAAATACCTGCAAAACTCGTTTTCAACCTACTTTGGCTCATTTCTAATGTGAAGGGTCCTCCCAGGCACTGTACAAATAATAAAGCAGTTAAAAAAGTAATTTTGCTCTGTGGAAGTGAGAACCTAAACACTCTCTGAATGTAGAATGTAACCTAACCTTATTGCATCCCCACAAAACTCCAGGATGTGCTGTGATGTCATTCATGTACAGCTTGGATTGATTACAAGTTCATTGTTGTTACAAGTTCATTTACTGCCATCAAGTCTACGTGATTTCTTTTTTGTGATCAATTCATGGGACTTCTGAAAGTTGCAAGCAGTTGGGCTGTAAGACTTTGTTTGGTTCACCCGTGTGTTTGGTTTGCTTCTATAGCGTGTTTGCAACCACGTGATTCCGATGACACCAATGAGTAGCTCCATAGTATTCATAGTATATGTATGTATATGTATAGTATATGGAGGAAAACGAGTATGCAAGAGGGTTGGATGTCGCTCCACGCTGCAGGTATCGCCAGAAGATTGCAAAACATATAGGATATGAATATGATCCATATACAATGAAAAGAAGCGATTTTTCCAGCAACTTGTCCGATTTTGCTAGTGCTTTCCTATGTAGCCTGCTGCTGGATGCCCCCGCAGCATGATCACATGATTTGCAAACAAGACAACAGTCAATGGTCTCGCCCCGGGCGCCATCGCCCCGGTCGCCATGGCCCCGGTCGCCATCTTGACGTGACGTCACCTGATAACAACCTACAGTATATACTGCTGTTCTTTTACTCATATAGCACTTCAAGAAAAGCCTCAGGCCGCTTCCACAGTCATCACCTGACAGTATATACTCTCTCTGTATCTGTAGTATTTCTCTCAGTACTGTTCTACATTGATTGGTCTTCACACTCAAGGACACTCTGGTAGCGCTGCCATCCAGCATGCTGTACTTGAGCCTACAACCTCTACAATTTCCCATTAGTGAAACACTTTTGAAGTCCCTACATGAGGCCAGGTGTTTCACTAAGAGTCACCCAGTCTCTCTTTTAGCCTTGAGCTACACTAGTTCTCTCAGCAAAGAGCTTTGAGCCAGCCGTGCAGCGAGCTAGAGCCTGACGCCACAGGTCCTTACCACTGTAGATGTGTGAAAAAGACCTGAGGATAGCCCTGACATGGCCAACGCAAACCCCATTCCAGGGCTATCAATAATTCAGAAGGACAAAGTGTCTGATGCATGAGAGTAAATCCAGCTTGCTTCTCTCTCCCGTGTCAATATTTTGACAGCGAGTGTGAAGAGGGGAAGGAATCCAAGGGGACTCCGCCATAAAGTGTTCTTTCATGTTTTGTAAAGTGAGTGGTATCGCGCGGGCGCTCCCTCTCGCCGATTCTACATCCATGAAATGGGGAGTTAAGAGGAAGCTACACTGAGAGGCACAGTTCTGTTCTGACTGACTGACTAACTTAACGACTGGCTGGCTGGGGAAATGATTGAGCTTTGGCGCTGTCGCCGTCTGCTTCTCTGTGGCTTCTCCCGCTTCCCACGTCTGGCTTTGTCTGTCACTGCTTCTGGCTTTCAATATTCATTTGCGACCTCTCTGTCTCCCTCTGACACCCTCGCCTCCCACGGCGAAGGGAAGGAGCGCGGGGAAGGTCATTAGCGTTACATGGAGGAGCGAGGCGCACGGGCAGAGGGAGCAGGAGAGATGACGCTGTGCATGGAGGAGCGAGACGCACGGGCAGAGGGAGCAGGAGAGATGACGCTGTGCATGGAGGAGCGAGACGCACGGGCAGAGGGAGCAGGAGAGATGACGCTGTGCATGGAGGAGCGAGACGCACGGGCAGAGGGAGCAGGAGAGATGACGCTGTGCATGGAGGAGCGAGACGCACGGGCAGAGGGAGCAGGAGAGATGACGCTGTGCATGGAGGAGCGAGACGCACGGGCAGAGGGAGCAGGAGAGATGACGCTGTGCATGGAGGAGCGAGGCGCACGGGCAGAGGGAGCAGGAGAGATGATAAAAACAAACGGAGAAGAGTGTGCCAAAGGTAATGAGGCCAAGAGAGAGAGAGAGAAAGAGAGACAGAGAAAGAGAGAGAGAGACAGAGAGAGAGAGAGAGAGAGAGAGAGAGAAAGGATTGTAATAACAACAGAAGAATCCATGTGCCAGTGCCAGGGGAGTCCTGATTTAAAATGACTCAGAGGGAATGGCTTTTATCACCGATATACCATCATCATCTTCAACTCTCTTCTATTGTGTGATTTTCTGCTGAGCATACCACCCAAAGCCCAGGAATATGAATTATGTTCTTTCCATTTCTACCATTCAGCACTTTGTCCCATGGTTAAATGATCCAAACATACAGCACAATAATCTGCGGTCATGAACTGATGTTTTTAGGAGGAAGAACTGGATTTTAGAAGATAGATTGACACATCTATCATCTCTAGCAGTGGTTCTTAACCGTTGCCATATCAAGGATCCCACATTCAGTGCACATTTAGGCCCCGGAGGCCCATTTGACAAGCCTCTCAAAGCCAAATCAGAGAGCAGTGTTATTGTCACGTGATTTTGTCCAGAATTCCATGACTATGTTATTGTAGGTCGAGAGATAACAGAGAGATTCTGGTCACAACAGTCGTTCTCCTACATTCACTAATGGTGTTAAATTCTTGATAATGATATAATGGTGAAGTTTAACAATTCATCAATTTGCTGTGCACCCCCTGGAACCCCCTCAAGGGCCCCCTGGTGGTCCCCAGAGGCCACGGTGAGAACCACTGCTCTAAAACATTCTTCAGGGTTCATACACTGATATGTAGGGAGGGGGAAGGCTGCCATCCAAATCTGGGTTGCACGGTGCAACTAATCACTTAACTTGCCTCCGAAAAGTATCTTTGCTGTGCATTGTGCAAGTACACATACGCACAACACAACACAGCGCGCACACATGCGCCAACGCACGCACGCACACACACATATATATACACACACACACACACACAAAAACACACACACACACACACACACACAGCGAGATGGGGCGGAAACCACAAACACTCCTTTAATTATGCTATGAAGTTTCTCCCCGATGCCCTAGTTATTGTGACTTTCCGGCTGGGGAGCGGGGACGTGCCGGAGTCTTTGGGGACAGCCGAAGTGAGGGAGGCACGACGAAAGACGTCCCTGGTGGCACCAGGGAAGACCACATCGGCGCTCTCAGGGGGGGGGGAAGAATCCAGGACCTTGTTTTCTCTGTCTTTCTCCTTCTCTCTAATGGAAGAAAGGAAAACACGACAACATCTCAGGAGGCCTTTTGTATTTCTGGGAACATAATGGTATATAAATAAAGAAAACTGGGAATGAAGCCATCAAACACGCTATTAGTGTTCCATGGGCTGTCACTGTTGTTTTCTCTCTCTCTCTCTTTCCCCCTATTTTTATCCCCGCTGGCAGTTAATCACTTTGGTTTGAAAATGAATTAACATCTGGAAAGAACAGTACATCTTCACTAAGATTCCTTTCCTTCCTTCCCTGTGACAGTGTTGCATACTCCAACTGGAGTCTGAGTCTTGGACTTGTTTCCAGGACCGGTGACTCGACTTGCACTTGAGCACTGATGACTCAAACTTGGACCCGAGGACTCGTTATTTTCTCCCCTCTTTGTAATCGGCCCTAATCATTTGGCATATGATACTGCTAGCTATATTAATATCATGACATTACATTTCATATGATATTGCTAGCTATATTAATATCATGACATTACATTTCGTGCAATGCCATGTGTTTGTACATGTGGATTCACGCTCATGTTCAGTAACTCTAGACTCGGATTCGGTTAATGGGGACTCGACACAGATTTTTCTTTGACTCGGATTTGCATTCGTACCCTAACACTAGGGACTTGAGACTGGACTCAAGATATAGTGACTTGACTACAACACAAGTGCAATTCTCTTGGTGTTTGACATGTTTCTAGAAGATTCCTGAAACAAATGAAACTGCATTGTAAGCAAGTGGAGTGATCTCACCACAGTGGAAGCATTTTTCTCCTGTTTGAAGAGGAGTCAGATTTGAAGGCTGAATATGAGAGAATATGATAATATGAATTCTTCACAGCTGCAGACACTGACTTGACTGAAGTCGGTTGATGTTGTTTTTACTCGTGCTTTTCATCTGACTCACAATTTCTTCTTTTTTGCTCTTTGTGTGAGTCACCCATTTGAAAAGGTCACAACATCCAATCAGCAGAATGCTATTAACTCTGGCACATACTCAAGTCTTACAGTAAAAAAAAAATGAAAGAAATTGTTCCATGTAGATGCTGCTCATCAGCAAGTGATCACCTTGATACCCCCCATCACCTCTCTCAGATGGTCGTTGCATTTTAACTTGTTACTTAACCTTCGACCCCTTTCCCTTTCTCGCGCCAGGCGGCTGACACCGCATAATTGACAAAACAGTCCGGGCACTGATGCCAGCCTGGCTTTATGACAGTGGATAATTTGCTTGGTGTTATGAGTCGTATTAAAATTAATTAACACAGCGGCCTGCACCGCACTCATACTCTGACGGTCAAGTCTGAGGTTCTGCATCTAATCATGGTGACAATTTGTCACCTCATTTATTAGGGGTTCAAGCCCCGAAGGAGTGAACCCCTATTGTTTTTGCTCTGGTTGACTATTCTTTTATTTGTTTTCCTCTTCTGCCGCAAGGCAAATTCCCGTGAGTTGTTACATCGCAGAGACCTGAAATTTGGCACAATGATAGATATTGGTTGTTACTAGATTCTCCAGAAGAAAAAGTAGAAAAAATTTGCTCACGGTGGGTACTACAGCAATATTTTGTTTTTAGGTCTTCACGGGCGAGTTTAGGGCATTGTGATATCATCACCATCACCCTTCCCCGTTTTTCTATTGCTGAGTGATGTCATAATTTTATGATGTCATAATGTGAGGCACATAGTCAGTCTGCTACAGTGACAGACCGTGAAGGAATCGGTGCTCAAGCAGGGCATGACCACAGGCTCCACGATGCTGCCGGGGCAGGAGAAGGCACATCAATGAGCAGTGTTCGTCATGCGATGGGGACACCCCAGGGTCACGCTGCCTGTGTGGCCTACCTGATCCCCCAGGGAGCCCAGGTGGACCTACATGTAGCTGATCACATAGACCTCACGCCTCTCTACTGGGCCGTGTACAGCGGTGACTTGGACTGCGTCCGGATCCTCCTGGAAGCTGCGGCCGACCCCACTGGAAGTATACATGCCTCATACACCATGGACAGCGATCACCTCATGGAGTCTCCTTTCTACATCAGCGTCTACATCAGCGCCCTCTTCAACAACCTGGAATGCTTCGACCTGCCCCACTAAAAAGATGACGTCCTCAAGTGTCTTGTTCCCCCCCCCCCCACAACTCAAAGCTATTCAGTTTACTGTCATAGGAGTAGGCTAAATAAACCAAAAAATATTCACATTTAAGGAGCTGGAATTGAGCCACGTCAGTTCACACTGTCCCAGGCAAGGACAATAGCCATAAAGGTGGATATGCACAACTCATAGGGTGGACTTTCCCAATTGCTTCTTTCTGCTACTTTAATTAATTGCAGCGTCTGCAATTTGAAAATTGCAGAAATATTGCATATTTTGTATTACTTTGTTTTTATTGTTGGACCAAAACTTTCTCTTCATTTAACATCAGGTTTTGGAACCTCTTTTCTTGTATTGTGGTTAGTATAACGGCATTGTTCTTACCTGGCCAAACAAATCAAACAAAAGGAGGAAATGACATAGGATGTGGTTTGTGACTGTCCCAGTGTTCAGAGCAGGCAGCACGTGGTCTTGTTTGCGGCTCAGGGGAAGGTTACGCTCCTCCACTCCTCCAAGTATTTCCCCCAAGCAGGGCTGCACCCCGGGCAGCCTCACCAGTCCCCCAGGCAGGGCTGCACCCCGGGCAGCCTCACCAGTCCCCCAGGCAGGGCTGCACCACAGCAACCACACCGGTCCAACCACGCACATGCCTGTCGTGGTTGTGGTGAACGTCTTCCTCTGTCTCGTCAGTGCCTTTCCGTGCCTGTCATCATGACATCAGCTGCCTCCGAGTGCTTTGGACCGAGACGTGGCGCCCAGGAATTCCACAACTACAGTGGAAGTTTTCCGATGTTCCTGATTAATTCCAGTTTCAGAGACTCTGTGCACGCTCTACCGTTTTGTTTCGGGAAAGTGACAGCTACATTTAAGATGAATAATTTAATAGCTCAAAATAGGCATGCATGATATTGGATTTTTTTTTTGCCACTATCAGGATATTTTCCAACTCTTTTGGCGGATTGCCAATACAGATATGCATGCATTTTTTTCCCACCTAATTTCAGAGAACATCAAGTCTGTCCTGTAGTGAAATTAACACATTATGCCAACTCTTATGGTGATGGCTGATGGGCCACTGGCGATGCAGACATAAATACAATGCTTTTCAAAATGTACACATTCACTGGGCAAAACTACTTCAACTTAGGTTATGTAAAACATGACATATTTTTATTGCAACATTTCCACCCCAAACAAAACTAAGATTCATCCTATTGAAACAGGCTTGGATGATGCACTCCCTGAGACAACCCTGACAATAGCCACAACCAGGGTCAACAAAGGTTATTATTAGGGGTTCAAGCCCCGAAGGGGCTGCAAACCCTTGCTATGTTTATTATTCTTATTCTTTTTCTTCTGTAAAACTGTATACACGTCAGAAACCCTAAGGCCCACAGTAACCAAACTTAGGTTGGAAATGTCACCCACTAGGCCACTACTCAGAAACACCAATCTACCAATCTTTGGTTATATAACAGCCCATTTCATGTTTTGAAATTATGTAGTCCCATGGAGGAGAGAGAGCAGAGATCCAGGCAAACCCCCAGATCTCCCTTGGGGCCCTGGGCCCAGCCCTACAGAGAACCCTTCCAGTAGAATGTGAATGGACGTGGTGCTCGCAATGGTCACATGCACCTGGAGGTCAGTAGTCGACTTGGGTGACCACAGAGAGGTGAAATTTGGCCCAATGACAGATATGACAGATTCAAAGCCCCTTCGAAGGCAATACCAGGCTTGAACCCCTGGTATTGCTGCTTGCGGCTATAATTTAATTAGGGGTTCAGGCTGGAACCCCTATTGTATTTGCTATGTTTGTATCTTCTTCTTCTTCTTCATCTTCTTCTTCTTGTTTTATTTCCGTAAAACTGTGAATATCTCAGAAACCCCACACTAACAAAGGCCCACACTAACCAAATTTTGCACCTAGGCTAGAAAACTCACCCACTACTCAAAAACAAAAAATTACACCAATCTACCAAAGTTTGGCGATATTACCAACACCTGATTTCCTGTTTTCTAACCGTCCATACCACTGGACCAATCCATGAAATTTGGCCCAATGACAGATATGACAGATATTCGAGCCCCTTCGGGGGCAATAGGCTCAAACCCCTTTTGTTTTTAGGCCTATGCAGGCCATTTTAGTACCAGGTTACCTGGAGGTCAGCAGTTGATACCAATCTACCAATTTCCTGTTTTTCTAACCATCCATACCACTGGGCCAATCCCTGAAATTTGCCCCAATGACAGATATGACAGATATTCACAGGTGGAACTCTGACATCATCGTTGGGTCTCTGGCCCAGGCATGGTCTCATCAGTCGGTATGAGAGGGCTTTTCCTACAGCCTTTTCTACAACCTTCTTTGGCTCATTACCAACATAGCAGCGACAGACCACCACACCAAAGTCTAGCCTGATTCTCTTGGAGCCCTCTTGTCAGTAAATGTATTTGTACTTAATCTCAGCTATTCGTTTTGAAGAGAACACGGTCACACATTTGAATTCTGAGAGCAGGTGAAGATTCTTCAAGCATAAAACATGAAATACACACCACCGTGGATTGGTGAAAATGTACACAGTCTCACAGAGTAAACTGAACATCTTAAAAATAAATAAAAAAGAAATGTTATTGTTGTTGTTAATGTGAGATGTGTGTGAGGCAGCGCCGCATACCAAATACATCAGCATACACAAACAGTGTGGTTCCACAGTGATGAGAGATCACACTGTGTATGATTTACAGCTCCAACGATGCGTACCTTCACACGCATCTGAAGGAATCTTTGTATCAATCGAGATATATTTTTTTTCTTTCTTTTTCAGTAAATCATATACTTTTATCCCAAGCAAATGCAGCCACGTGATTTGCGTCAGCCGGGGTTTGCTACGTTCCTCCCATCCTGGAAGTTAGTCAGTCACCTAAATGTCATCACAGAGCCTTCTTGTCGCAGTTGCTGGCAACACTGCCAAACATTAGAACTTCAAACGCCTTTCCATCTTGCTAATGAGCAACGGATGCATCCTGCTTTAGATTCCACCAAGAGCCACCGTCTCGGAAAAGCATTCCTCTTTCTCTCTTTTCCAGCCCACCCACCCCCTACGTCCCTCCACCCCTCTGTAATTGAACTCTGAAGTGCCGACACGCAAATCAAGCGAGCTAATCCATTTGAAGCTGACAGGGCGTCCTGATTACGGCGGCGGCTTTCTTCTTCAAACGTCCCGTCAACATCTTGTATCCAGGTACACGTGTCGAGACATGAAAGAGCTCCCGAGTTCAATTAGCCCATCAATTGTTTGTCGGACGTGCCAACAAACTGGGGGCAAATTGTCATACACACACCCACGCTCATGAGTTTACGCCATAGAGTTGTCATGAAGACACACAGACGCAGACATCACACACACGCAGACATCACACACACACACACACACACACACGCAGACATCACACACGCAGACATCTCACACACGCATGCACTCGCGCACAACACACATGCACACACAGTCAGATACACAGGGCTACATTGATTTGTAGAAAGACAGACCGTCTGACATACACCTGCACATATTGCGCAGTAGTTGGATTACTTTCACTGTGTCAATATCACATTACACATTATTGGAATGCTATAATTTCAAGAACAAAAGAGAAAGGCAACTTGTCCCAGTGTGTTTTGGGTGAGTTTGCCTTAGCCTTGTGTCTGGATTAGGGAAGTTGACAGACGGAGGGAGGGCCAGGGTGAATCACTTGAATGATTAAAGTGTCTTTCTTCACAACCTGCTAGTTGCCTTTGATTGCCTTGCTGCTTAATGCTAATTAGTGTTAGCGCTGTAAAACGTGTCACCATCTCTCACTCGCTTTCTCTCACTCCCTCCACTGCTTCCTGCTCTCTCATCTCTCTCCATCTCTCTCTCTCTCTCCATCACTCAGTCAGACCATGTCAACACTAGACGGCTTTGCATGCAGTTGCACTTCGTTTGCACCTATTCCACACTGCTCCTCCAGTTTTGAGCGCCAAAGATGGAGGCTTCCGACCGCGTCTGCCTACCCCGTCTTCACTTGCAGAATCTCTGCTTGTGTGGAAGTGTGGACAGGTGGTAGCCGGAGATTGTGAAAACGATGTAAAGAACCTACTTGTACAGTACAGTACTGTAGGTGGCGGTATGGACCTTGACGTTGTTTGCGATCCGCCAATAAACCGAGAGAGGACTGCACAGGGTATTCAGCCATGTTAGGTAAGGTTGCTAAATACCTTGTGCAGTCCACTTCGCTGGGAACTACTTGTCGATCTGAACTACTTCTCTGAACTTAATTGAACTTAATAACTTAATTGTTATTTGCAATCCGCCAGCAAGTAGAGAAGAAGAACCCTTGACAACATCTTTTCAACATGGATAACCATATCTGATTTATGATCTTGTTGTTAGTGATATGAGGCATTATGCTGATGTTGCCTTCTTCTTCTTTGCTTTGTGGCAGGCTAGACGTTCGTTTGCTGCCTCTCGCTGTTAGGATTCAAGTACTACATTGAAGCGCGCACATACCCACGTGACTGGTCATGTAGCATGCGTTTTCAGGAGAGCTGGTTGCTGGTATGGACTGAGATCTTTTCTGAGATGGTGCTTAAACCCGCATGTGGACAGAGATGGTTTATTCCGCTCTGTTCATGGAAACGTTCTAGTGAGGATGTAGCCTCACTCACTCCACATGTCTCTCTCTTGCTCTCACTAATTGTGAATTGGACTGATTCTCACTCAACCTTCTCTTTTCCTCTTTCACTCTGGTGTCCAGTAAGGGTGTAGGGGCCGGAGTGGTGCATGGGCGTAGGGCCCGAAATTAACACCAGCGCCATTGGCGACTAGATTTTACATTTGCCGTGTGACACAGAGGTCTGTCCGCCACGTGGCGGGTGACAACATAGTAATGTAAAATAATTTCAACTGTGGTGTGTTTTAATCTTGTGACAGTTGCTTTTTGGCAGCCCCCAAGCTCTCCTTTCGCGACATCTTCGGCCTCATTTTCGGCATTGTTTACATATGTCACAACTGCTAGTCCGCTCTCTTCCGTTTGTCACCTGCATTGCATTCTGCAGTGGACCACCTAACAAAAGAAGGTTTCGTGAGGAGTGGAAGTTTGGAGATATGGCGTTTCAAGAGACTGGCTACAGTATGATGCTGGGGCTGTATTGATGAGTTTGTCACCAAAGACAAAAACAGAAACAACACGTTTGTCATTGGTAGTAAATTGATGAAGCTGGAAACCATTCGTGACAGAGCAAGTGTCACTTTGGCAGCATGTCTGTGTCCCAGTCTCAATCTGAGCCTCTCCTCTCAAGACATCTGTGGCTGCACTGTACTGTTAACACATTCACTGCCAGCCTTTTTTTTTTTTACTGTAGGTAGCTTCTGCCAAGCCGTTTTTTGAGGATTCTGGCTCATTTTACAAGAGCCGAGGATAATTTTCTGCTTGGACTTTGTGAACACGAAGTTCACAAAAGTACTAATAGAATGTGTGCTTTCTCTGTCTAAAAGAGTTAGTAGTTATGTAGATATTAGCCGTTGAGTACAGCATGGTTTGAGCGTCTGAGACAGGAAGCTGAGATAATCGCAGTTTTGTGAAATTCAATCAAACAGGCAGAACAGTCACTTTAACCATTTATTTTTGGCATCAGTGAGAGATCAGACATCTGAACAATATAGTTCTGAACACCCTCTCCTTTAAACTCCTCCCTCCGTGGGCGTGTCTGGTGGCGTTTGTCACAAGCCAGTTTCTCCTGCCTGTCTGAGCAGTGAGCAGCCTCCCTCTCTGGCGGCCCCTCGTCGGCGAGTGTGGCGAGTGTGGACTGTGGATGGGACTCAATCGTTTCTTGGATTTTCGGTTGAGAGCTTTGATGAAGCTTTGTGCGATTCTAGGCTTTATGCTGCCCACCCAGTCTATTTTTGGAAACCCCCACCGTTGTGCGCCGGTGTGCAGCAGCGTGAAAGCGTTTTCGCCTACAGTATGAGAATGAGGCTCGTTCGTTTCTGGGTTTTCGGAATGCGTGCGATTCTGGCCTTTCTGCGGGTGTTTCAAAGTGTGTTTCACCCATAATCTATTATGCAAATTTGCAATCCCCCACGCCAGCACCGCTCTCCGCTCTGGGTGTGCTGCTGCTAGCGCGGCCGCTCTCGGGCGAGTCTGGTGACTGATGACTGTAAAATCGCCAAGCCATTTCCTTGAGAATGGCTTGCTCCCGCGGCTGTTTTTGGTTGGCTTTCTCTCTGTCGGGAGAGCACTGTCGCCACTTAGTTGGTCGGTAAAATAGATTATACACATTCAACACTTCCAATATTTTTATAGGAGACGGGGGGAGCGTTGATCCACGCCCGACCGTCAAAAAAAATTTTTTTTTTAAGACGAGATATCTCGTCTTTGGCACTCAACGGTTGGATTCTGTAAGACGAGATATCTCGTCATTGGCAGTCAACGTGTTAAGTTAAGTTAGTTAAGTTAAGTTCTCCTTTATTTATCCCCATGGGGAAAATCATCCTCTGCATTTTACCTATCCTCTACTAGGAGCCTTCCTAGAACTAGAAGCAGTGGGCCGCCGCAGTGCAGCGCCCAGGGACCAACTCCAGTTATTTTGGCTATTAACCCTAACATACATGTCTTTTGGTAATGGGAGAAAACCCACACGAACACGGGGAGAACATGCAAACTCCACACAGAAAGGACCTGGGACGGACCGGGGTTCGAACCCAGGACCTTCTTGCTGTGAGGCAACAGTGCTAACCACTGAGCCATCCGAGCAGACCACCACGAAGATGAAGATGTTTAGGACTGTACATGCCATTGGCAAGAAGGCAAGACCCTTTACTGGCTTTGAGTGGATGTGCGACTATCTATCTATCTATCTATCTATCTATCTATCCATCCATCTATAAGCAGATATTTTACAATGACACATTTGGTGCCTGAAATACTGTAAAACCATAAAGTTAATTTCAGGCCCTGGGCGTAAACGTTTGCCTCTGATGCCAGAGAGCAGGGTTTGATCCCCAGCGTGTTCAAAATCTACATTTCAACCGCAAGTCACATTTAACATTTTTCTTATTTAAAGCTGCACTAGACAGTGTTAACCACAGCAACAGCAGCTAATAGAACCTGAATGACCCTTGTTTGTGTGCTGTGATTGGGTAGTTATGTTCTAGCTAACCAGCTGATTGGTTGTTGTTTTTTGTCAGAGGTGTAATGACATAATATTGCTTTATTAGTCTATCCAAACTATTTCTCTAACCTTAACAAAGTTGTTTTTGTTGCCTAATCATAACCCAAGTTGTTTTATGTGCATAACGTTTTCAAATGAACGGGGTGATGTTTTCAAATGAACCAACATTTTCAAATGAACCATAACGGTCTTGAGGTGTCGAGAAATGATGAAAAAGGTGGTGCCAAAAAAAAAGGTACCCAGTGTGTTAACAAGTGACGCCAAGGGATCGTGACAAAATGGCTGAATTTGAGGCCCTGGGATGAAAATGGGCTCTCTCATCTCTCTCTGAGTCGGCCTCTCTCTCTCTCTCTCTCTCTTTACCTTTCTCACTCTCTACTTTCTTTGCAGGCAGGAAGTCACAGAGATCAAAGGGAGGAAGTGATTGAAAGAGACAAAGCTAACCCCCTACGCATCTATCTTCCCTGCACTTTCTTTCACTCACACTCCAACTGCTAAATCTAAGTCCGTCTCCCTCCATGTAGCATCTCTTCCACCTACTCCTTCAGTTTCTCCATTCAAAGTCTTCTCCTCTTTCTCTTACACTTACACTTTCTTCCCTACTGGCTCACTTGTACCCAGTGGTGGTGTGCAGGGTATACACTAGGGATTTTTTTGCGAGTCAAATTTTATATGGTCTCCCTTGATTCTAAGTATAGTTGAATCGCTTGGTTTGACCAAGTAAAACCATTTTTATAAGCATTTTATGCAAGGTCTATGGAAAAATGAATGGCGGATGAAATCCCATGGTGACTTTGGCACTCTTAATGTCAATAGGTAGCCAGACCTACGTTAGCCATTAGCAACGTTAGCATTAGCGTAGCGCCGAGATGGCTCAAGTAACAGTAGACAGAATATCAGCTTTTCTTCATGCAGTAACAAACCTTGAAACCTTTTCCTTGTGGCTGAGTGTTGCTGTAATATAGACAGTTTAAGACCATTTCTACTACATTTCTAGCGTTTCTAGAGCTACTGGGTGCTGCACTGCTGTCAGCTGAGCCTAGAACCATTCTGCTCCAGTGCACACTGCGCAGCTCTGGTGCGCAGCTCCTGGCAATGTCACATTGACAAATGGAGTCATTCAAGAGACAGGCACGGATAAAAATTATAAATAATAAAAGTCAATCTTGATAATAACAAAGATTATTCGAAATTTGTTGCCCATCCCTAGTATACACAGGTATATGGAGTATATACCACTTGTTTTTCAGTCAGTATTGAGTATACCCACTCCTAAATCCCCTCTAGGCCTATAAACTATTGCTAACTGATTATAGTACCGTAAAACTTCAAATAGCAGCCCGTGCGTTTATTTACCAAAATTTATTTCCAGACCCAGCGTCTATATGGGGCCGACGTTTAATTATTTTGCACAGAATTCTTGCTCAGCAAAGATTGGAAAGTATCAAATTGTTTCTTTAAATAGTATGATAGTACTTACAGTACACAAAAGAAGGTAGGTACAGCCAGTTTTGAACATGCCTCGTATTGTGGAGTACGGACTAACAAAACAAATACGGCAACAAAACTGAGATGTCCTTCTCCTACTCATCATCGTCATTGTCATTGTCGTCCTCAACTACGCTACCAGTTCATTGTTGAACTCTTCCTCCTCGTCGCTCTCCTCTTCTCCCTCTGCTAAACAGCCATATTTCAAACTAGTAACATTAGCCTACCGCTCACATTCAGTTGTTTGTGTTTCATTGGAAAGCAGCAGTTTGATTAGCTAGCGAGTAACTAACTAACTTTAGCATTTAGCTGCAGCTGACGTTAGCTCAGCAGGGCTCGACATTAACGGCTGCCCGGTTGCCGCGGGCAACCAAAAAAAAAAGGGGGCAACCATTTCTTGGCCTTTGGTTGCCCCAGGGGCAACCACGTTTTAACATGCATAAAAATATGCACAGCAGCAAACAGCAAAATATACACCAAATAAATATGTTTTAATACTTGTTGTGAGTGACATATATGTGACATTTTATTGCTGTTACAATCGGAACGATGTTACTAATTACCAGTCGGAACCTACGTGATGCATGCTGCACGTGCGGTGTGTTTAACGAGTACTGACTCGGACAGGTGGCTGCTCGCACACAATCACTGCAGCTGCAAGACGCACCAACACTGACTTTAACATGCAAGAGTGGTCTTACATGTCACTGTTCATAACACAGTATAGCAACTTCTCTAGGCACCTCATACCACTGCTTGCACCCTTACTGCAACTGTATGATCTCCTCTCTCTTTCACCTCGCCTCTCCATGCTTCTCTCTATTCTCTGATCTGAATACATGCCGTTACAGCGGCTGCGAGGCAACGCCAGTCCACGGAATCATTTAAAATACACACTGACAGAAGAGGAACACGCAAAAGATAAAGCAGCTGTGTGTGAAGGATTCACAAGACGGCAAGATGAAAACAAAGAAGAAGAAGGAATGAAGAGAAGAAGACGAGCTCCCATGTACAGCGGTGCCCCCGGGGGCCGCCAAGGGGGCCACGCGTCTCTGTTCACTTCATAATTCAACAGCCCTATTAGTGTCGCTGTCTTTGTTTTTTGCCACAAAGCAGGGGAGTTGGCTGTTAGCGCTCGCACACACGCTCGCACTAACACCAGCACACACTGCAATAAATGGCAATATAGGCACATAGGCCGATATTTACCGAAATGTACAAAGAGGCCCGCACATAATATGCACATACACTAGCACCCACACACACACGCACACACACACGCACACACACACACACACACACACACACACACACACACACACACACACATTCAAACACACTCGAACTCTTTATATGTTAATAAAGTCCCCCTAGACTTTCTTTGTTCTCCTGGCTGCCTCATCCATCCCTTTCTATTTCCCCCAGAGTGTTGTACACAACTCACACACACACACACACACACACACACACACACACACACACACACACACACACACACACACGCACCATAGTCAAAGTCTGTTAAAGAGAACAGTGTGTGTGTGTGTGTGTGTGTGTGTGTGTGTGTGTGTGTGTGTGTGTGTGTGTGTGTGTGTGTGTGTGTGTGTGTGTGTGTGTGTGTGTGTGTTGGCATGTCCTGACAGCACATGTGTAATTAAGGGCTACATGTGAACACTCATTGTTTGCCTATACAGTGTGAACAACTTCATAGAGAGATATACCCCTACAGCAATGCTATGAAACTTCCAACAGAACACTCAAATGCAAATCTCTCCAGTGCGTCAACATCACTCCACCAGGGGCAACACCATCATGAACAGACATAGACGCAGATAGAGACACTAGTGATATTCGATATTCACCTTATGTTCCAACACAGGGGTTAGCCAGTGACTTCCTATTGTGTTTACACTTCCTGTGACAGTACAGTACTAGTGAGCAGGTAAAACAGATGTTTTGAACAGGAAGTCATAACACAACTGGGTCAAGTGGGCGGGGCTACATAAGGTGAATAGGCTGAGCTTTGTTAATTTATTTAGTCCACGTAATGAGTCTTAAAACGTGTTAGATACTGTACCGCCTGGTCCCCTCATCTCAAAGTCAATGGGGTTTTTATATGGGGATTTTGGTTAGATGCCTGAAATAAGTAGCCAGATATCAGACGGAACTGTCAACTCATTTCCACCTAGTCTGAGGTTGTCCTATGTTTGAGGCCCCAGGGGAATTCCACTTGCCCTAACCAAGACCAACGTATCGGCCTGAATATTACGTTAGTTACTCCAGTCGGGAGAACTTAAAAAAAAAAGTCCCCTTTAAGTAAATGTCTTCCAAGCAGTGTGTCGTTCGGATTTCAATGTAATTGGTACTTTGAATCAATTCAAAACAGCCTTGGAGGCTGCCGCAGCCATTGTTGTTGTTAACGTTACTCCTCGGTGCACTTGAGAAGCGCTTGACAACGGCTTAGTTGCGCCTGTTGGGCTGTTAATTGATGCTGATTGGCCAATCATTAGTTCCCCTCGGTGCTGATTGGTGAATTGCTGGTAAAACCAAAGTGAAGGCATTTGCATATCACTATGCCAGACCAGAAGCAGCCAAAACTCGACTAGATGGAGTGGGGGGATTCGAAGGTCTGGACTCAGGCAATGAAACAAGGTCTGTGGTTAACAAAAGTTTATGAAACTGCGACCTTTGTGTTCAGAAAGATCTTCACAAAAAATTTATGATTTTTGCAGCATTTTCTGAAAATCGATCACATTTATTACACTTCAAAAATCATAAATGTTGTGTTCGTTTGTGAAGATTATCTTGCTGAACACAAAGGTCTCAGTTTCATAAACTTTTAACCACAGACCTTGTTTCAGACATCTAACCAAAAAAAAACATACAAAAGCCCGATTGACTTCCAGATGAGGAAAGCCAGCACGATAACTTCTCGGTTGGCCTACAAAAATATCTTGTCCCTGCGGTACTCTATTGTCTCTCCAGGGAAGACTTGTTTTGTGTCTCTCTCTGGTGTGGTAATCTATTGTCTCTCCAGGGAAGACTTGTTTTGTGTCTCTCTCTGGTGTGGTAATCTATTGTCTCTCCAGGGAAGACTTGTTTTGTGTCTCTCTCTCGTGTGGTAATCTATTGTCTCTCCAGAGAAGACTTGTTTTGTGTCTCTCTCTGGTGTGGTAATCTATTGTCTCTCCAGGGAAGACTTGTTTTGTGTCTCTCTCTGGTGTGGTAATCTATTGTCTCTCCAGGGAAGACTTGTTTTGTGTCTCTCTCTCGTGTGGTAATCTATTGTCTCTCCAGAGAAGACTTGTTTTGTGTCTCTCTCTGGTGTGGTAATCTATTGTCTCTCCAGGGAAGACTTGTTTTGTGTCTCTCTCTGGCGTGGTATTCTATTGTCTCTCCAGGGAAGACTGTTGTGTGTCTCTGGCGTGGTAATGTATTGTCTCTCCAGGGAAGACTTGTTTTGTGTCTCTCTCTGGCGTGGTAATCTATTGTCTCTCCAGGGAAGACTTGTTTTGTGTCTCTGGAGTGGTAATCTATTGTCTCTCCAGGGAAGACTTGTTTTGTGTCTCTCTCTGGCGTGGTAATCTATTGTCTCTCCAGAGAAGACTTGTTTTGTGTCTCTCTCTG
>NC_139646.1:14039397-14094397 GCF_964638095.1 Poromitra crassiceps
CCCCATGGATAGATTTTTACCCCACCCTGACCACGCCCCCAGCCAGGCTGAGCCAGCTAAACCAGCGTCTATGACGAGACGTGGCCTCAACCTATGGTGTCATGGGTTGTAATGTTTGGCCGTTGAGGTACAACATTGGCAGTTTTCAGATGCACCAATTGCTACGACCCTTAAAAGATTGGCAGTTTTCAACATACACAAATGATCATCCTCACACATGTCCCTTATGTGAAAAGGTTAGCATAGGCCTAATGGTTATATTTAAGCAGTGTTGGGCAAGTTACTTTCAAAATGTAATATACTACATATTACTAGTTACTTTCATTTGAAAGTAATAAGTTACTTTACAATATTACTGTCTGTGTAGAGTAACTCGTTACTTATTACACTACTTTTGCATTACTTTAACCAAAACAACAGCAGCTGCAGTATGACATCGCCGCCCCAGAACCATCCCAAAAAATAATTTCAACCGCCTTGGAGTCAGTGTAAACAATCCAAAATTCTAAATGTTATTCTTTTCCTTTGTTATTGTCATCTATAGTGGTTATTTTCATAAAAACACACAGTTTGATTAGGAAATGATTGTATCTTTTTTTTAAATGTGCTTTGATTTTAAAAAATGTAACTCAATTTGTAACTTGAGTTAATTGACAAAGTAACTGGTATAATATTACTGAAATCCTATAAGTAATAAGTTATATTACTGAGTTACTGCTAAAAGTAATATATTACATTTAATATGTTACTTTTGTAATTAGTTACCCCCAACACTGTATTTAAGCAAACAAAACAACAAGGGAAGGTTTTTGTCATGGTTAAATAAGAAGACCTTAGCTGAAAATGAAAACAAATGTGTCAAATGTGTCCACTACTCCAACAACCACAACCGCTTATTTTCCACCATGTTAGTTCAATGTCAAACTACTGATTGTTTGTATTTGTATCTCCTTCACATATTCTTTTTTTTGTGGTGGGAAACACTACAATCAAAACAGATGTCTCTCTCTTTGCATTTTAAGACATTGTGCTCATTTCAAAAAGTTCGGCGAGAACAGGCATCCTTAACCAGACACAGCTGACAACTTTTATCAGAGTGTACACTCCCAGTTAAACTCAACTCCAACTGAGTGACACCAGGCCATGACCCCTCCACTTAGCTAAGCTCCAGCTAAGACCTGCCACTCCCTTCTCTCTCCCCATTTGACAATACACCCTTCTCAAGGGGGCCAAACTTCCATGATTGGAATTTGGAAACCCTCATTAGTGTTTTGCTTGCACCTGTGTTTATTCTGCCTTTTCGAGACAAAATGCCCCCCGTGAAAAGGGTCTATCACTCACTTGGCTTGGCTTCTCTTCCTCTCCTCTCTCTGTCCTTTTCCCGGCTAGGAAGTGCCACACCCACTCACTTTCTGCATGACAATATCCACACCCCCAACCCTCCTCTGGCCACACCCACTCGCTCTCTGCATGACAATATCCACACCCCCACCCTCCTCTGGCCACACCCACTCACTTTCTGCCTGACAATATCCACACCCCCACCCTCCTCTGGCCACACCCACTCACTCTCTGCATGACAACACCCCCACCCTCCTCTGACAACACTGACCTCTTTCACCCTCATTTATCCCATCGCTCGTTTCCTCCCTGCCTAAGACCTGTCCCATCCCCAGCCTCTACTTTCCATAGCGTACAGACTCTACAGAGAGCCTAATGTTAATATGGCTAGCGGATCTAGGGGGCAAAGACAGGCATGGAGACAAAGACAGATTGATAGACACAGGCACTTGCATATGTATGAATAGACACATATGCATAATCTCACCAATGCAGAAGAGGGTGTCACACACACACACAAGCACGCACATGCACACGCACACGCACACACACACTAAGCATGCACGCACACGCGCGTGTGTGCGCGCGCACACACACACACACACACACACACACACACACACACACTAAGCCATTGCAGGCCAAAAGATACACCGAGAGACAAGAGAAGGCATAGGAGAAGAACAGGAAGGAATATAGAGAATGCCAGCACTGACAATTTGTGTGCTCTGTCAGTCAATATTTCAATATTTCAGTGGTATCTGTGCGTCTGGGAGATTATGTGAGCATGTGTGACTGTGTGCAGGTGTTAAGTGTGTGTGTATGTGTGTTTCAGTGTGAATATACCATATGTGTATTTGCGTATGTATGCAGCATGTGTGCGTCTTTTCTCATTTCCGTGCATGTTGTGCTTGGCAATGAGCAATCTCAGGAGATGGCGGGGGGGGGGGGGGGCACGGGTGGCGCTAAGACCCTCCTAAATAACTGTGATTCACAGGGGTTTAGCTTCCAGTCTGAACCAGCTCTCCTATGGGACTAGAGAGACCAGATGAATATCTCCCCTCGCAATAGAGTATTTACACAGCAGATGAGCTTCAGATTTCAACAGTGACTCATAAATATATTGACTGAAATGCATCATGATTGCCTATAAGCGTTTGAGTCAGTACTGTTGTGAGGTGCTCTCTGACAAGGGGAGTCAATAAGAGAGAGAGAAGAAAGTCATGAGATTGGCTGAACATGTCATTCCCTCACACAATGATTTGCTTATCATCCTCAGAGATGGTGCATCGCCGCATGGATATCATCTACAGAGAGAGATTCTTTCAGCGCATAGACAATAATTAGACACGTCCTTAGAATGTAAATCTCTGCTCAGTTCGGTTTTATTCACAAATTAGTTAAAATAGTCATATAAGACATCATGGAGATGTGAAATGGAACACCCGCTCACTGTAAGCCAGGGGTGGGCAAACTTTTTCGGTTGTGGGCCGCATACAGACATTTTCAATGGTTTTACATGGAAAAAACGAAATGGGAAAAAAAGTTAATTTTCCGTTTCAGTTTTTCCGTTTAAAAACTTTAAAATGGAAAAAATAAAAATAAAATAAAAAAGCTTCACCGGCATTTTTTTTTTTTTTTTTCTAAATTCATGGCAGGCCACTTAAAAACGGGCAGCGGGCCGCAGTAGTTTGTCCACCCCTGCTAATCTATCTGAAGCTTGAGAATAGGGGTCCAGACACTAAGCAGATAGTGTTTAAAATATATGATTACTAACACGTCTAGGGAAAAAAGTGCATGTATTATATACAGTAACATTTACATCCTAAAAAACAACCAAGACTAAAACCCTAAAAACCTACTACTACTAAATGGTAGTAAATTAGTTTAAGCATTGAGTAAATAAATGGGTAAGATACAATAAAGAAATACGGCAAGTGGAAATAACATTACAAATTAAATGGATTTCAGAGTAGAGTCACCAAAAATATCATGTAAAAAAAATCATTGTAAAGTCTGCCAATTAGCATTTCAAAAGTAAGTTGTTTTACAACGAGCTGATTTGATGAGAGCAAGATGAAGATCCCCAGTGGAGTCACTGCATATAGACCTCAGCAACAGCCAGCTGATTGTGAGTGCCAGAGTTTTAAAGCGATTTGCCAGAGGTGCATAAAGTTGTTAGTTGAATTGATTTGGATCCCCTTGGTGTACCCTTGGTTGTCCTATGTGCATCGTCAAATTCTAATACATAATGTTGTGCATAATGTTGACTTCCCTCATCACTGGGCCCATATATTCACAACCAGGCAATTTGACCCTGTATTTCAACATTTTGTTCACATCATTTCATTCTTACTTAATAGTGAGTGATCCCCAGTGATGAATGCAACCCAGCGTGCTCTGATATACAGCATCACAGACTACATGGAATGGGCTGTCTGCGGTTGCACCGCCAGTGGGACAACACTGCGTACAAGACGTTCTCATGGTATTTGTACATTTACCGCCGTTGCGTCTCTGTATCCATGTTGATTGCCGCTGCCTGGGGAGAGGCAGGCGTTGCATTGAATTTGACACTGTATCATCATTACATATTTATATAGTCAGAAAAACAGGGACTGAGCGTGATAACAAGCAATGTGACAAGTATAGAGAAAGTGACACATAACGCTATCTGTCTCAGAAGCAGTGCAGCTATTTTTCTCCACTTCTGCCAACACGCCACAGGCAGGAGCCGTATATGTGATATCACACGCACACTGCTGTGGTATAGCAGCACCCTGTGAAAAGATCTGTTCTGGAACCCGCGGTGTTCTTCAGTCAAAATACTCTTCTTGAAGGTTCCACTTGTAAGAGGAGTCTATTATTGTCTAATGTCATGAGCATTTTTAACCATTATGTATCCAGGGGAGGGTTTTGGAGTCACACCTGAGTTGTCCAGTACATCCACAATCTTCTACTGGTGGACAGTTCGACAGGAGCAGTTTGACTGGAGCACGCGGGGGTGAAGTGCCTTCCTCAGTGACACCTCAGGAGTCCATGTTAGCATTACGAATTCTCTCTCCCCACCCAGACCTTCTGGAGAATCAAGCTCGCAACCTCACAGCCTGCTTCTCCAACATTTGATCTAGTGCCCCCAATGTGTGGAAATAGCCCCAGGAAAAAGACAAGACAAGAAAGCAAATATTTCAACCTGGGAATCTGATATTTTACAGCTCAATCTTGCCAACCACTGGCCAACAAACATCCTCACACATCCCCACAAACAAGATCATTAATGAGCATTTAAAAGCAATGCGAGAAGCACTGCCAGCTTCATTAAAGCATATCATCCACCGCCCTGACGCTGCACAACTGCTGTGACATGTGGCTACCACAACCAATACCACATACACATAGAGAGAGAGAGAGAGAGAGGGGGGGGGAGAGAGAAAGAGAGAGGGGAGATAGAGAGAGAGAGAGAGGGGGAAAGAGTGAGAGAGAAAGAGAGGGGAGAGAGAGTTAGAGAGAGGGGAGAGAGTGAGAGAAAGAGAGAGAGAAAGGGGGAGAGAGATGCACTCACGTGTGTGTGTGTGTGTGTGTGTGTGTGTGTGTGTGTGTGTGTGTGTGTGTGTGTGTGTGTGTGTGTGTGTGTGTGTGTGTGTGTGTTGCTCGCAAGTGAGGTAGAATCACGCCAACCCCTAATTACCTGCTCATTAGCGCCCAGGTGCCAACTGGCTATTGGCAGAGGCTAACTGCACTCCTCCGGCAGCCGAGGTGACATGTTAGCGGTGTAATTGTGCTGACCCCTGTGCCCTGATGGTTGATAATTACCTTCTCCGTGTATTTATAATGTGAAGGCTAAAAAGAGAAGGGACGCTGGGGGGAGGCGGATGGGAAGGTCCCTGAGAGCGTGTGGACACCCTCTGGGAGGCTGGGGGGTTTCTATTTACTGGCTAAGTCCAAATCAATGTTGAAAGGGAAAGGCTGGGGCGTTTCTTTAGAAATAAGCGGATAAAGACGAATAAACAAATGCCTCCTTTTGGAATGAAGCCTGGCCTGCTCGCCATACTGCAAACTATTCTATCTCTTTTTGTTGGAGCTGTATATTCTCTAAAAGTGCAGCTCTTTACTGTAATTCTTTGCGTTCTTTCCAGCTTCAGAGACAATGATGTGGTGAGAGAAAATGCCAGAGATAAACATAGAAAGAGAAAGAGAGAGGTGGACGGGTAAGTGGAGCAGGGAAGGTCAAACTATTCCACAATGTGAGAGAGTTAAAATACAAACGCCAGGACATCAGATTCTAATGCTAAAATTGGGTAACAGCAGATCATCAGTGAGTCAATCAACTATTATTCACTGAAAAACTTTTATCACGTGTAAAGAGCCACAAACATGCTGCCTACTTGCAATATTATTGTCAATCAAATGTCCCTGTTTCCCCGTTGCAAACACGTTTCTATTTTCCAGTCAACAAAAGAACCCGAAGTGCATCAAATCACAGATGTTTTTAACAGGTATATGATGGGGCGGCTGTAGCTCAGGAGGTAGAGCGGGTCGTTCACTAATCGCTTTGGATAAAAGAGGTCGGTGGTTCGATTCCCGCCTCCTCCAGTCTGCATGTCAAAGTGTCCTTGGGCAAGACACTGAACCCCAAATTGCTCCCGATGGTGTGCCAGCACCCTGCGTGGTAGCCTGCCGCCATCGGTGTGTGAATGGGTGAATGTACCTACCGATTGTAAAGCGCTTTGGATAAAAGCGCTATATAAATGCAGGCCATTTACCATTTACCATGCAATGGTTGTTGTGAGATCTCCAAATTACGCATGGAGGGAATTACAGCATGCGTCGCATAAACTGTGTTAAAAGGAATGTGAGACGGCAATCTGATTGGTTTGATTGATGTAATGCCCAGGCATTGCCAGGCCACACCTGTGAATAATTCTGGTGGTTGAGACGTTAAGACAAATCCCGTTCGCGCCGGGCACAGATGGTATTTTGCGGGGCATGAAGAATAGCAGATGACTTGGCACACCTCCAATTTGCGCCTGCACCCGCTGTTATACCGAGTTCTGCATCCCCGGCGAGAATTGCATCCCCACCATATTTTGGGGCTGTTTTAACTTAAAAACAGAGAAGTCACGTCTACCGACACAATTATATCATTATTAAAGTTATGTTTCTGTATAAATCATTACAATATGCTCCCGTGAGATGGAAATGCATTTGGGGGCGGGGGCATAACACCTGGAACACAAATTGACACTTGCACGAGGCGGACTGCTATCGTCCCTGCAGGGAAGATAGCATAAGGCACACGTTAGTGCGCGTAAACCGGTGCAAAAGCGCAAAAAGCAAATAGTGCTGAACCAAGATAGGGCCCTACGTATTTTCTTACATATCCCACAAGGGTCAGCCTCTGTGGATATGCACGTGTTTGTGTGTGTGTGTGTGTGTGTGTGTGTGTGTGTGTGTGTGTGCGTGTGTGTGTGCGTGTGTGTGTGCGTGTGTGTATGTATGTTATTCCCCAGGGTGTCCTCCACCATGGCTATAGACACTCCAACAGGCCATAGCATCAGGTAGCAGCATGTAGTAGCAGGCTTTAACAGCCTAACCCCTCCCCTTCTCCTGTAACAGAGAGTGGTGGCCAGGGGCTTACACTGCTGCCTCACCACTCGTAAAGGAAACAGATGAGGACCATTCAGAACTCAGGCAGACTCATCCCACCTGAAAGATAGTGGTGGGATTCCGTTGCAAGTTCTCTTTAACGGCGGTTGGAAAAACAGCATGGTACACACACATGCATGTACACATGCACAAACAGACATATGAAACGTGTGTGGGTACATGCCATGCACATATGGCTGTTCTCACTTGCTCATACACAAGCAATGGTCATTTTCTGCATAAAATAAAATAAAAGACAATAAACAATTTGTAAGGACATATCTTCAGACAACTTCAACAGTAATCCATGATGAGCTTCACTTCTATAACAGCTATCCTTTTGTATCCGTTTCTTTCAAATGGTGAATATCTTTGTAAGGAAACTCGTCACTGACTATTTGCATACAGCATTCATATTGCTTCTGACTAAGTCAATAAAGCCCATTGTCCCGACAAATCCCTGCTTTATATTCGTGAACAACCTTGAGTGGGTCGGCGCTGAGCGCACCACGTGGGGATCCAGGCTGGGTCGGCACCACGTGAGGATCCAGGGACCCTCTTTGTCATTAGGAGCTGTAACACAGTAAATCTGGAAACTAGATTGCAGGGCAGTGAGCTGTGGCGGGGTTCAGGCAGGGCGGCGGCAAAGGCGCGACTGACGGCATCGCGAGTTAAATCAAACAGACGAGGGGGAAATACAAATATTTGACTGGGATTCAATTGGCTTTTGATCAGACTCAATAAGAGGTGTTATATACCAAGTGGGGGTGGCGCTGGGAGGGGCGGGGCTCCCCTGTATCACCACTGGTGACAAACACATTTCAGATTATTAGCAGATAATGCACTAGGTGGTAGAGGGTAAAGGAGAGAATGAAGGAGACTTGAGAGTAAATGAATGTATGCAGATAGGGAATACCGTTGGGGACGAGTGCTGTTGAGGAGACAGGGGAGCGAGGTGAAAGCTGATTGGATAAGGGATCGTGGACATGACAGCAAGGTGAAAGCTGATTGGATCAGGGATCGTGGACATGGCAGTTCTGATGCAGTCTCACGTGATTTTGTTTCAATTTGACGTTGATTGTTGACCCTCCAGAAAGTACACTACAGTAGGCTACAATTAGGAACACTTCACACGATGAATGTGGTACCAAACAGTGAAGAAAATGAACGATATTGTGGAATAAAAATGCAGAAGGGGATGGAGAGATATCAATTACAAGCATGAGCTCATAGAAAAATGCTGAGGAAAGGCTGCCATTGCATCCAATCAAGTCCCAAAAGGGTCTGGATATGAACCCCTTAAGAAAAAAGGGTGTGCACTGTGCATACATTGTTAAATAGGTGCACATAACCAGAGATGTGATCATGTGATCATACATTGTTAAATAGGTGCACTGTATAACCAGAGATGTGATCTCAAATCGAAAAAAGTAATTTTTCATTTCAGCTCAACTTTAAAGGGTATGGAAAGAGAGGGAGACAGTGTGAAGGACGTACAGGAGAGTGGGGTGCGAGTGGTTCCCAAGGCAGCAGAGCGAAACCCTCAACTAGCCGGACACATCAGCTGAACCGCTAACCAAGAGGACACATCAGCTGAACCGCTAACCAAGAGGACACATCAGCTGAACCGCTAACCAAGAGGACACATCAGCTGAACCGCTAACCAAGAGGACACATCAGCTGAACCGCTAACCAAGAGGAACCAAGAGGAATGCTTCCACTACACAAGACATGTGTTTGATGCCTCCTTTTCACTTGTCGTTATACAGTAATTGGTTGATCTTTATTATTGTTATTTTCATATTTCTGACATGTTTGGGATTTTTTATACATCATAGGGGCCTCCTGTTTAACTTACCGGTATAAGTTATATTTGTGTTGACTTTATTATTTTCATTTTACATGTTCTACCACACATATTTATAAGCCAATAAAAAATATACTCGGACATATTCCATCATTTTAATGCCTCCTCCATGTCACAGGGTACTGTGCCATGTGAACGCTGCTACTGAGGGGCCAAAACTGAAGCCTACACAGTCCTGAGAGAAATGAGAAGTTGAAATATGCCACCCACCTCGGTACAGGTCAGTCGGACCAAGGCCCATCTTCTCAGTAGAAATATAGAAGTATTTTCATGCAAGAAGTTATAGTTGCAAATAGCTATTATACTGTACATTCTTCTCTTTTTCCCTAATAAGGCCGCCAAAAATAGAAAGATATTTGTGTGAATTGCAGTGCAATTTACAGTAAAGCGGCGTGACTAATATTGTTGTTGCCAATGACAATGGCTTGGGGCTACACTCAGATCTCCTTTATGACCACACAAGGCAATTATGGCTGACTTTCCCTGCAGTTGACAATCAGTTTTGCAACCTGCACAAAGGCTCTATTATATACATACTGTATATATACATACTGTACTGTACGCATATACAGCACGTCAGTGCCCAGAAATCCCTCAGGTGTCAAACAAGCCCGTTAGAAAGTCATCAGACATCAGTCACTTTGACATCATGTTCTACAGTTACTGTTTTTTATAATGTTTTTTCTACAGTGACTTAACTGCTCAAATGCATCTGCTGTGTACCTCCAACAACACCAACATAACATTACAGAGCGCGCGTCCTTGCAGGAGTAATTTATTGGGCAATTAACCTACATAGGCTACTATTTTCCAGAAATCTCACACATTTTCTGTCAGTTAGTACCGTTCGAATGTATGTATACGATTCATAAATTACAAATACTTTGCACAGTAGACACATTCTGGAAGTTGATTTATGGGAGTAAAGTAAATACTTTGAACTGCTAATACTGTCAGGACAGGGATGTATTGTACATTTAAATAAGGGGTCGAAGGTGCTACCTGTTCCTACACAGCAGTTTACTTTGCCATTGAGTCTGATTTTGTGGGAAATCTGCCAGATTGCTTTATATGTTAATACATACAGAGGCCTCTATATGTGAATACATATAGAGGTTCATTTTAAATCAACTTTGAAGTTGGTACATGTACTGTAGCATTTCCAACACTTCCTTCATCATGGTTGCCACTTAAATTAAGTGAGCCTGGTGGGAGCTACTGTGGTGTTGCAGTTGTCGTCAAGTTGTCTGAATTAAACACATTCTGGTGTAAAAAAAAAGAAAATCCTCAAAACAACCACAACCAACACAGGATTGATGCAGTTATAATGAGTGTAGTAGGTCATGTGATTCCACATCATGAACAACACATAGTGAGCATATAACCCACACTCACAATCAGTTAATGAGTGTAGTAGGTCATGTGATTCCACATCATGAACAACACATAGTGAGCATATAACCCACACTCACAATCAGTTAATGAGTGTAGTAGGTCATGTGATTCCACATCATGAACAACACATAGTGAGCATAATATGTTATATTATAACCCACACTCACAATCAGTGTATAATTGGGCAAGATGATTGAGCAAATGTACTCTTGTACGAGAGAGAAAATGAAACAAGCTCAAATCTGTGCACTATTTAAATTGCAATCACGTTAATGGCTGGCTTGGCTCTAATCATGGTTGTACTGTCTTCCCCATCTGTTTATAACTTGCATTTTCATTCAACAAAAGTAGTGTAATTTCTTTAGCAAAAAGACTACACTTAGAAACGCATTACTTTACCTCTACATGATGCCACATGTGCAGTCGCATATCAAACCTGTGGATAGGAGTAGGGCCTGGAGTAAACAGATACCTGTTATTATCCCTTAATGACTGAGCAGCTTGGCCGCTTGGTCACATTAATCTACTTGAACAATTAACCCCAAGTTGTTTTTGGCAGCCAGTAGCTGTTAGCTTCCAGTGACAGAGATGGGAAGGCCTAGAAGATTTTTTTTTGTATGTGTGTGTCTGATATCAAACTGCAGACCCAGCAAGCCAAAGGTAATATCTGTGAACCAGCAGGCAAACTTTCCACTTACGGTACTTTCAATGCAAATGTTGGGACTTGAGGAACTTTGTGTGAAAATTTGCATGCAAAAACTTTGATCTACAGGTTTTGGACACATGTTGAACACACAGAAATGGCCACTGCGACTGCAAACTAGTGAAAAAAATTAAAATGTTTTAATTACAGTTTTAATCATTGCTTTACGCTCCATATAAACATTACACAGACTTAATAGGTTAAAATCCCAGAGGAACCAGGCTTTAAGCATTTATTTGTTGCTTAGTCTAAAAGCCATCTGCCCAAAAGCATCTCCCTATTTGCAATAAACTTCCATTACAGGCTCATAAGTTGTATGTACCAATTAATTGCTACAAATTGAAGTTGCAAAACAATAGACTACTTGCACAACGCCACTACTTCCTGAAATGAGTAGGGCATCTTGGTTTCCTGTCCTACACTATTGGATGAACTGATTCATGTCAGATGTGCCTGACTGCTGCGGTCACAACAACAGTGATCAGGCACACCTGACATTAATCAGTTCATCCAATAGTGTAGGACAGGAAACCAAGATGCCCTACTCATTTCAGGAAGTAGTAGAGTTGTGCAAGTAGTCTATTCATAGCTTTCAAGGGGCGTTACGTAAGTACAAGGAACGCCCATTCTGGCGGTCAAAACTCAAAACAATAATGGCGCTGAACACTGACCAGACGCAGCTCCAGCAAAAAGCGGTCTTTTTTCCACCAGTTTCCAGTCAGGAATATTTAGACCATCTATCAAGCGTTGAAAAAGAACGATATCTAAACAAACTGCACGTTTTGGGCACTTCAAACAAACCGAACTATCGTTAACGTTACTGTCCAACACATGGCAGTTCGGAGAAATTGTTTCACAACAAACTGCGTGCGGAGTGCGGACTCGTTTTTATAATGTTGTGGAGAGAGAGCACAGCCCTCGTCGCGTGTGAAGAGAGAGGGAGAACGGGTGAGACAGAAGCAAACTATTTTTTGCAGATCTCAAAAGCAGGTAAACCACTGTGGGATTAGTGAGACTATTGCTAAAAGAGAAGATACTGTAGTGATGCCTGTGCTGTCGTCCGCTCCAACAGTACTTAGCAGTACTGTTTGACCGTCAGGTGGGCGTTCCCGGCAGCACGTAACGCCCCTTGAAAGCTATGAATTGGCCTGAATGCCACAAGGTTATATAATAATGATGATGGCTACTTTCATGGTGCACGTGGTGTATTGGAGATACTGTGGCTGGGTACACACCGTCCTCATTAGAGCTGGGCGATATAGTCAAAAGATGTATCGAACTATCGATTATAAATAAATATATAAATAAATAAATAAATAAATAAATAAATAAATAAATAAATAAATAAATAACACACACACACACACAGATTTCTCATTGTATTGATGAAGTGTCTATCGCCGATATATTGATATTGATTTATCGCCCTAATCCTAATCCTAGTCCTAGCCCTAATCCTCATAACCCAGGTCTTCAACACAGAGATTGTTTTATATCCTGAGTCAGAAAATGTGCATAAAATGTGTTCTTAACGTCTTGTATGTTTGTTTTTTTGTCAAGTCAAAGGCATGGATACACCTGGGTCAGCCGCAGCAGCCTCATCGTCCTCTACCAGCGTGTAGGCCCGGGTCACCCTCTTTGCCTCTCATCTTCCTCTAACAGTGTGTAGGGGTCACCCTCTTTGCCTCTCATCTTCCTCTAACACTATGTAGGGGTCACCCTCTTTGCCTCTCATCTTCCTCTAACAGCGTGTAGGGGTCACTCTCTTTGCCTCTCATCTTCCTCTAACAGTGTGTAGGGGTCACCCTCTTTGCCTCTCATCTTCCTCTAACAGCGTGTAGGGGTCACCCTCTTTGCCTCTCATCTTCCTCTAACAGCGTGTAGGGGTCACCCTCTTTGCCTCTCATCTTCCTCTAACAGTGTGTAGGGGTCACCCTCTTTGCCTCTGATCTTCCTCTAACAGTGTGTAGGGGTCACCCTCTTTGCCTCTCATCTTCCTCTAACAGCATGTAGGGGTCACCCTCTTTGCCTCTCATCTTCCTCTAACAGTGTGTAGGGGTCACCCTCTTTGCCTCTCATCTTCCTCTAACAGCGTGTAGGGGTAGGGATGGGTACCGAACTCGGTACTTTTACAGGCACCGACCGAAAGTGGGCGGTACTACCGAGTATCAGTTCACATGACATGAAACGGTACCTCATTTCGGTACTTTTTTTTTTCTATTATAATTTAAAAATGTCGGTACCTGAACGCATCTCAGTGATACAAAGACAGCGAGCGAGATAGAAATTCCGACGCAAACTTGAAGGCAACACACACGAGGGTGGGTTACGTCATCACGTCACTGCCAAAACAAGCTGAAGAGAAGAAGATGGCCTCTCGCTTGCGGTCCAAAGTGTGGCACTGGCTACACTTCACAAAGATAGACTCAGACAACGCTCGCTGTAACATTTGCGATGCGAAGTGCAAAGCTGGCCAGGGGAACACCTCTAACTTGAGGAAACACTTGGTCAAGCATAAAATCTTTTTAAATGCGGAAGACTGTAAAGTGTTCGATAGCCTGAGGGTGGACGCTGCAGCCCCACCAGCAGCAAAGCACCTACAGCCAGCAGCTCCTCTGCTTCGTTAGCTGAAACGGACAGCGACGACGACGAAACTTCAAGTGTCGCAAGTGAGGCGTCGACTTCTTCAACATCAGGTAACGTCATTTAATTAGCTAACGTTAGCTGGATAGTTGTAGCTTATAGCTTAGCATGTTTAGTAGCGTAACTAGCGTTGCTAACGTTATTATTATCCTCAGTTCGTGTCACCGTGAGACGTGTTATTCAACGTTACACTCTTGCTTTCTTTGCTAGGCCACCGTGTGAGAGTCGCACAGGAGACACCCTTCACCCTGGCGAAGAAAGCAGCTTTACCCCGGCAGAAAGTAAATGAGTGTCACAGGGCCAGTGACTGCCTTCATTGTAAAAGGCATGTTGCCCTTCGCAACGGTGGAGTCTCCATGGTTCAGGTAAATTATTTATTTATGTATAAATGGGTGATAATGTGTGTGTGTGTGTGTGATATTCATAGAGTAAGCTAAGTTACTAACAATAGTTATTTTTATTGTCTATATATAGGGAGATGACAGGGACCCTGAACCCAAAATACTCCCCTCCCTCCAGAGACCTTCTCACAAACACACTTATTCCAGCTTGGTGTCGTGTTGAGAAGAAGAATGTGAAGGAGGAACTCAGGGCAGTTGACCATATTGCAGTGACCGCTGATGGATGGAGCAGACCATTACCTTGCACAAGTAAACTCTTGGTTTGGGAGGGAAGAGGGAGGGAGGGAGGGAGGGAGGGAGGGGTTTTATTTTGTTGGGTGCTGCTGCTAAACAAAAAAAAATCTAAATAAAGAACAATGTTGAAATTGAGAAGTTTGGACTTATTTGTTTTAGAAACTGTACATTTTTGTTGTAGCAAAAAAAAAAAATTTTTTTTTTTTTTACTCAAAAAAGTATCGAAAAAGGTACCGTTTTTGGTACCGTACCGAATTCCAGGTACCGGTACCGTACCGGTATCGATTCAAATGTGAACGGTACCCAACCCTATGTAGGGGTCACCCTCTTTGCCTGGCACAATGCCACTAATTAGGGTTTCCCGTTATCAAGGTGAGACGTTTGTTAAGAGGAGGGATCTTCGGTGTCCCCCTCGTCACCACCAGGTGGCACTGACACTCTGATGATGTGCAGCATCTTTACATCAGTCAATTTCTTTTATTTACATCTTTATAAACAATGACATGGCTGGACCCTATATCCCAGCATTGGGTGGAAGGCAGAGGCCCATCAAAATTCAAATTTTAATTCAAATGAATTATTAAATTATTAATCCATTTATCTGAATGAATAGCCGTGGTCTTGAGTAAGCAAGTTGTACAAATATTATGTTGTTAATCTTAAATTCTAAACAAAAGTCTGTGTGCTCAATCCTCGGAATGGCACCGCATGATAGTAAGCCGTCTGTTGTTGAATGTCTGCTCTGTTTGAATTTCTATAGTTTGTAGATAGCATGCTAGCACCAAAGCTGTCGTCTTTAATACAGTAGGCTCTATTGAAAAGACAACGGTGTTCTGCTAGTGACAGTCAGGATAAAACATGATAATGAACATTCAAAGTGACAGTGGAGGGGCTGATTTAGACTCTTCACAGCCTCCATGAGAGAGGCTGTTTATCTGTCAAGTGGACCTCAACATCTGCTCCTGATGAAAGAGACATGAGATGAGATGGTGAAGAAGGGAAAGAGAAGGGCTGTGAAGTGGCGACAATGCTAATTCAACTTGATGCGCTAGTTAATTCACTTGAGCAACATGACAACAGCTGCTATTTGTGAGGTTTTCTGATAAAGAAATTGAAAAGAAATGATTCAATTCACACAAATCACTTCATGTGATTTGTAGACTTGTTTGTTGCTAATGAATGTATTCTGTCTGTGTACAGTCGCAGCCAATTAAAATGCACATCACATGGAAGACAAGGGCAGATGAAGTGGCAGGGGGCAGGGCATATTGGTTTCTTTTGTTTTTCTGGGAGAGGTGTGTACCAAGGATTTCATTCCAAAACAGTAGATATCAATTTTGCAAAAGCATTCAATCAAAAGTCAAAAGAGGATGATAAATCCACTAAAATGTTACTAAAGGGCTCATAATTGACAGTATCATCAATAATATTCATGACAGCAATCATGTTGTCAACACAGGGGTCATTCTTTTTCAAATGGGAGATAGTTCATTGTGATGATTTGTTGTCCTGGTCCTATTCTGGACCTCAGGTCTGCCTGTGACACAGTGGATCAGGCCATTCTGATTCAGACTGTCTGAAGCACGGGGATGCTGTTGTTGGATTGGTTATATGTCAGCAATAGAACCCTCTCAGTCAACTGACTGATAAAGCAGAGTGTTGTCTTGTGTGTGTGTGTGTGTGTGTGTGTGTGTGTGTGTGTGTGTGTGTGTGTGTGTGTGTGTGCGCGTGTGCATG
This sequence comes from Poromitra crassiceps, assembly GCF_964638095.1. Classification (NCBI taxonomy): domain Eukaryota; kingdom Metazoa; phylum Chordata; class Actinopteri; order Beryciformes; family Melamphaidae; genus Poromitra; species Poromitra crassiceps. Next base: position 14,055,365 of record NC_139646.1, read on the forward strand.
TGCGTATGCGTGTACGTGTGTGTGTGTGTGTGTGTGTGTGTGTGTGTGTGTGTGTGTGTGTGTGTGTGTGTGTGTGTGCGTGCGTGCGTGTGCGTGTGGGTGCTTATGTTTACTGTGATTTTATTGACTTTGTTGCACTTTGAACTCCAGTTGTTTTCAAATGTGTAATTTGACTTGACTTCATTTAGAAGCTCCTCATTTAAATGGGACTTCATTGGTGCTTTAGTCAATAGACCAGCTGGATGTTGTGCAGTTGTGGTATTAGATTTAGAATCTCGGCTCTCTTAAAGGGCCCATATTTTGCTAATATAATGTATTATTATTTTATTGTTGGCCTCCAGTAGAGTAACTTATTGCATCAGTCATAGTTTAAAAAACTCATTGTTTATCTTGTACTGGCTCTCACTGCCCCCTTCAGTTCACCCTCTGTCTGAAACGCTCTGTTTTTAGGTCCTGTCCCTGAACCCCCACCCTCCGGAAAATACTCCAGGTGGGCAGCGCGAGGATTTTTTGCGTTTGCAAACTTCTGCCCAGAGAGCTATCGCTGTAGAAGCGACTGTCTGTCTGTCTGTCTGTCTGTCTGTCTGTCTGTCTGTCTGACTATCTATCTATCTATCTATCTATCTATCTATCTATCTATCTAGATAAGATAGATAGATAGATAGATAGATAGATAGATAGATAGATAGATAGATAGATAGATAGATAGATAGATAGATAGTCATGCATAACAGAAACAGACAGGCGATCTCTGCTATGGCTACTAAATTTGGTAGTTGTAAAACAATTATATCAACGAGCAACTGATTGTCAAAACGAATTTGACCATCGATGAAAAACGTGACTTGGACATAAAGCAAGCTATCAATTGATTTATCAACATCCCCCTAGCTATCTACAGCTCCGCTAGGCCGGGCTGCACCCGGACATTTCCTTCAGTGGCTGGCCAAGCAGGGATTCTATTACCACGGCCTGCCATAACGTTACACCGGGAGCTTCACACTAGCTAATGTAGCTAGTTAGCTAACTTCCCAAATGCTTCAACATCATCTAATTGCAGCGCCGCAGAGCCATAGTGTGCCTCTCCTAGCAAAGGCTACACGGACCAAACCAAAATGAGGACTTGGAGAAGTCAGCAAGTTGGACTAACGTTACAAGTTCTGAAAATATGTGCCTTTCGTCATTCATCGGTTGTTCATGTCTATAAGGCAGCTGTGCTGCTAGGCTAAATAGCAAGTGCTAACGTTACCCAGCCGGTAAGTAACGTTAGCGCTTCCTAGCAGCACATTGGACCGATGCTGGAATGAGACACATATTTTCAGAACTTACCACTTCAGTCCTACATCCTGGCTCACTTCCATGTCGTCTCCTTGTTTTTGCGGTCTGGAATCCGTTATTCCATGAGACTACTACTGTTGTGTTAGTCCCAGACAGCCAGGCTAGAGAGAGCCTGGTGAGTGGTGACGCCGCCGCGGGTTACTGAAACACAGAACAGGGAAGACAGGGGAAGGGTGGGAGCTAGCGTGCGCGCGCTGCGCGCCGGCCGGCGGCAACGCTTTGTTGCCAGGGTAACAAGTCCTTACTGACGTCACAAAAATTATGGTTCTCGCACAAAATCGCCATAAATCCATGTCATCTCGTCTACGAGAGTTCATAGGCGCGAGGGGTGGTTCATGGGGGTAACATTAAAACACTTTCACATTATTTATTTGAAGCTTAGCCCATGTTTAATATGACCATCCAAGATTGTAACAACATATATATGATACAAAATTAAGAAATGCATAATATGGCCCCTTTAAGATAGTTATTCAGCTTCCCAAGTTGACGGTCAGAATAACAATGTCTTCTTAACTTGCACTGAATCGTGTTCTGTTTTAAGTGGAGCAAGGGGAGGACAGCCTACATCAGCCTTTGAAATGGGCCCCCAGTAACTTCACTTGGCCCAGATGACCTGGTTTCTCTCTCAGGCAATGGCATATTTTTGCAGTATTGTGATTGTGTGGGTCCAAATATAGGGTTAATGACTATAATCTCTCTCTCTCTTCTCTCTCCCTCTCTCTCTCTCCCTCTCTCTTGTGCTCTCTCTCTCTCTTGCGCTCTCCCTCTCTCTCTCCCTCTCTCTTGCGCTCTCTTTCTCTCTCTCTCTCTCTCCCTCTCTCTTGCGCTCTCTCTCTCTCTTCTCTCTCCCTCTCCCTCTCTCTTGCTGTCTCTCTCTCTCTCTCCCTCTCTCCCTCTCTCTTGCGCTCTCTCTCTCTCTCTCCCTCTCTCTCCCTCTCTCTTGCTCTCTCTCTCTCTCTCTCTCTCTCTCTCTCACTCTCTCATATACTAACAGTTGAATGAAGGGAAACAAAAGCCATTGTAGAAATTTGGATCGGGGCCCAGAAATGCTGTATGCTGGTTAATAATACCTGGGAGTGAGTATTTACTGTGAGTATGTGAGTCATGGGACAATGTGGTGGCCCATGTCAGCAGCATCTAAGTACCCGTCACAGCAAAGGACATCCTCAAGGGTGTTGGCACTTTCATGAAACAATTACAGTTACCACTATTAGATTGTAGCTGAAACTACCGTTGTATAATAACAGATTTCTGTCTTGTACCACTCACCCACAGTGATGGGAATTCTGATTCTATTCAATCATTTTTGCATCATACCTAAACCTTACAAGACTTGAATACAATGTATCCAGTGTTAAGACCACATCTACAGTATGAGAATGGTTTCCTCACGCTTTTCCCTGCAGTTTTGGCTCGCTTTCTCTACTCTGGAGAGCACTAGTGGGTCGGTGGAATGGGTTGTACACGTTCGGTGGCTCCCATATTTTTATAGGAGACGTAAAAGGGTTTGATCCACGTCCCACCGTCAATTTTTTTTTTTTTTTTTTTTTTTTTTGACGAGTTGACTCGTCATTGGCAGTCAACCGTTGGTTTCTGCTTGACGAGTTGACTCATCAACGGCAGTGAACGTGTTAAGTGGCTATACTATCTAAATTATAACATCTTGAAAATCGACACTGGTTTGGACACAAATTGCAGATTACAGGTAGAACCATGCAGATAATTTTTTTGACACCTTTTGAACAAGCTGCATATCATAGTGAGAGTTACCTTTTGAACAAGCTGCATATCATAGTGAGAGTTACCTTTTGAACAAGCTGTATATCATAGTGAATTACGTTTTGAACAAGTGAGAGTTACCTTTTGAACAAGCTGCATATCATAGTGGGAGTTACCTTTTGAACAAGCTGCATATCATAGTGAGAGTTACCTTTTGAACAAGCGGCATATCATAGTGAGAGTTACCTTTTGAACAAGCTGCATATCATCGTGAGTTACCTTTTTAACAGCTGTTTATCATAGTGAGAGTTACCTTTTGAACAAGCTGCATATCATAGTGAGAGTTACCTTTTGAACAAGCTGCATATCATAGTGAATTACCTTTTTAACAGCTGTTTATCATAGTGAGAGTTACCTTTTGAACAAGCTGCATATCATAGTGAGTTACCTTTTGAACAGCTGTTTATCATAGTGAGAGTTACCTTTTGAACAAGCTGCATATCATAGTGAGAGTTACCTTTTGAACAAGCTGCATATTATATAGTGAGAGCTACCGGGCTGTCAATGTACCATGTTGCGCTATCAGAGGGAGGATACAAGCTCCATCAGAGAAGCCATCAACCATAAGGGAATGATTAGCAACACCACCTGGCTTGCTTCTTAAAAATCTTAAAATAAAGCAGTCTGAGCAGAATGTAGCAGTTTGCTACTGAGTAAGCTGAGTAACTTTAGCCAAATGAGTGTTCTGTACTGTAGTTTGTGATAGCATCTGTACCCCCAAATGGTCTTTTGGTGAATGATGAGAGCTGGCTCACACGTCTGAAGAGGTTTTTATTTCTTTATTTATTAATGTATCTATTTAATCTTTAATTTATTATGATTATGATGATTATTATTATTAATAATAATAATAATGATTTTTTTTTGTAGCCTACAAACCCGCCTACAAACCCATGTGGGTTTGTAGGTAACCCAGATTTATAGTCAATTTTAGAAAGAGTGTCTCCCTCTGTCTGGTGTGTGTGTGTGTGTGTGTGTGTGTGTGTGTGTGTGTGTGTGTGTGTGTGTGTGTGTGTGTGTGTGCATGCGTGCGTGTGTGCGTGCGTGCGTGCGTGCGTGGCAAGCAAGGGTCTGACTGACTGCTGCCGTATCTAGCCTATTTTGTGATAGCCTCTATGTGGTCTTTTTTGTTTTTATATATTTTATTTTAAAGTTTTCATGTAGACAAAAAACAACAACACATAATGCAACTCATTCCCATTAAAGACAGAAAAGAAAAAGCAGTAATATAAATTACTAAAAAGAAAAGGAAAATAAAAATAATAATAATGTTTCATGAAGTACGGTGAGATATCTCAACCAGGTTTTTTTTTTTTTTTTTTTAAGGTGTTATTGACCTAATGTATAGTGGGACCAGTTCAGAAGTCATAGCAAGTTCACAGTTGGTAGAGTTAGTATTTTCATGTACTCAATAAAAGGTTGCCAAATACTTAGAAATACATCAAGTCTGTTTTTCAGAACATACATAATTTTCTCTAAAGAAATACAGTTAGTCATCTCTGTTATCCATTTTGATATAGAGAGAGGGGAATCCGATTTCCAGGTTAGGGCAATGCACTTTCTAGAGACAGCAAGGGCTATATCAATGAATTTTCTAGTATTTTGACTTAGCTTCAAGTTTGATACATTTCCCAGTAGACAGAGCTCTGGGTCGAATGGGATTGAGGAGTTTGTAATTTTAGTTAACGTATCACATAAGTCACTCCAAAATGTTGTGATTTAACACACTGCCATGTACAATGTAACATTGTGCCCTCATCAATACCGCACCGAAAACACAGGTTTGAAATTGTGAAATTATAACGGTGTAGTTTATGAGGGGTGAGGTAGAGTTGGTGTAGAAAATTGTAGTTGATGAGCCTGAATCTGGCATTTACAGTAGTAAACATGCTGTTCTGACATCGTTATTTCGAATCCCACATAGGTTACGCCAAACCCCACATAGGTTACGCTAAAACCACCACCGCAAAGCGTCCTACCTGTTTAGTTGACCAGTCGGCAGGAAAGTATCGCGGGACTTCATGAGACTTGGTGACCGAGATCACGTTTGAGGTAATTTGGTCCCTGGGAGAGACCAGGAAATAGCCTGGGGGGAAATATCACTATGGTGGATGTTGACGGATCAGATTATGGCGATATGCGGCGAAAACGGGAATAAAAATAGCTATTTAGATGCAGGAAAGACAGGCTCACACTTGGCCCCAAATCAGCTCCATTTTACGACTGACTTGGACGCTACTGATCTCAAAACAACGCTAGGACGGACAGAAACGCCGCGGAGATCACTGGGTGAGTGGCCAAATCATAATTAATGCCAGGAGATGGGTCCAGGTTAAAAAAAAAACGAAATTCTCCTTTAAGGTCCCAGCAGCCACCATCTTGAAAATGACCCCTTTTCGGAATTTAGATTTCTTTTATATAAATATTTTACATTGCCAATAGGACCAGAATCCATTGAAAAACCTTTTGTATCAATGTTAGGTGCTCTCTTTTTTCATATATTGACTGGCCTAATGGGTTAGTTTTCTGTAAATTTGCATATTTAAATATTGCCTTCGTGTAAGTAATCAACTGGCGAAGTTTCATGATGGTATCTATCAGTTAATTTTTTTTTTCCATATTCACCGGAATTTGGGCCCCCCTCTTGGGATGCCATCTTGAATTTGTCAATAAATAATTAACTCCTGGTAATTTCACTGATTCAATTGTATACCTTGAGCCCTAACAGCTAAGAGGTAGACAGTAGACACCCAAACCACCTTTCTAGGTTCAATAGTATTTGAGATACACCCATTTTAAGCTCCCGGCATGCGCCAACTTGAAAATGAATACTTTTCAGAATTTAGATTTCACAGCTTTTTAGAATGGTATTTAACACGCCCAAGAGTACCAGCATCCATTAAAAAACATTTTGTATCAATTTGTTCAGTCTTAGGTGCTTTTCCCCCCTATAGAATGACTGCTCTATACTGTAGTGTTGTCACGGTACTCGGTACTTCGGTACTTGGACGGTACTACATTGCTACGGTACTGAACGGTACCTGTTTTTCATGGTACCGAGGGTACCGAATTTACTATTTAGTTTGCCACCATGGCTTGGCTTCATGGACCCAGCCGCCAGCTAACGTTAGCCTGTCTGCCTGATCAACATACATACTGCGCATACAGCCCCGCGCACTTCCGGGACTACGGTGTCCCCGAACGTCCACACGTAATCGCGAACAGTCATTCACAGCTTGTTTACACGAGCAGTGCGCACAGGCAGCGAAGATAATGGCTAACAGCTACAGCAGGAGCGGCTGCTCCTGTCCTATTCCAACAACTCAACGTGTTGAGAAGAAGAATGCAAAGAGTCGCATTTGGAAATATCAGTCCTCAAAGTCCCATCTGCAAAGAGTGTGAAAGGGAGTTCCAAACCAAACAGGGTAACACATCCAATCTCGCCAAGCAGCTGAAAGACAGGCACCCAGACCTGTTCAAATAATTCAAGGTGGGTTAATTCTTTCAAACGGTGTAAAATAACACGTTTAACAACCTATCAAACAGACCTTATCCTGTCCTACCTGTCCTAACATGTGTGCAATGCAATGTTTGTAATGGAAACATTATGGGACACGGCTAATAGCCGAACTTAGCCATAGTTTAACATGGCATCAAAATAAATACAAGCTTCTTTCGGGTGAAACATGTCCGTGAATTAAAACTAGCTACATAAAATTGCTTGCACTCTACATGTGTCTATGTGCAGTTGTCTTTATCATCTCTTTATTTTAGTAAATCTCACTGACGTTACTTTCCATTTAACAGTATGCGAGAGATGAAGATGAAGAGGAAGGCACAAGTCGCGGAGCCCAAAAGACCACCCAGCAGACAATTCCTGATGTTTTTGAAAAGCAGAGGAAATATGACAAGAACTCACATGAAGCAAGAAAGTGTGATAGGGCATTGGCAGAATTCCTATGCATCGATCAAATACCAATATACACCGTTGAAAAAAAAGGATTCCAGCAATTCTGTGAAATAAATTAAATTATAATATTTAATATAATAATAAAATTAAATACTTGAGGGCCACATGCCACTGGTGTTGCACTGTCTGTACTCACTGCCATACAGTTGAATGTAAGAAGAAGTAAGCCGAAGCACATTGTTTTGTTTTAAAGTTGAAGGCTACATGCCATTTGTTCATTGGAAATGGTTGCATACTTTAATAAAGGAGAATATGTTCAAGAAATATCAGTCTTTTTTTTACCGTGGTACCGAAATTGGTACCGAGTACCGTGGAAATTCACTAGTACCGGTACCGACTACTGAATTATTGGTACCGTGACAACACTACTATACTGTATCTTCTGATGGCTTTAGGCCCATCAATTCAGAGGACCAGGATATCTAACCATCCACTTTGATATATCCGCAGCCCATCATTCAATCTCCCAATGCCATTTACTCACCACCTACAACATCACCTTTTGCGGCACTTTCAGAAGCCATTACCACCCAGAGAATTACACCCACCTGTGGATGAACTCACAGAAGAATCAAAAGAAGCCCATTGCTTTAGTATCGAGCGCCTGGGGGGAAGGTGGGGGGTGGGGGGGTGGGTGGCGGGGGTGGGGAGGTGGGGATGTGGGTGGGGGGTGGGGAGGGTTGTAGGTAAGCACCGGAAGAGGGAATTGGAATCAGGGAGTGTGTTTGGTCATGGAAGGGTTAAGTCGGTGAAGGGTTAAGTGGATTTTTTGTGGATGCCTGGGGGCTATGTAAAAGAACGTGGAGAAGGATTGAGGTATCTTTCTACTCTAGGCCCTAAGGGGTTAAATTCACTCCTCCGAGGCTGAGATGCAGGTTTGATCCGCCTCAGTGAGCTGGTGTGAGTGTGTATGACTGGTGATGAGTATGTGTGTCTGCTTATAAATGTGTCTGTGAGAAAGACAGGAAGTGTGTCTGTCTGTGCGTGCGTGTGTGCGTGTGTGTGTGTGTGTGGTGTGTGTGTGTGTGTGTGTGTGTGTGTGTGTGTGTGTGTGTGTGCGTGCGTGCGTGCGTGCGCGTGTGTGTGTGTGTGTGTGTGCGCGTGCGTGCGTGTGTGCGTGCGTGTGTGTGTGTGTGTGTGTGTGTGTGTTTCCGTCTGCAATAAACAGACAGACACTTGAGCATCGCCCCCTGGCTCTTCGCGCTTTAGTGCGTCTCAGACTAGCTAAGCCCCCGGAGCCAAACATCTAACTGGATCTGTCAATATTGACACAGATGAAGCACACTCTCTCCATACCCGCTGTAACAGAATATAATCCTTCATGTTCAAAAGTTCATTTCGGAATAAACCGCTTCAACCAACAAGCACACTTATTTCCCGATACAGACAAATCCTTGACCGAACCAAAACTCTGGCTTAGGTTTCTCTCTTCATAGTGCTAACTGCTCTGTGACTTATCGCTTTTCTGTTTCACTCAAACAAGCTTCATTAAGGTGTTAAAGCTACAGTACATTATTCACTCACAAAAGAAATGTCAGATTGAAATCCATCGAAACAGCCCAGACGGCTGCATTCACAACTGCAGTCATGCAAGGCAGACAGCTCCAGTATTGGTTTAAATCAGACCAATTTCAGATGTCAAAGCACAGTTTGTGTGCCAACTTCAAACTTCAGCTCCGTCATGGAACTTATATGATGCCTCTATATTACCTACATCAGCAAATGAGACCATCAGCAATATGATTGGCTATTTCTATAGAGTTATTCTGAACACCTGTAAACAAGGGTCAGGACAGGAGGAGAGGAGACTCTGACATCTTCAATGTGTCTTGGGGGTGTTTACACCTGTACTTTCAAGTGGTCAAGCACTCTCCGATTGCAATCTGATCACAGAAAACGCATGTTAGTACTGCCAGGTGTAAAATGGCCTCTCTGTGTTCAGGAAATGTGGTCTTCATTCTGGGAAAAGACAACAAAAAATGGAAGTTGTAGGATGTAGCTGCTTTAAATTGTTATCTGAAAAATATCAATATCTATTAGGGTTGGCACGATGGACGATGGCATCGACCATCGTGATGGGCCGACCCCCCATCGACCTCTGAGCCTTCTACATCGGATCATCGTAATTCATTATCTGTTCGAATAGAAATTTTGCCGTTTTAATAATAAAAAATACCAAGTCCACTTACCGTGACGCATGGGGGACGCGCCGGGGGCATTAAACGAGCGCACCCAGTTCAGACTCAGAGAAGCCTCCCCTCCCCCTCCTCCACCCTAGTGCTTCTTTGAACTGGGTGCGCTTGTTTAATGTCACCGGGGCGTCCCCTGCGGGTGAGAAGTCAGTTGTTTTGTTGTGAAAACTTTTAAGACAAAGAAGAAACTTCACAGTCTTCAACTGTGAATTTAATTCGTCGCTCCATTACATACGATACAGCGCTACCAGCAATATTGAATGGCGCAAAACAAATAACGTTAACGTTACAGATCCTGACCAACAACGTGTGTGTGTGTGTGTGTGTGTGTGTGTGTGTGTGTGTGTGTGTGTGTGTGTGTGAGTGTGTGTGTGTGTGTGTGTGTGTGTGTGTGTGTGTGTGTGTGTGTGTGTGTGTGTGTGTGTGTGTGTGTGTGTGTGTGTGTGTGTGTGTGTGTGTGTGTGTTGAATTTAACTAACTGGCAGAAAAGTTGACAGAATTACTGGAGGATATAACATTAGATTTGCGTGGGCTTTTGAACCTAATGAGAGAGAGTTGAGGAGACTGGAGAGAGTTGAGAGAGAAATACAGCAGCAGCAGCAGCAGCTACTGTTAGCTGTTACAGCAATAGCTGCCGCTGCTGCTACTGCTTGAGTCTTCTGGCTCTGTGCAGTAGTAGCCTGCCTGTCGGTCTGCCTGTCCTGCGTTAACGTGCATTGCAGCGGCGGATGGCACGATGCCATCGTCAATCACGATGTTTGACTGTGAGACAATCACGATGGGTATTTCGGGTATATAGCACAACCCTAATATCTATACATGTGTCCTTTACATTTTAAAGATGTTAAATGAGGAATCTCAAGTCAATTGTTCAACGCCCCTCCCACCACCCTAAATAATGGATATGGCATTTTAGAAAATAAACCCTCAAATGCAACGGTATACATTAAACCAATAACAGCTATCAGCACACAGTGTGTGACTATCAGCACACAGTGTGTGTGTGTGTGTGTGTGTGTGTGTGTGTGTGTGTGTGTGTGTGTGTGTGTGTGTGTGTGTGTGTGTGTGTGTGTGTATCAGATTTGATAGAATAACTGTATTCCCTGGTACAAAAAGAGATGATGTTTCATGCGTCCACTCTGGAGCAAGTGCACAAGAAGCAGACATTAGATTGGAAAGGGCGCTATCCAGTTACAGGCAATGACCAGACACAGCTGGCTGACATTTACTGTCTCTGCCTGTCAGTCAGAGCATTATCCAATCAGACAGTGACATATGGTGAGAAATATGGCCTTTGTCTTCTGAGATCTAAAGATAAGAATCGTATTTCCATTCAATCAATGGGCTGTGTGCTTTACTGCAATGAATAATGCATCACCCCTTCAAACCTGCTTCAGTCCTCTCTCTCTCTCTCTCTCTCTCTCTCTCTCTCTCTCTCTCTCTCTCTCTCTCTCTCTCTCTCTCTCTCTCTCTCTCTCTCTCTCTCTCTCTCTCTCTCTCTCTCTCTCTCTCTCTCTCTCGCCCACAGTGTTTGTGATGCACACCGCGCTACAGAGTGTCTCAAGTGTTTTCATACCTTTGCACTTCATAATAAAGTGAAGGTCTCGATCCCTCTCCGCGAGCACTACTTCATTTTCGCTTAACGATCTTCTCGGGCTGAATGATGAGGACGGGGTGTGCAGTGGAGCAAGTCAAACAGACCTTTTCTTATGCAATGCTACGGCCCTTGGAATGCTACACAGCCAGGGAACAAATGCTAAACAACTGTTTATTTTTTCACACTCCCAAGCAAAATGTGCGAAAGGCAAGTGCGTGCTTGCGTCTGCTGACACCGAAATGAAATCCTAGCCGCTGCCCCTGACAAACCGACTCTCCGCGCGTGCCATGCTACATTAGCCCACCTCTTGTACCTCTCTTTCTCTTGTCTGTCTCATTTTCCACACTCCCACCTCCCCACAGCCATTAGCTACATTAAGTCCCAATCACTCTCTCCCTTACTGTGAACTCAAACAAACCCAGCTTACACGCCTACTGTGAACTTAAACAAACCCATCTTACACGCCTACTGTGAACTTAAACAAACCCAGCTTACACACCTACTGTGAACTTAAACAAACCCAGCTTACACGCCTACTGTGAACTTAAACAAACCCAGCTTACACACCTACTGTGAACTCAAACAAACCCAGCTTACACACCTACTGTGAACTTAAACAAACCCAGCTTACACGCCTACTGTGAACTTAAACAAACCCAGTTTACACAACTTAAACAAACCCAGCTTACACGCCTACTGTGAACTCAAACAAACCCAGCTTACACGCCTACTGTGAACTTAAACAAACCCAGCTTACACGCCTACTGTGAACTTAAACAAACCCAGCTTACACGCCTACTGTGAACTTAAACAAACCCAGCTTACACGCCTACTGTGAACTTAAACAAACCCAGCTTACACGCCTACTGTGAACTTAAACAAACCCAGCTTACACACCTACTGTGAACTTAAACAAACCCAGTTTACACGCCTACTGTGAACTTAAACAAACCCAGTTTACACACCTACTGTGAACTTAAACAAACCCAGCTTACACGCCTACTGTGAACTCAAACAAACCCAGCTTACACGCCTACTGTGAACTTAAACAAACCCAGCTTACACGCCTACTGTTTATTTTTTCACACTCCCAAGCAAAATGTGCGAAAGGCAAGTGCGTGCTTGCGTCTGCTGACACCGAAATGAAATCCTAGCCGCTGCCCCTGACAAACCGACTCTCCGCGCGTGCCATGCTACATTAGCCCACCTCTTGTACCTCTCTTTCTCTTGTCTGTCTCATTTTCCACACTCCCACCTCCCCACAGCCATTAGCTACATTAAGTCCCAATCACTCTCTCCCTTACTGTGAACTCAAACAAACCCAGCTTACACGCCTACTGTGAACTTAAACAAACCCAGCTTACACACCTACTGTGAACTCAAACAAACCCAGCTTACACGCCTACTGTGAACTTAAACAAACCCAGCTTACACACCTACTGTGAACTTAAACAAACCCAGCTTACACGCCTACTGTGAACTTAAACAAACCCAGCTTACACGCCTACTGTGAACTTAAACAAACCCAGCTTACACGCCTACTGTGAACTTAAACAAACCCAGCTTACACACCTACTGTGAACTTAAACAAACCCAGTTTACACGCCTACTGTGAACTTAAACAAACCCAGTTTACACACCTACTGTGAACTTAAACAAACCCAGCTTACACGCCTACTGTGAACTCAAACAAACCCAGCTTACACGCCTACTGTGAACTTAAACAAACCCAGCTTACACGCCTACTGTGAACTTAAACAAACCCAGCTTACACGCCTACTGTGAACTTAAACAAACCCAGCTTACACGCCTACTGTGAACTTAAACAAACCCAGCTTACACGCCTACTGTGAACTTAAACAAACCCAGCTTACATGCCTACTGTGAACTTACAAACCCAGCTTACACACCTACTGTGAACTTAAACAAACCCAGCTTACTCTCTCTCCTACTGTGAACTTTAACCAACCCAGCTTACTCTATCTCCTACTGTGAACTTTAACAAACCCAGCTTACTCTCTCTCCTACTGTGAACTTAAAACAAACCCAGCTTACTCTCTCTCCTACTGTGAACTTTAACAAACCCAGCTTACTCTCTCTCCTACTGTGAACTTTAACAAACCCAGCTTACTCTCTCTCCTACTGTGAACTTAAAACAAACCCAGCTTACTCTCTCTCCTACTGTGAACTTTAACAAACCCAGCTTACTCTCTCTCCTACTGTGAACTTTAACAAACCCAGCTTACTCTCTCTCCTACTGTGAACTTTAACAAACCCGGCTTACTCTGTCTCCTACTGTGAACTTTAACAAACCCAGCTTACTCTCTCTCCTACTGTGAACTTTAACAAACCCAGCTTACACGCCTACTGTGAACTTTAACAAACCCAGCTTACTCACATTCCCTCTCTGACAAGGCTGCTGGAGACACAATAGGCCTGGTCCCAGTTCCTTAATAACTCTCCGTATAGAAGTTTACAGGCGCGTGTAAAGCCCTATTGATCGCCCATGGAGAGGCAAGGCTGGCAGACCAGTGCTCTGTGCAGGCCAGCGTGCCGTGCAGCACTGACCTTGTCTCCTTCCATGTAATTAATTAAAACTTCACAGTGGGACTGACAGCTGATGGATCACCCCCTTGTTGATGGTTACTGTTGTGGTAATCACACACACATGTGCACAAAGACGGAGAAGTGTGCCCCCACACACACACACGCGCGCGCGCATGCACACACGCACGCCTAGACACACACACACACACACACACACTTACTCTCTCTCTCTCTCTCTCTCACACACACACACACACACACACACACACACACACACACACACACACACAAACCTAGACACATACACACAAACACATTGAGAATGAGTAGAGAGCAGAGTGGCAAAGGGTGATAGCTGTGGTCTGTTAATGGTGACGTCAGTATTGCAGAATGATGTATGAAACGAAAGCCTGCAATTGTGTGTGTGTGTGTGTGCACGCGCGTGTGTGTGTGTGTGTGTGTGTGTGTGTGTGTGTGTGTGTGCATTTGTGTGCACGGCAAGCTCTATTTCATTTAAAGTCCCTGGAAACCAGAAATATTTCTTTATTATTTAGCATTTTGAGTTCATCACATCACAGGACCCTATGTTAATAAGCCACCAGCCAAATTTGAACGATGATGAACGTCGCAAAGTATATAAATTTAGGTTTGACAGTCGTGGCAAAACTCATCAGAATCAATTCTTTTTTAGAGTGTATTTTCTTCCGCGGAATGTGTGGGCGTGTCCCGTCTGCAGCAAGTTTTCCAAGAGAGAGAGAGCGCGAGACAGAGGGGGGGAGGGAAACGGAGAAAGAGATCGAGTGACACAGCACTCGTGCTGTGGAGTGTCTGTTTGTGTGTGTGTGTGTGTGTGTGTGTGTGTGTGTGTGAGAGAGAGAGTAACCTCGCGTCACCAGCCTGTGTGTCTCTATCTGTGCTCTCTCTCTCACTAGTCCCGAGAGAGAGAGAGAGAGAGAGAGAGAGAGAGAGAGAGAGAGAGAGAGAGAGAGAGAGAAGCATAGCATAGCGCTTGGCACGACGGCACACAGAGTGGGAGGGAGACGGACAGCGAGGGAGCGCTGTCACTGGGGGCAAAGAACGGACAAAAGGAGGGTGGGTGCGTCTACCCACACTCCCCCTCTTCATCCCACTGTCTACCCACACTCCCCTCTTCATCCCACTGTCTACCGACACTCCCCCTCTTCATCCCACTGTCTACCCACACTCCCCTCTTCATCCCACTGTCTACCCACACTCCCCCTCTTCATCCCACTGTCTACCCACACTCCCCTCTTCATCCCACTGTCTACCGACACTCCCCCTCTTCATCCCACTGTCTACCCACACTCCCCTCTTCATCCCACTGTCTACCCACACTCCCCCTCTTCATCCCACTGTCTACCCACACTCCCCCTCTTCATCCCACTGTCTACCCACACTCCCCTCTTCATCCCACTGTCTACCCACACTCCCCCTCTTCATCCCACTGTCTACCCACACTCCCCTCTTCATCCCACTGTCTACCCACACTCCCCCTCTTCATCCCACTGTCTACCCACACTCCCCTCTTCATCCCACTGTCTACCCACACTCCCCCTCTTCATCCCACTGTCTACCCACACTCCTCTCTTCATCCCACTGTCTACCCACACTCCCCTCTTCATCCCACTGTCTACCCACACTCCCCCTCTTCATCCCACTGTCTACCCGTGCCTCTGTACTCCCCCCCCCCCCCCCTTCATCCCACTCAGCCAACCAAAACTACAGTGTGTCAGGCCCATTTCATCATGTTCTGCTCACTCTTTGAAGCTAAGATGCTGCTTTTCTCTCCCCTCCCGAGCCGGAGCCACACTGTGGCCATTTGTACCAGCACTGATTTGATCTACAGAATATCACAGCCCTCCAATCAATATTGCATAATATGGCCAACATTTCCTCATATACTGTAACACATAGGCACATCTTGGATTAGTTTACAGCAATGCAATGCACTCTACGACGGTGTTACTGTCTAGCTCCTTGTGTGAAAATAATGGATCTTCGCCATCAATTTATGAATCCCTTGGTATTATTTTCCCTTCTCTCCTTGCTGGCTTTATCAGATGTACCAAGAGAGACGACTGGAGTTTCCTTCAATCCCACTCTCTCCAGCAATGTTTCCGATAAGAAGAGAGCATATCAAGAGCCCGGGAAGAGTGGCTCGGAGTAAAGTGAGACGTGGGATCCGAAAAAACCTCTCTTGGCGTCCCTCTTCGTGGAAGTCAATCTGCGTTACCAGTGTTTACAAATGTACCATCTCTAACACAGGCATGAGCAGGGAGACTATGAGGAAGATTACCGCAATCAACTGTCCCTGCTGTCTCCCATCTCCTATCTACCGATGAACGTCATGTACATGGAGGCTGCCAGTTGGTCTATCCCTCATTCCGTCTCTAATGCCTGGATTGCGTGTTAGAGGAAAGTGTGTGTGTGTGAGTTTGGCTAGAACACGTTAGAGGAAAGCGTGTGTGTGTGAGTTTGGCTAGAACACGTTAGAGGAAAGCATGTGTGTGAGTTTGACTATAACACGTTAGAGGAAAGTGTGTGTGTGTGAGTTTGACTATAACACGTTAGAGGAAAGTGTGTGTGTGAGTTTGACTATAACATGTTAGAGGAAAGTGTGTGTGTGAGTTTGACTATAACACGTTAGAGGAAAGTGTGTGTGTGAGTTTGGCTATAACACGTTAGAGGAAAGTGTGTGTGTGAGTTTGACTATAACACGTTAGAGGAAAGTGTGTGTGTGAGTTTGACTATAACACGTTAGAGGAAAGCGTGTGTGTGAGTTTGACTATAACACGTTAGAGGAAAGTGTGTGTGTGAGTTTGACTATAACACGTTAGAGGAAAGTGTGTGTGAGTTTGACTATAACACGTTAGAGGAAAGTGTGTGTGTCAGTTTGACTATAACACGTTAGAGGAAAGTGTGTGTGTGAGTTTGACTATAACACGTTAGAGGAAAGTGTGTGTGTGAGTTTGACTATAACACGTTAGAGGAAAGTGTGTGTGAGTTTGACTATAACACGTTAGAGGAAAGTGTGTGTGTGAGTTTGGCTATAACACGTTAGAGGAAAGTGTGTGTGTGAGTTTGACTATAACACGTTAGAGGAAAGTGTGTGTGTGAGTTTGACTATAACACGTTAGAGGAAAGTGTGTGTGTGAGTTTGACTATAACACGTTAGAGGAAAGTGTGTGTGTGTGAGTTTGACTATAACACGTTAGAGGAAAGTGTGTGTGTGAGTTTGACTAGAACACGTTAGAGGAAAGTGTGTGTGTGAGTTTGACTATAACACGTTAGAGGAAAGCGTGTGTGTGAGTTTGACTATAACACGTTAGAGGAAAGCGTGTGTGTGAGTTTGACTATAACACGTTAGAGGAAAGTGTGTGTGTGAGTTTGACTATAACACGTTAGAGGAAAGTGTGTGTGAGTTTGACTATAACACGTTAGAGGAAAGTGTGTGTGTGAGTTTGACTATAACATGTTAGAGGAAAGTGTGTGTGTGAGTTTGACTATAACATGTTAGAGGAAAGTGTGTGTGTGAGTTTGACTATAACACGTTAGAGGAAAGCGTGTGTGTGAGTTTGACTATAACACGTTAGAGGAAAGCGTGTGTGAGTTTGACTATAACACGTTAGAGGAAAGTGTGTGTGTGAGTTTGACTATAACACGTTAGAGGAAAGCGTGTGTGAGTTTGACTAGAACACGTTAGAGGAAAGTGTGTGTGTGAGTTTGACTATAACACGTTAGAGGAAAGCGTGTGTGAGTTTGACTATAACACGTTAGAGGAAAGTGTGTGTGTGAGTTTGACTATAACACGTTAGAGGAAAGTGTGTGTGAGTTTGACTATAACACGTTAGAGGAAAGCGTGTGTGTGAGTTTGACTATAACACGTTAGAGGAAAGTGTGTGTGTGAGTTTGACTATAACACGTTAGAGGAAAGTGTGTGTGAGTTTGACTATAACACGTTAGAGGAAAGCGTGTGTGTGAGTTTGACTATAACACGTTAGAGGAAAGCGTGTGTGAGTTTGGCTATAACATGTTAGAGGAAAGCGTGTGTGTGAGTTTGACTATAACACGTTAGAGGAAAGTGTGTGTGTGAGTTTGACTATAACATGTTAGAGGAAAGTGTGTGTGTGAGTTTGACTATAACACGTTAGAGGAAAGCGTGTGTGTGAGTTTGACTATAACACGTTAGAGGAAAGCGTGTGTGTGAGTTTGACTATAACACGTTAGAGGAAAGTGTGTGTGTGAGTTTGGCTAGAACACGTTAGAGGAAAGTGTGTGTGTGAGTTTGGCTATAACATGTTAGAGGAAAGCGTGTGTGAGTTTGACTATAACACGTTAGAGGAAAGCGTGTGTGTGAGTTTGACTATAACACGTTAGAGGAAAGCGTGTGTGTGAGTTTGACTATAACACGTTAGAGGAAAGTGTGTGTGTGAGTTTGACTATAACACGTTAGAGGAAAGTGTGTGTGTGAGTTTGACTATAACACGTTAGAGGAAAGCGTGTGTGTGAGTTTGACTATAACACGTTAGAGGAAAGCGTGTGTGTGAGTTTGACTATAACACGTTAGAGGAAAGCGTGTGTGTGAGTTTGACTATAACACGTTAGAGGAAAGTGTGTGTGTGAGTTTGACTATAACACGTTAGAGGAAAGTGTGTGTGTGAGTTTGACTATAACACGTTAGAGGAAAGCGTGTGTGTGAGTTTGACTATAACACGTTAGAGGAAAGTGTGTGTGTGAGTTTGACTATAACACGTTAGAGGAAAGTGTGTGTGTGAGTTTGACTATAACACGTTAGAGGAAAGTGTGTGTGTGAGTTTGACTATAACACGTTAGAGGAAAGCGTGTGTGTGAGTTTGACTATAACACGTTAGAGGAAAGTGTGTGTGTGAGTTTGACTATAACACGTTAGAGGAAAGCGTGTGTGTGAGTTTGACTATAACACGTTAGAGGAAAGTGTGTGTGTCAGTTTGGCTAGAACACGTTAGAGGAAAGTGTGTGTGTGAGTTTGACTATAACACGTTAGAGGAAAGCGTGTGTGTGAGTTTGACTATAACACGTTAGAGGAAAGTGTGTGTGTGTGAGTTTGACTATAACACGTTAGAGGAAAGCGTGTGTGTGTGTGTGTTTGGCTAGAACACGGGGGTTAAGTGGACTCCTCCCACCACCTGTTTTTCATCAAGTCTGTGATACCTGCCGGCTCACCAGTACTCTAAATCCTGCCGTTCCAAAAATCCACTGTTTCTCACAGAGGCGTGAACAGACAGAGTATGAGCAAGACTATTGAATTCCAATCATCTCAGCTTGCCTCCGTCTCAAAACGACATCCAAGCTTCCACTGTGCTGACAAGCTCCACTTTCTCAGTCCCAGACAGTCATGTTGAGGAGAGGATTATGCAGCCTTGGACGTCGGTGAAACCACAACAACACCTCAGTGTCTCCCTCTCCGTCTTGGGGGAGCAGAGTCGAGCTAATTAGCCATAATATCAGCAAGCAAACTCTCCCCGCTTCGTTGACACACACACAACGGGCCCTAATTGACTGCCAGGCGTTTTGAGGCTTTAATACAGCAGAGGAGCAAGCTGTACCTTGGTGATTATGAGGTTTGGGGGATATACCGCATTACATACGGCACATTCAGGCAGAAACACTCCCATGTCACCAACTCCGAACGCAACACCGCATGAATAAACAACGTGCTGCTCAAACGTTCAGAAAGACCCAGAGGAAAGAGAAAGCATTTTGCGGCTAAAAGCGTGCACTTTGGCTGACGTTCTGAATACTAAAAGCATCAAACCTAAGAAAAATTGGGATAACTGAAATGCTTTATTATTGTTGTAGTTTACACAGCCATTGGAATCCTTCCATTATCACAGAGGCAAGAGTATCAAGTTATATTTATTGTTACATCCCTTTGGCTGCCGGCTTAGATGGAGTGCACTGCAGATATTGTATGGACAGCCCATAGACACAGGCCCCACAGCCACACACACACACAGTCTCACACACACACACACACACACACACACACACACACACACACACACACACACACTAAGAGATCGATCATAACTTATTATGCCGACCACATAACAAAACAATTTCAGAATTGAATAAGAGAGGGAGTGGGGGATGAGGTGAGTTGTGAGAAACGCGTGGCTATTGAACATAAACATCTATTTTCTGATGGGGGGTGGGGGGTCCGGCGGGGCGGATGGCCCCTTGAGTCATTTTCATTCATTTTTTAAAAGGAATTTGATGGAAAGCAATCCCCTGTCTGAATCTCTCAAGCAGTTTCCCCTGACTCTGACTCTGACAATAAGGGGACCTCCCTATCTTCCTGTCAATCAATTTCAAGCGGTGTGTGTGTGTGTGTGTGTGTGTGTGTGTGTGTGTGTGTGTGTGTGTGTGTGTGTGTGTGTGTGTGTGTGTGTGTGTGTATACCTACGGTATACGTGCGTGGCGGTGAGTGAGTAGGTGTACGCGCACATGCATATGGGTAGCTAGGGTGTTACGCATGTTTAAGTGTCCATCCCATCTTCACTGGATTAAAACTCACTTGTCTGAGAGGGGCAGAGAGAGAGAGAGAGAGAGAGAGAGTGAGAGAGAGAGTGTGAGAGAGAGAGTGAGAGTGTGAGAGAGAGAGAGTGAGAGTGGGAGGAATATGATGGGGGCCTCACCTAACCTCGGGGGAAAGGGCAGTGCATTAGACAGAGAACAGATCAGTTCCAGCTAAGATGAATATGAGCACATAGATTGCTCTGCTGTCTGGGGAGCTCTGGAAATGCAGTTTTGTGTACGCCAAGGCTGGGAGGCTGCAGAAGAGCAGGGAGCACGGAGGGCAGGGAAGGAGGCAATCACTGCATAACCAAACAGACCCCGAGCGGAGCACATCAGAGCCAAGGGCCAAGCTGAGACAGATACAGATTGCTTATTGAGCTGTTTTTAGAGAGATGGTATATACAGCATGTGGCTGGAAAAGAGTGTTTTTCTTAGAATAGCTCCCGCTCTATGCCTCACGACAGTCTGAGGAATTTGCGGAGGGCACGCCATAAGGAGATGGTGATTGCACTGATTCCCCTCTGGTTATGTAATGGCTATGATCATTCGGTGCGCCATTCGAATCGCATGCTGTTTTACTGATCGCCTCTTTCATCATCGTCTTCATCTATCTTCCCTGTCATCCTCGCCACCATCATTATCAACAGCATTACTTTCTGTATTTACATTTTCATCTTTTGTAGTACAGTAGTTTTATACAGTAGGCTGCTTGTTTGACATCAGCTGGTGGTCTTTTTGCTATTGAAAAGATAGCAAAAATACCTTGTTATGTTGCTTGCATGTGTTTTTCCGCGCCTGTCTGTCAGCTGTATACTTGCTTGCTCTGTGTGAGATTGTCTTTTGTACCCACATCCTATTGTGTTATTTATTGCTTTGTATGCTGGAAGACTTCTTGCACACTTCAGTTGCTTTGGAAGGTGTAACTTTTGTTCTCTGTTGCTTTGGGTGGTGTCATCACTTTTATTGTCCCACCCATTGTTTTATACCATTGTGCCAAGATGCTACTACTAGAGATTGATATTTTTATCAATATTTTTATCGACTGATCAGTCACCTTAGCACTCAATTAATCGATAATAATTATGTAAACATAGAGAATAGAAAATACAAAATGCTGTTTTTGTTTCTTTGTTGTTGTTTTTTTACAACCGTCTTTTATAGGTCTACTCTACTCAACAAGTTAATGAACCAAGCAAACTTGTGCTGTATTTCAACACTGTATTAAAATGCTAACAATGAATACTGTTGTATTTTTGGGTGTAATTCCCTCACACTTTTTTACCTGCTTGCATGGCTTTCTTTTAAGTTAAATTGTGCCCTTGTGGTGCTAAATCATTAAGCAAAAAAAGTGGAAGAAATGGCATGTATCCGTTGCCATGTTGCCGATATATCCAATCCAATCCAAATGTATTTATAAAGTACATTTCAAAACAACAGTTGACCAAAGTGCTGAACAATCAAACAATCAAAATTACAAAAGGAAAACTATAACACACAATACAAACACAAGGACCAGTCAAACAGAGTGACAATAAAATAGCAATAAGACCATAAGTCTAAATGCCAAAGAGTAAACATGTGTTTTGAGGCTGGATTTAAAGACGGGCAGTGTAGGGGCCAGCCTAACATGCAGTGGCAGCTTGTTCCAGACTAGAGTTTGCAACTGCAAAGGCACAATCTCCCCCGAGCTTAAGCCTTGCCTTTGGGACAACCAGAAGCGACTGGCCAGCCGACCTGAGTGACCTTGATGGGACATAAGGTTATAAAAGCTCAGAAAGATAGGTTGGAGCTAGCCCATTTAACGATTTATAAGCAAACAAAATCTTGAAATTAATCCTACAGTGTAGGGTGGGACGATATATCGATCTGCATCGATGCATCGATTCAATGGTCAATGATCCGATAACATCGATGCACAGTGAAAACATTGATATAAATCGCCATGACGCCATAAGAAATAAACATTATTTCTATTATTTTATTGTGAAATTCCACGCCACTTCTGCGTCACCATTTCTGTCTAAGCACACCTCTTTCCACATGATGTGAGCGCCACGCAAGAAAAGGAGGGAGAGGATAATCACTCACTGACCTCTCGGATATAAATAACACATATCGTCTAATAACCCCTGAATGGAATCGTATCGAAATCGTATCATGGTAGATTTTGTGACATCGGCAAATATCGTTGCAATACATGCAAAATATTGGTGCAATGAATCGATATAATATCGTATTGTGATCTTGTGATTCCCACCCCTACAATGTACATTAGGCCCTGGGGCTGAGAAGTTTTGTAGTGCCCCCCCCCCCCATCTCTGTGTTGGTAGATACAACGGTGTTTTGTCCCTCTCTGAGCCAGAAACTACCAAGCCTACTTGAGCATCAACACAAAAGTCAGTGCAATCACTGTTAATAACAACCACACACATACAACAATGTGTACAGCGAAAGAACTGACTAGATAATCATAAAACCAAGTGCATGAAACGTTGATTCCAACTGTGTGTAGTTGACCAAATAAAAATCTGTGTGTAAAAAGACCAATAATAACAGCATATAAACAACAAATCAAAGTACAGTAATAGTTTCTCAGTGCCTGCTTTGGCCTCGGCAGGCCACACACACACACACACACACACACACACACACATACACCACAGTGATTCATTCAGCACCTCGGCGGGGCCTTTGAATCAGTCACACACAATGCAGTGTGATTCAGCACCATGGACAGATCCTATGTTGGAGGACAGCCATTCAGTACTTTTGAACATAAACAACTCTGCTGCAGCCAGCAACTGGAGAGCAACATATGGCCTAGTAAATGCCATTATCATAAGGTGACCAGATTTCTGACATGAAAAGCGTTGACATTTCCACTTTGACAGTCAATATAAATTATCATTGAAATATCCAATGTTATTATCTAAACAGTGGGTCACAAACTTTCACAAAGCTTCAGTACCCCCTTTCCCTGATTTCCTGAATCCAAACACCTCCTTTACCCATCTACATTTTGCTTTAAAAAAACTGAGAATTTGCCCCTTATTTTCTATATACCTACTAGGAAAGCCATAGACCCCTGAATTCTCTATAGGTCTCTAGTTTGTGGTTGTAAATTTGGAGCGTTATATACCCCCTTTCCTGACAAGCTAGCATGACAGCATGGAGACCAATGGATGCGTTGGGTCTTCTAGTTTCATATGATATGAGTACCTTCACTATACCTTTAAAAATGCGCGTGCTACACCCTCTGAAATATCGGCAACATCTCAGTTAAGTAGTCCAATATTCAAACAATGCACGGGGACACAAGAATAACATTTTCCAATTTAAAACCTGCTTAATGTAGCGTGGGAACCTGACAAATCTGCGCGAGCTCATGTTTCATTGCTCTGGCGATGTCAGTCAGGCTAGCCTACTCACTGTGATAAGCAATACTAGACGTTGTCTTACCTTTCAGAAGTGCTTTCATCTGGTCTTCTTTGTGGAAAAGGCCTTGAACGCACATGACTTCACTGGAGGTCCTCCTGTCCGCTCCTCTGCTCGTGGCCTCTCCTGCTGTCTGCACGTCCTCTCAGGTCATGTTCTCTCCTGCTGCTGCCCACTCACAGCTGTCAGTTATCTTTCTCGCCGAGAAGAGCCTGGTGACACGAGGTTAGCTGTCAGTAGCCGCTTAGCTAACGTTAGTAGGCTAGTAGCTAGCACAGCAGTAGGCCCGACGTAACTTTGGCTCCCGGGTTAGTAACATTATGACCGAGGTCCGAGGAGGTCCACGCTGCTTTGCCTGGCCACCTTTGCCGACGCACCTTATGTTCCAACACAGGGGTCAGCCAGTTACTTCCGGTATTGTGTTTACACCTCCTGTGACAGTGAATGTAGAGTAAGCAGATCAGGTAAAACCTGGTCAAACAGACGGTGTTTTGAACAGGAAGTCATAGCTCAAGTGGGCGTGGCTACATAAGATGACACGGATTCATTTTTCTTTTAGCACTTTCTTTTATGTCCACCACTCTCAAACTTGTTTCCTGGTGACCAGATGGACAGCATTTTCATGCCTTTTCCCCATGTCCACATATAAGAGCCATTTTGTGCCGAAAAGGCAGGGTAAACACAGGCGCAAGCAAAACAGTAATGAAGGTTTCCAACTTCCAATCATGGGAAACTGAACTCTTCCAATCATGGAAGTCGGAAACCCTCATTAGTGTTTTGCTTGCACCTGTGTTTACTCTGCCTTTTCGACACAAAATGGCCCCCATGAAAAGGGTCTATTGAGATGATGTTCCACATTTTGATTGGCTCTAGTTTTCAAAAGTCAAGGCACTGAGAGAGGGAGAGAGAGAGAGACAGACTTAAAAAAAAAAAATCTTGTTCCAGCTGTCCGGTTTTAATGATAACGTGATAAAATTCCGTACAATAACCATACCGTTTCAGATTAACATTATCATTAAAACCGTGGTACCGTCATTACCGTGTTGCCATGATTACAGCGCTTTGAAAAACATGGTAAATACCGTCCATCCATCATCAACCAAAGTTGGCAACCATCTCCCACATGCAAACACGCAGCCTCGGAGAAATGATTTCAGTGAGTTTATCAATCCTTTTTGGGTCTGAGTTTTCAATATAAAACTTGGTGAAATGATTTCTGTGAGTATATTAGTACTTTTTGAACATTTTCAGCACATTTTAACAAACCGTGATAATACTGATAACCATGATCATTTTGGTCACTATAATCGTGATATGAAATTGTCATATCGTTCCAACTCTAGTCTGATGTCAAATAGTCTTCTATGACAGACTACCTTTGGGTTGTGGACTGTCGGTCGGGATAAAAGAAGACATTTGAGGATGTCATCTTGGGCTTTTGGGGGGAAATGATCGCCATTTTTACCCTTTGGTGACATTTTATAGATCAAGCGATGAATCGGTTAGTCTAAAATAATCGACAGATTAATCAATAATGAAAATAACCGTTAGTTGCAGCCCTACTCAGCATTGGTAACATGTCCCACATTTGGTTTGCTGGGATCTGGTCACCCTATAGTTTTTGACCTAGCTTCTATAGCTTCACTTGAACTTGTGAGCATTTCTTTACTACATTTTAATGGGCTGGCAGCAGCCTATCAGAATGTAGTTTTGCTGCATTCATGTGCTCCTTGGATGGTCCTATTTTCCATGCTGGCAAGTCATTTGTCCAATGTTTGTGTGTTCATGTGCTTGTGATGTCAGAATGATCAGAATGTGCAAACCAAAAGGATTAATGCTGATTGGTAACTTTTCTAACTAATCTATCCACCTTATTTTTGAATGCCCCACTGTAAAAAATAATTGTGGGTACAAGGTCCAGTTTAACGTGACTTATTGTTGCAGCTTGCCATTTCCTAAATGGTATTCTACTTGATTTGAAAAGATGGCCCCCTACACTCCCTTGTACCCTGGCTGAATTGAACATAACTTGGCCAATAAGTACAGTATGTAATATATCAAATAAAACAAACAGTAATGTCAGTAATGTCTTTACAGTAACAGTAACTGTTTCGTTAAACTCGCGTTCCAGGAATATTGTATTTACTGCGCTGCTCTAAAATAACGTTAGTGGCGCGAGGCTCAGAGAGCCTGTTCGTCCTAGAGCCACTCGCTTTGCGCCAGAAGACAATCAATTTGGAGGTGGAACATGCCAGGATTGGCCAACGCCAACGCCAGTGCCCAGAACTGTCGAATCAAATCATCGACAGAGATGCTATGGCCCGCCTCCCAGTATTCTCAGTGTGCAGAGATAGATAGATAGAACGTTAGAAATATAGCCAGCCACGTTATAAACAACTAACCAACGCTGATGGTGAAATGGTTAAAAGTTATATCAATTTGGTCATTCAGTGGCGTTTTACTGCCATGTAACATAATTAACTAGCGGCTAATATTAGCCACAGTAGGCGATTACCCATGAATGCACTGCACTCTTAAAGGGATATTTATCAACGAGATTTTTGCCAAGCTGGACCTGATAGTGATTTGCAACGTTCGCCCAGACGGGTGTCAAGCTGTCAGCAACAATGCTGGGAGGATTACACCGGAAGAAGCACCCATCAGGCAGATCAGGCAAAAATGGCCACCAAGAATAAGGTGGATAGGCCACTTTGCATGGACGGGAATAATGTAGGCTACCACAAATTACATTTGAGCAAAATCAAACCTTTCTTGCGATCAACAAAGCATCTACTTTCGTCCGGCATGTTTCTGCCTCAATGTTCTCTGCATAGGATGTCAAGTCGGCACGACGTGTACTAAAATTGTTGCCGTCATTGTTCTGACTTGAGTGCAGGGGTGGAAAGAGTACTAACAAATTCTACTCAAGTACAAGTAGGCTGTTGTTACTTTAGTGAACATTTACTCAAGTACAGTAGCCTACAAGTAAAAGTACTAGTCCAGGAAATTACTCAAGTAAGAGTAAAAAAAAAGTAGCCTATTTAAAAGTACTCCTCGGACCCGGGTCGGGCTCGTCGTCAGATATAAGGCCCTTTCTTTTTCTTTTTTATAATTGGGGTAATATTTTGGTGTTACTGTATAATCAGAATGTTATATGTACATTGTAACCTTAGAACTTTATCAATGCATGAGATTGAACAAACAACACAGATATAGTTTAGATAAACAGCCAACTTACTAAGACAATTCCGGGTTCGGGCCGAGCTCGGCTCAGACAGAATGTGCACGGGCTCAGGTCGGGCTTGATTTTTGGGCCTGATCTAAGCTCTAATTTGGCGTTACTTTAAAAAATAGCTACAGCTACTGCTTAGTTACAGCAGTAGGTTACTGCCCAACGCTGGTGATATAGACAGAGCTAATGTGCTTCATTTATGTGTTCCTGTTAAAAGGCGAGCTGCAAGAGTGAGAGCTAGTCCTGGCTATAACAGCAACATAAAAGGCACACAGTGAGTCGAGTCGAAATAAACACATGTCAGTCTTTCAAAATCACTAAAGGGTACAAAGGGCTTGATCTTAGATAAAAGCCGCAGTTGAAAAAAGCTAGATTTCAGCACAGAGTTAATCTGTTTGTCCAATTTAAAACCACTGTCTATTTTCACACCCAGGTTGGTTACAGTGAAATGGTTCCAGGGGGCCCAGGTCCACAAACATCAGGACTTCGGATTTACTGTCATTAAAAATGTCAAAGGTTTAAGGCCATCAAAGCTTTGGATGTTGTTGAGACAGTTCAACAATGTTTTAATGAGTTATATGTTTGTTGATCGATCAAATTCTTAACAATCGATTAATCGATAATCAATTAATTATTAACATCTGGTGCTAGAGTTGAACAGTGGCTAGTGCTGCTGTATTTGCAGGGGTGGTGATGCATTGTCTGTGTGAAAATAAACCAATTACACAAAGTAAAGTAACATTATCAGCTTCATGCTCTTCTCCCTCCTTCTCTCTCCTCCTCGGTGCTTTATCGCTGCCATTCATACTGCCAAGTGCCACACTCAGCCCTGGATTCCCAGATCACCATCTCTCCACCTCAATCCCTTCACCTCTCCTCTCATCTCTCTTTCCCACCCCCAACTCCTCCCTCCATATCGCCATTATCTCAGTTGTCCACTCCTTCCTTATTATAGCCCCCCCCCCCCCCCCTCTCTTCTTCCTCACTCCTTCCTTCCGTCTACCCCTCCTTCACTCCCCACCACTCCCCCTGATATCCCTCCATCCATCAGACTGAGTAATGGGCGTCAGGGCAGGGAGTCACCCTGCAGCTGTCCGGGACAGACACTGATCACACACACAGTCACTTTGGGCTGAGGGCACAGCCATTCATTTTATACATAGTCTCCTTCTACTCACAGTACACAGTAGGTTCTACGTCCAGTGCAGTTACAGTAGCCCACATGCTACGAATGGTGCTGATCGCACTCATTCTGGGGCAAAGGCTAAGACTATTGTCCTCCTCAATGCACAACTGCACCTCTACTGTATAGGCACATTTATGTACTTCCTTAAAATGGTTAAATGTTGGAATATCTGGCCAGGGTCAGACTAAGATCGTTATTACTGCATCTTAATTGCTATGCTATATAGATCTGTTTGCTTCTCAACCTTGATGATTATTTACAACGAGCATGAACTCTGCATGGTCCACATTCAGTGGTACAGTAAGTGGATAACAGAACACTGTGGTTAGCTGTTTTATGTCCTGTCCGGTCCTGTCCTGTTCTTTTCTTTTTACAGTTCCTCTGCATATGGCAGCAGTAAGCCTGAGTTATCATTACAGAAATTAACAGGTTCTGTTCTGTTGTGTTCTGTGCTGTTCACCAAGATCAGGTCTAAACCCGGCCCAGACAAATTCTCCCGAGCAGTGAAGATCAGGTCCAAACCCGGCCCAGACTAATTCTCCTGAGCAGTGAAGATCAGGTCTAAACCTGGCCCAGACTAATTCTCCCGAGCAATGAAGATCAGGACCAAACCTGGCCCAGACTAATTCTCCTGAGCAGTGAAGATCAGGTATAAACCTGGCCCAGACTAATTCTCCTGAGCAGTGAAGATCTGGCCTAAACCTGGCCTAGACTAATTCTCCTGAGCAGTGAAGATCAGGTCCAAACCTGGCCCAGACTAATTCTCCCGAGCAGTGAAGACAGGCATGTGCACACATAGACATGAAAGGGGGCTTGAGCCCCTGCCTTTTTTTCAGTCTGTAAAAAGTGCCTTTTTTTCTTTCTTTTTTATAATAATACATTTTTCATTTTCATTCCAACAACACATGAACAAAACAAACAGCTCAGACACATGAAAAAATAAAATAAAAAGTACCCTTTCCTGACCATGAATGCATTTCTAATGGTGCTTTGTATGGAAATTGCCCTTTCCATGCCATCACTGAAGGCAGCATTTAAAGAGAAATGCCTTTTCCGAGCTCTCTTGGCCTTGAATGCACCATTTGTAATAGGCCTCTGCATGGAGCAGTGTTTTTCTAAACCGCCCCTGAAGGCACCAACCCAAAAACACACGTGGCCCATCCCCACCCACTCCAGCAGTGCGCACTCCACTCAGCCAGAGCAAACATGCAGACGGACAGCAGCAGCACAGGCGCACACAGTCTGACAGATATATCAGTCAGTCAATGTGAATCAGGTATGTATGTTTGTCAAAGTCTCATCCTAAAATGAGATATTCCTCTAAATCTGGTTAAAATCGGAATATTTAAAATGAGTTATACCCCTAAATTGGCCTTCAAATTGCCTCAAATTTCGTGCCCTTTTATGAATTTGAGCCCCTGCCCCTCTAATGTTCTCTGCACGTCCCTGAGTGAAGATCTGGTCTAAACCTGGCCCAGACTAATTCATCTGAGCAGTGAAGATTGTGCGCTTAAATATAAACAGCACATTCTCCTGTGGACATATTGAAAGGACCGAGAGCTTCCCCATACTAGTTTGGTACCGGCTCACAACTCAGTTATACTGCAGTGATTGGAGTGCCGTCTTTAAACAGTGGCCAGCTATATGGAAGGACTGCAACAGGCTTGAGGTATATCCTGAGGGTACTAAACCCTTAATGATATCTTAATTGCCTTTTGTTCATATTATGAAATATTGATGGCCTGCTGAGCTGCTGTCACCCCTTTTTACATGCAAACTGCCCTCAGTCTGTCAGCCCCTCACATCAAGGCGGGTTATGATATCATTAGTCAAAAATTATGTCCCATTTGTCATTTTAGAGCCACTAAATTATACATGCTCTCACAGTGAAATGATGGTGGCCGCTGATATTGTTCTTGTTCCCGCAAGAAATGAACAGCCATGTAGTGGATGGTAAACTCACCTAAATTCAGTGAGCCCACTTTTTTAATTTGTGGAATAGAGTTTTACTGCCTTTTTATGCTGACATTAATCTTTACAGTGTAAATTGCATGTATCATAAGCAGTGTCAAAGTGAAGTAAGTATGTGTGCAGGACCCTTTATAATGGGGAAACAAGCATTATAGTTATTGTTGTTTATTTCCCTTATGGTGTTCCCTGTTTACCCACTTTTTTTGTTTATGTGTCTTTGCTATGTGTCTTTTCATTGTATTTTGCTGTATTTTTATGTATTATTATTTTTATTTTACAGGAATGTTTGGTTACATCTAGGGACTGGCATTGCAAACTAGCCCTGGGCTATACATGCTTTGGTACAACACATCATAAGTTTATTGACACTTTATGTTGTGAACACTATGTAGGCTACGTGTACCTGTCCCTATTCAAATTAACAAATAAATGAAATGAAACTACAACTGACAGCATTAGGGATGTGAAGAAAGCCCAGTTTTAGTTGAGGCAGAAACATTATTTGTATTCGAATAATAGGCGTAACAATCCTGTTTTTGTGATTACACTTCTAATTTTAGGATATTAAAATAAGTGTCCTTCAATAAACTGTTTTGCAAAGGAGGGTTCCCAGATGGCTGTACTGACCACTCAGACCACCAGACCCCCAGACAAACCTGCAGCTTTATTACACATCCATGACACATAGACAGACAGAAATGGAGATAGACGGAGAAAGCGATGTCACCTAAAAGGTTTTATAGGTATAAATAATATAATAGTGTTTATTTATTTATTTATTTATTTATTTATTTATTTATTTATTTATTTATGTATGTATTTATTTATTTATTTTTATTTATTCATTTATTTATTTATTTGTTTATTTATTTATTTATTTATTTATTTATTTATTCATTTATTTATTTATTTATTTATTTATTTATTTATTTATTTATTTATTGGTGTTTGTATTTCGGAAAAACCCACTATTTGTGCTATTTCCGAATACTTTATTTGCATCCGGCTCCATCCATACTTAAAACCACAGATATAGCCTAAACTGCAAAATGCCCATATTATTCACAAGTCATTTAGTAGTGCAGATTCTTGAAACCATATTTTCCTTTGTAAATAAATCCTCCAACGGACTGAAATAATTGCTTGGTTCCTCCTGTCCTGTTTCGACAAGTGAAACAAGTGACAGTATTTCAATTATGTCTCAGTATCAGGATGATGTCCCTTGGTTTAAGATTTGTCTTGATCTCCAGAAAAGGCTTGAAGCAAGTTGATTTGTGTTAGAAACAGGTATCACCTCATCCCATCAGTATCTTTCCCACTTGTCTTAAGAAGAAGAACATTATAGGACTCAATACCAGACTAAATTACTTGGTAAGATGAATACAACTGTCACAGTGCATGCTCACATTTCTGCCTCCATCCATCCCTAACCTGAAGACTGACAGGGGAAACCAGTGTCCACGCCACAGCCCCCCTCTGCACCTCCTGGAATCTGAAGCAGACGACCAACACCAGTCGCTAGGGGGCGACGTTGGCCTCTGTAACACTCAGAGAGAGAGAGAGAGAGAGAGGGAGAGAGAGAGAGAGAGGGGGGGGGGGGTGTCTTGTGCGCTCTGCTCTGAGATCCAGTGTCAGCTCGATTCAGTCACACAGCTCCGGCTCAGACATGGATGGCAATGCATCTAACGTCTCCTCTGTGTTTCTTATGACTTGTATGATGAGATGCAGAATGGCAAATCACTCGCGTTTTAATCCACTCCACAAGGGCACGTCGGTTTGCATTACAGGCAATATTGTTGCGCACTGTCTATTACAGTACATTTGGAATTAGAGACTTATGCTCATTAGCTTCAATTACGCTGTTTTTCATCTATTTGTCATCATCTTCCAAATGGTTTGCAAGTAGTTAGACGCCCCACTATTTGTATCTCCGTCATAACCGTTTCATTTGCATATTAATTTACGCTATGAATTAAATTAGTGCATGATGCAATTGTATTATACAGTTAAGGCCAGGGTGTGAGGGGTTAATGATGAAAAAAGGGAGATGGGGGAACTAATAGGCTCCAGGCTATTAGCAACACGGTAGGCCTAATGTATGACGCTTCATTACACTGAATTAAAGTAAGTCATGTGTGATCCTGTCTGGTGTGATATAGTCTCTTGTATCATAATGATGCCCACTTCCAAACAAGACTGTGGAAAACTTATAAAGCATCACTTATTCCATTTGTGCCCATTGTGTGTGTGTGTGTGTGTGTGTGTGTGTGTGTGTGTGTGTGTGTGTGTGTGTGTGTGTGTGTGTGTGTGTGTGTGTGTGTGTGTGTGTGTGTGTGTGTGTGTGTGTGTGTGTGTGTGTGTGTGAGAGAGAGAGAGAGAGAGAGATTGACGGAGAGAGAGGAGGAGGAGGAGGAGGAGGAGAGAGAGATGGATGGACAAGGCGCTGTGGGGTGTTGCGTCACTAGCTTTACTTGCGCAGGTTATTTGGTGGTCTTTGGCTGTGGGCACCGTTGTTTCATTCTGACTCATCCATATGGAGATATCTTTCATGCCAAACTGCTGTTGAAATAATTGCGTCAAGGGCATCCTTATCCTTATGAGGGTCATAGCATGGGATTGTCTTCAGCAGCAGCCTAACCTGAAGGCAATATCATCATGACATATAAAGGCAGTTTTTCCATTATAACCTTTTCCTGAAACAGCTGTGCGCCCTATCTGCACACTACTCCGCCGAGTCCAGCTGTCCAACCACTGTCGCACCCTATTAGATGTTTTTTTTTTTTTCATTCGCTGGGTGTGTAAAACATTTAATTTTCCTGCTATATATCCTAACTGAGGCTGGGCCTGGAAGAGAGAGGGGAGAAGAGGAGAGAAGCGCAGCAGCACTGTACTGGTTGTTTTATTACAAGGGCCCGATGTGCGCTCTGGCTGGCGTTGCAGAGCCCCAATCAGGTGCCATCGCACCCGGTGTTTGCGAATACCATTGGCTGGTGGGAAAGGAGCTGTGCGCAAAACCAACCCCGCTCCTCACACTCGCCTTGCAGAAGCCGAGCAGAGAACATCATCCGCTTTGAGCGCTTAGGACGCAGTGATTACACACAGAGGGAAGAGATCGAGTGAGAAAGTGCTGTTATTCACCATTCTTTATAATAGTATTCATTTGGCGTAGTATAGAGTTCATTGTGCTTTTATCGGATGTTTTGGTCTCTTTTTTTCTACTCGTGTGGGATTTCCTATTTTGTTTGTGACTTTATATGAGGAGGCAGTGTGTTTCAGCGCACAGGGAGTGTTGGCTATGCGTCCTGGCTCGCCTGCAATGTTTGCGCTGACGCCAAAACTCAGACCGGCGCAAAATTGATTAAAACAGAGAAGCTCGGATCAAATGGCTGTGCTTCTCACAAGGACTGAAACGGCACAATGTTCCACTGACCCAAGGCAGAGGGGATTTTTCGAATTGGACAGCATTGTTGCTGTTAAATCCATTCCCTTTTTACGGACAGAGGAAGCGGGAGATGCACATTTCTGGTAAGAAAAAGGAATAACACATTTTTCGTCTCCAAGTGCACATTCAGAGAGAGAGGGAGAGAGGAGATGATTTGGTTAATGTTCCTCCTCTCCATCCTGGATGGAGCTGTCTCCCAGCTGCATTACTCCGTTCCAGAGGAGCAGGAGCCCGGCTCTGTGGTTGGGAATATTGCAGAGGATTTGGGGCTGGACATTACCAAACTTTCCGCTCGACGCTTCCAGACGGTGCCCAGCTCCCGGACGCCGTATCTGGAGGTGAACTTAGAAAACGGTGCGCTCGTGGTGAAAGAGAAAATTGACCGGGAAGAGATCTGTCGGCAGACCACCCCGTGCCTATTGCACCTGGAGGTGTTTTTGGAGAATCCGTTGGAGCTCTTTCGGGTGGAGATCGAGGTGATGGATATCAATGACAACCCACCCAGCTTCCCCGAGACGGACATTTCCGTGGAGATATCGGAGAGTGCCATCCCAGGCACCCGTTTCCCGGTGGAAAATGCCTTCGACCCGGACGTCGGCACAAATGCGCTCAGCACCTATGCCATAACGAACAATAATTATTTTTACCTGGACGTTCAGACACAGAGCGACGGGAACAAGTTCGCCGAGTTGGTGCTGGAGAAGCCACTGGACCGGGAACAGCAGGCAGTGCACCGGTATGTACTGACGGCGGTGGACGGGGGTATCCCGCAGCGGACCGGGACGGCTCTCCTGGTTGTTAAAGTTCTGGACTCCAATGATAATGCGCCCACCTTTGACCAGTCGGTGTATACGGTAAACCTACGGGAAAACTCCCCCGTGGGCACGCTGATCATTCAGCTCAATGCCACGGATGTTGATGAGGGTCAAAACGGGGAGATAGTGTATTCTTTCAGCAATCATAATGCCCCGCGGATAAAGGACTTATTCAATATCGACGCCAGAACGGGGAGGATAGAGGTGGCGGGGGAGGTGGACTATGAAGAGAGCAATACACACCAGATTTATGTCCAGGCGAAAGACCTGGGGGCTAATGCGGTCCCCGCGCACTGCAAAGTGCTGGTCAAACTCGTGGACGTGAACGACAACACACCTGAGATCGGTTTCAGCACCGTGACCGAATCTGTGAGCGAGCAGGACGCACCGGGCACTGTCATCGCACTTTTCAGCGTCTCCGACCGCGACTCGGGCGACAATGGGCAGATGAGCTGTGAGCTATTAGGAGACGTTCCTTTCAAACTGAAATCGTCTTTTAAAAACTACTACACGATCGTGACAGACGGCCCGCTGGACAGGGAGAGCACAGACTCATACACCATCACTGTGGTCGCCAAAGACAAGGGACAGCCCTCACTCGCCACCAGCAAGTCCATTAAAGTGCACGTCTCAGACGAGAATGACAATGCTCCCCGCTTTACGCAGGCTGTTTATGATGTGTACGTGACTGAGAATAATGTCCCTGGTGCATTCATTCATGCGGTGAGCGCTTTGGACCCCGACATAGGGCAGAACGCACTCATTACCTACTCCATATTGGAGTGTGATATCCAGGGCATGTCTGTGGAAACGTATGTGTCAATCAATCAGGACACCGGTTACCTTTACGCGCTGCGCTCATTTGATTATGAGCAGCTGAAGGAGTTCAGCTTCATGGTCCAGGCTAAGGACTCGGGCACCGCTGAGCTCTTCTCCAACGCCACTGTCAATGTTATCATCGTGGACCAAAATGACAACTCTCCCACTGTGATAGCCCCCATTGGCAAAAATGGCACCGCCAAAGAGCACCTGCCACGGTCAGCAGAGCCCGGCTA
This sequence comes from Poromitra crassiceps, assembly GCF_964638095.1. Lineage (NCBI taxonomy): Eukaryota > Metazoa > Chordata > Actinopteri > Beryciformes > Melamphaidae > Poromitra > Poromitra crassiceps. Next base: position 14,090,506 of record NC_139646.1, read on the forward strand.
CCTGGTGACCCGTATCGTGGCCATGGACGCCGATGATGGTGAGAACGCAAGACTGTCCTATAGCATCCTGCGCGGCAACGAGATGGGCATGTTCCGCATGGACTGGAGGACAGGCGAGCTGAGGACGGCCCGCAGGGTGTCCCCCAAACGGGACCCCCAGGGCTTATATGACCTGCTGATTGAAGTGAGGGACCACGGGCAACCCCCCCTCTCCTCCTCGGCCAGCGTCAGCGTTGTGTTAGTGGACAGCGTGGTGGAAGGCCGCAGCGGGGACCGCGGCTCGCCCTCCAAGTCCAAGGAGGCCTCCCTAGACCTCACCCTCATCCTCATCATAGCCCTGGGCTCCGTCTCGTTCATCTTCCTCCTGGCCATGATCGTGCTGGCCGTGCGCTGTCAGAAGGACAAGAAGCTCAACCTGTACACGTGCCTGATGTCCGGGGACTGCTGCCTGTGCTGCGGCTCGTGCTGCAGCAGGCAGGCGCGCCACCGCAAGCAGAAGAAGCTGAGCAAATCCGACATCATGCTGGTTCAGAGCACCAACGTGACGTCAGGGGTCGGGCCCGTGGGGCAGGTGCCCGTGGAGGAGTCAGGCGTGGGCGGTGGGGGAGGGGGGTTCGGCTCTCACCACCACCAGAACCAGAACTCCTACTGCTACCAGGTGTGCCTGACCCCGGAGTCCGCCAAGACGGACCTGATGTTCCTCAAGCCGTGCAGCCCCTCCCGGAGCACCGACACAGACCACACCAACCCCTGCGGCGCCATAGTCACGGGCTACAGTGACCAACAGCCAGACATCATATCCAATGGCAGCATTCTCTCTAATGAGGTAAGAGAAGACGTCATCATTTGTCACCTAGGGGGGCCTTTTACTCTTCATTAGATCTGTTAGAACTCAAACATGGTAAAAACACAACTGTGATTCTGTGAAGTCTCCCAGATGGAAATGGGATGTGCTATTGGACCAGCTGTTCTGGTTCAGTGACCTTTGATCACTGTAATGGTGATTGGCTAGATGTCAATAGTGAAATCTCATGTGGCCTTTTAGCTTTGCATGCAATAGAGCGCTGTAACAGCCTTATATATCATGCACAATAGAGCGCTGTAACAGCCTTATATCATGCACAATAGCCTGTTCCCTTCCATGTGTGACATACCTATTGTCCATGATGGGCAAAGAGTGACTATAATTTTTCAGTCAGACCTCCCTCAGGCCACTCAGGTGCTTTTTCTGTGTGTCAAATACATTATCTTTCCCACTGACTTCAACCAATAGTATTAGTGGGGGGGGGGATTACAAATCATCAAATCATTATATGAGCAGAGCAAGGCAAATACTGTGTAATGTAGACCAGATCACCTGTGCTATGATAAATACTGTGTGATGTAGACCAGATCACCTGTGCTATGATAAATACTGTGTGATGTAGACCAGATCACCTGTGCTATGATAAATACTGTGTGATGTAGACCAGATCACCTGTGCTATGATAAATACTGTGTAATGTAGACCAGATCACCTGTGCTATGATAAATACTGTGTGATGTAGACCAGATCACCTGTGCTATGATAAATACTGTGTGATGTAGACCAGATCACCTGTGCTATGATAAATACTGTGTGATGTAGACCAGATCACCTGTGCTATGATAAATACTGTGTGATGTAGACCAGATCACCTGTGCTATGATAAATACTGTGTAATGTAGACCAGATCACCTGTGCTATGATAAATACTGTGTGATGTAGACCAGATCACCTGTGCTATGATAAATACTGTGTAATGTAGACCAGATCACCTGTGCTATGATAAATACTGTGTGATGTAGACCAGATCACCTGTGCTATGATAAATACTGTGTGATGTAGACCAGATCACCTGTGCTATGATAAATACTGTGTGATGTAGACCAGATCACCTGTGCTATGATAAATACTGTGTGATGTAGACCTGATCAACTGTGCTATGATAACTACTGTGTAATAATAATAATAATAATGATTGGATTTATATAGCGCCTTTCCAAGGCTCAAAGCGCTTACACAGAATCATTATTCGTTCACACCATTCGTACCGGTGGTTCAGAAGGCGCTCAACGGTCCCTCCGAACCACCATCATCATTCATGTCAACATTCATACCAATCATACCAATCATACCATTCATGTCTTACATTCATACCAATCATACCAATCATACCAGGCAAGGAGGGTTAAGTGTCTTGCCCAGGGACACAACGATTAACAGCTGGGAGGGAGCGGGGATCGAACCGCCAACCCTTGCGTCATTGGCTGACCCGCTCTACCTCCTGAGCTAAAGCCGCCCTCGTGTAATGTAGACCAGATCAACTGTGCTATGATAAATACTGTGTGATGTAGACCAGATCAACTGTGCTATGATAACTACTGTGTGATGTAGACCTGATCAACTGTGCTATGATAAATACTGTGTAATGTAGACCAGATCACCTGTGCTATGATAAATACTGTGTGATGTAGACCAGATCACCTGTGCTATGATAAATACTGTGTGATGTAGACCAGATCACCTGTGCTATGATAAATACTGTGTGATGTAGACCTGATCAACTGTGCTATGATCATTCATATGGTCACCTGTGCTATGATCATTCATATGGTCACGCATCAACCTGTGCTATGATAATTCATAAGTCACGCATCAATTTTTGGCCATGTATGGGCTTGCCTTTTTTCTTCTTCTTGTGAGTGGGGGTTATTCATGAAGCATGTATCATGTTTGTCTCTTTCTGTAATGCCTACATTTTGTGTTATTCATTTAATAGCCTTGGCCTTTATTCAAAATAATAATAAGTGACTGAAGGCGCAGTAAAAAATTGTGAGGGGGCAATTTGAAAATGGCCATACCAGTTCTTCCCTCAGCAAAATGTACCCTAACTTTGGAGCATTATTGCATACCCCCCCTCCCTTCTCCACAAGCTAGCATGGCATGGTTGGTACCGATGAATTCCTCGGCTCCTCTAGTTTCATATGATCCCAGGATCTTCACTCTGGCTTTAAAAATGAGCCGCTACAGCCTCTAAAAGCCAGCAATGTCGCACCACGAGGAGTAGAAGAGGAGTTCAACTGGAGCGGGGGGTTGTAGAGCCTGACTTCTCTCTTTTGTTTAAATAGAGAAATCCAAAACAGGCATATTGCTTTGGGGCGTCAGTTGGGTATGGCAAGATGTGGCACCCGTCATCCTTTAGTCTCAGTGTACTGAGCCCAAATTCAATCTGGGTGGGGGGAGGAGGGGAGGAGGGGAGGGGGCATTCAAGATCAATGTACAAGCTGTCCATGTGTGAGCAAGATGGTTTGGTCCCCTACGCCTATAACAGTTCACCACACTTCACCAAATTAGGCCCATCTCTTATCCGTCATAAGTCATTGCTCCACTGGTGTCCAAGAAATTCAGTGGATTTATCGCTGGAGGTCAGTTCCTAAGTTTTGGTGGCTAAGTTAAAGGGGGGGCTTCTGGATGACTGGATGGCCTGGTTTGTTCTCAGCGTGTGTGCTCTCCTCGGGGAGCTGTGGTTGTTTGCGGTGTGGCTGGAGTGGAGCCAGACAGCCAGTCAGTCACTCTCGCCTTTCCTGTGCGTTAAGTATGCCGCGCACGGCCCGGCACGGCAGCACCGCCGACAAAGGTTGTTCAGTCTCAGTGTCGGCCGGCTCAATCATTTACGCATTCAATCGCCTCCCTAACCCACTCTCCTCCTCTGCTCTCGTCTCCTCTCGCCCCCCGCACAGTATGTCTCCTCTCGCCCCCCGCACAGTATGTACAGATCATCACGTATCTTTCTCTTATCAATAGTGCACTGGTTCTTTTCACGTCAAAGACCCTTAAACTGACACAAATTAGACCACCCCCCATTCGTTA
>NC_139646.1:14099397-14114397 GCF_964638095.1 Poromitra crassiceps
GGAAGTCTGCGTGGCGGCGGGTGGGGGGCTGGAAACGATCATTATCTCGACGTTTGTTTGGGAGAGAACAACAGCCGTGACAAATGGGACAATTAATCACCGTGGCAACGGTGTATTAGGTGGCTGATTATGAATTAGTAGCGGGTGGCGTGTTGCAGGTTCCCACGTCAGTGAGCTGTCGGAGGAATTTAACACACAGCATTTTGAAACGTCCCTCGATCTCCGGCCCTCGGCACTAACATCACCAGGGGCAGCTGTAGAGGGACCAGCTGCTAGATAACTTTATGCCAATAATATAACGCACTTCTCCACTATCAAATAACATGGAGTGCATATACACGCCAAATGTATAAATTGTGTGCAACGCTGGCCTGGCTGCTCTGTGATAGCGGGTGATAGTGTCCTCGACTTTCAACTTTTCATCACAAGAGAGCTGGTTCGCCTCCCAATGTAGGACCATTTTTAACCCTGACCCAAACCCACTTAACCCCTAACCCCAACCAAGTTGTTTCACCAAAGACGATGGGATTCAAGCAACTTCAACTCATTTCCTGTCATTTTGTCACGTGGGTTTTGCCCATGGTTTTTCATGGACACTCAGGAGACTTTCGGCAGGTCTGAGTAATTAAAAACTCACCGTGGGAGCTTAAAAAACAGTGTGCGGATTTTCTGAGTCCATGGTTGACCACGCCCATTTAGGAGACTTACTGCTACCATTTGTTAGAATTGGCGGCGCCTGCGGTGACCCATCTATAGTAATATAATATAATATAATATAATATAATATAATATAATATAATATAATATAATGGTTTCACTTGCCTAAAGCTAAAAGTTGCTTCCATTGGCTAACCCAAGAGGTTTTAGTTGCCTAAATCCAACAGAGGTGTTTTTGTGCCGGTCGAGTAGTTCTCCCCACTGCGGTTTCCACTGGGGGTCTCCACCGGTGCGTCGGCGATATAACCAGGAAGCCAGGGAGAGTCCCTTGGCTGCCCGAGAGACTCGCTCAGTGGTCTGGTGGTCTCTCCCCCGGCGAGAGAACCAGGGGGTCTGGGACGATTTAACGAGGAAGTGGTGGCCTGCCAGGGCTTTGACCGGGGGAAGAGGACCAGGGAGCCGGCGATGTGGCCCGGCGGGGGCGGGCCGGCACTGTGACGAGGAAATTGCTGTAAACTGCACATGAATTTGGACTTTTGCAATCTAAATGCTTGCATTTGGAAAGCGTAAATCTGTGGTATTTGAACGCAATACTGTAGGGTGATACCAAGTTGCAGCCTAAGGGGAAATCATCCTTCTGGAGATGGAGATGAGTGGATTAATCATAGATTTCATAGACTAGTATTGCTATCAGAATATTTGGATGTATATATATATATATATATATATACATACCAGTGTATTCACTGGTCCTACAAAACGGAGTGAAAATGGATGGAAATCACACCTCTGTGATTGCAATAAGAACATGTTTTCCTAATTACATGTTTGTGGTGCATCATGTGAATAGAATATAAATTATGCTTTCTCGATGAACTGAATAGCAAGTTAAGTCTTCCCAACATGGCCGTAGCTAGCTATGAGGACGGGGAGGTCCGGACCTCCCCTAATATTTCAGAGAAAAAAATAAAACAATCTGCATGGAAAAGCATGAAAAACACGGGATCTCTTTTATTTTTAAACGAAAGGCAGGTCAGGCAGGAAGTCATCTGACGCCGCGTCCATGGTAACTTGATTCTGAGAGAGCAGCAGCATGGTGGTGAGTGATGACTCTCTGTCTGCCTGGCGAGATAATTGAAGGTGAGCGAGCTGCGAGACAGTGAGCGAAGTGAACGACAGACAGTGAGTGACACTGACAGATTTTTTAGCAACAACCAAGAAAGTAAGTGTCTAGTCTGTCTCTTAAGTAATGTTACCTGTGTGACACGTTGGGATGCTACTGGCTAATCATGCATGATGCCAATTGCCAAGCTCCCGAAGTCAGGTATGCAGGTGGCTATATGCATGGTTTCAGTTTCATGACCCAATAAGTAACAAAAAGAGGTGGTGTAAAGTTAAAAACAACATAATATATTTTATTTTATTTTTCAATCGTTCCTATCAGGAATAAATAAATGTCCCTCTGTATGTTTTTTTTTATTATCGATGATGACTTTGTGTGTTGTGTACGGCTTGGGTTGTGTACCTGTGTTTGTAGGTGTCATTTTGATATGAATTTGGCTAAAACAGTTTGTGTTTGTTAGTTACAATTATGTTGACAGGAGAGCTGAGCAGGTGGTGACATGAAAGAGAATATACTGAATAATGACATCACAACAGTATAATCCTAATGTTGATTTAAAATGATATATTACTCTAAATATGGCTAAAAAAGGGGGAAAAAAACCCTCAAATTTTTTTCGGCAGCGCCCTGACGGGCGCCACCGAATCCGCCTCCCCTTGCTGGACCTCCCCTATTTCGGAACCCTGGCTACGGCCCTGCTTCCCAACCGTCAAGTAGACAAATAAAAGACATAAGCTGTCCTCTCTTGCCATACCAGTATGAATAAGCCTAGAATGAGCCGGAGTATCAAAGTCATTCCCTCAGACAAGGCCTTGCACTCTGTGATAGCCTATATTAACATACTGTATGGGTTTTGGTATATCTCAAGACAAGCACAGATGTCATGCAAGTGTGATCTGTGAACAGCTTTAGTCACATTGCTCACTCATATAATGCAGGACAACAAGACACAATCTACTTTCCTCTTTGACATATTTAGTCCGTCATACCGCAGAACCTATAGCGACAACATCAGCAGGGCTTATGGTGCAGTCAGCTGCTCTCACTGTTACATGATGACTGTATGTAGCATGTTCCATTCAAAAGACTGTACCACGTGACGAAAAGCATGTAAACAAGATATCAATAATCAGTGCCATATCCTTTGTTCTATAATGTATAATGGTACCATTGTTATTGCAAGCAGCCATCTTGAGTCTCCTTTTCAGCCTCTAGTTGCTCTGATGGCAAACGTGGAAAATGGAAGGTGGTCCTGAGAGACTCAGCTCTCGCTCTGTCTGTCATCACTGCATAGGAGCCACATTCATCTCTGTTGGCGCTGGGAGGTCTCTGGTTTACTCATCACTGTCCCACTGGCCAACTCATGTATAGCCCTATGGGAGCTATGCTACTCCCCTGCCTTTCTGAGTCGCTGTCCAAATATTGGCATTTTGTGTCTGTATTCTCTGTGGAGCAGTAGAGGACACAGTGAAAACCATGGTCTGGAGAGAAGACACCGTTTCCACGAGGAGGGTATTTCTGTTGGAAAAAGAAAGAGGGAAATGAGAGGAAGAAATGGACCAACAGAGGGCGTCTGGGTAGTGTAGAGGTAAGCACTCGCCTAACACCGTGGAGACCCGGAGGCAGTACTTCCGGCTTGACGTTCCTACAGACACAATAGGTGGGTGGGAAGCCGGTGGGGTGTGTGTCCTGGCTGCTGCATCAGTGCCTCCTCTGGTCGGTCGGGGTGCTTGTTCGGAGGGAGGGGAACTGGGGGGGCCGGGACTGCGTGAATCCTCCCACGCGCTACAACCTGTCGGTGAAACCCCTCGCTGTCAGGTGAAAAGAAGCGGCGGGTGACTGCACATGTATCGGAGGAAACGTGTACTAGTCTACAACTCAGGCAGAGGGGGTGGACCGACGGCTGGGACAGCAGGGGAAATTGGCCAAGTACAATTGGGCGAGAAAATGGGAGAAAAATCTGCAAAAACTTGATTAAAAAGAAGAAGAAGAAGAAAGAAAGAAATGGGCCAACAGAGATATTTAAATGAGAGAGAGAGCATAAGAGAGAGACAGAGAGGCACATAAAGAGAGGAGAGAGGGACTAATAGAGAGAGTGAGACAGACACATACAGAGAGGAGAGACAGAGAGAGCGAGACAGACAGACAGACAGACACAGACAGTTGAGAGAGCAGTGAGGGAGCAGCTGCAGACCTGAGCACAGGAGATATGGCCACAAAGTGAATTCCGACATGGGGCTGATGCTTTCTCCAGGATTTGGTTTCCTTCATTTCCATGCTCCCAGTTGCTGGGGGCATGTCAGGCAATATAATGAGTCAAGTCACACGGGCCTGGGGTTCCAGGAACAGGCACAGATGTCATCAAACAAGCAGTGGAGAGGAAATAAACAAGGAGAATAGAAGTGCTGATTGCTTATTAGCAAGTAGATGTGCGTGTGTTTGTGTTGTGTACCGTTGTTGCTGCCTCCGTGTGTGTGTGTGTGTGCGTGCGTGCGTGCGTGCATGCGTGCGTGCCTGTGCATGCCTTCGTGTGTGCGTGCGTGTGTGTGTGTGTGCGTGTGTGTGTGTTGCCTGATGAGGTCATGGTGAGAGATAGGCCTGCTAGCTGGCAGGGCCTGTCATTGTTTTGCTTGCCGTTTGCTCCTCTTGCCCGAGGAAGAAAAGGTGCTTGGATCAACAGCCGTCGGTGTCGTGTGCTCATGTGTGTCCCTCTTTTCTGTTAGCATGTGTGTTTATTTCCACATCTCTATGTCAGAGACTATTGTTCCGCGGGCACGTGTTGATGTTGGTGTGGCAGACATATCACAGTGTCATTTGGAAGCATCTGACAAGAGTTTCTCCAACCCTCATATACCCTGAGCACTGAGCAGTGACTGCTGTACACACTATTTACACAGCCATCTCCGCAGTACAATAACAACACGCCTTCATGCCTGCTTTAATAACAAATTGAGATATGGCCCGGCACGAACTGGTTCAGATTCTTGCAAACCAGAAATGATGTTCAATCCAAGATTCGCACGTTTGAAGCGCTCCCAAATGAGCATGTTTTTTTTTTCGATTTATTGCTGAGCCCTCCACACTCCAAGCATCTTATCTCTAGATTTGTATGTCTGTTTGACAACTGCAACACGGCCTCTACTGAGAGGATTAGAGAAGCGTGGCAGGGGGAACTTGGTATTGATTTATCTGACATTATATGGGAAAGGAGTCTGTCTGTGGTACAACTCTGCTCAGTTAACAGCAGACACCAGTTGACTTAATTTAAAGTCGCTCACCATCTTCACTACTCCAAGCATAAACTACACAAGATCTTCCTTTCTGTCTCACCACTGTGTGACAGGTGTCAGGTGCCAGAGGGCACACTATCTCATGCCTTCTGGTTCTGCCCTTCTTTAACGGGATTCTGGGCCAAAATATATGACTGGTTCTCTAAGGCCTACAAAATAACCCTACAGCCAGAGGCAGAACTCGCCATCTTCAGCTCCTCGGAGTCCTCTCCTCTTCCTTACAGCTGTGCAACAATCTCTGACACTGGGGACAACTGTCGCCAAAAGACTCATTCTGAAGGAATGGAAGTCATCCTCTTCACCTTCTTTTCAGGTGTGGCTGATGGACATGATCTATGTTATACAGATGGAGAGACTCAGGTCCCCAACTCGCTTGGAAGGTTCTCAACTATCTGGGACCCATACTGAATGACCAGTGACTGAGGTTAATAATGACCAGTGACTGAGGTTAAGGATGACCAGTGACTGAGGTTAAGAATGACCAGTGACTGACGTTAAGAAAGACCAGTGACTGAGGTTAAGAATGACCAGTGACTGAGGTTAATAATGACCAGTGACTGAGGTTAAGAATGACCAGTGACTGAGGTTAAGAATGACCAGTGACTGAGGTTAAGAATGACCAGTGACTGAGGTTAAGAATGACCAGTGACTGAGGTTAAGAATGACCAGTGACTGAGGTTAAGAATGACTAGTGACTGAGGTTAAGAATGACCAGTGACTGAGGTTAAGAATGACCAGTGACTGAGGTTAAGAATGACCAGTGACTGAGGTTAAGAATGACCAGTGACTGAGGTTAAGAATGACCAGTGACTGAGGTTAAGAATGACCAGTGACTGAGGTTAAGAATGACCAGTGACTGAGGTTAAGAATGACTAGTGACTGAGGTTAAGAATGACCAGTGACTGAGGTTAAGAATGACCAGTGACTGAGGTTAAGAATGACCAGTGACTGAGGTTAAGAATGACCAGTGACTGAGGTTAAGAATGACCAGTGACTGAGGTTAAGAATGACCAGTGACTGAGGTTAAGAATGACCAGTGACTGAGGATAAGAATGACCAGTGACTGAGGTTAAGAATGACCAGTGACTGAGGTTAAGAATGACCAGTGACTGAGGTTAAGAATGACCAGTGACTGAGGTTAAGAATGACCAGTGACTGAGGTTAAGAATGACCAGTGACTGAGGTTAAGAATGACCAGTGACTGAGGTTAAGAATGACCAGTGACTGAGGTTAAGAATGACCAGTGACTGAGGTTAAGAATGACCAGTGACTGAGGTTAAGAATGACCAGTGACTGAGGTTAAGAATGACCAGTGACTGAGGTTAAGAATGACCAGTGACTGAGGTTAAGAAAGACCAGTGACTGAGGTTAAGAATGACCAGTGACTGAGGTTAAGAATGACCAGTGACTGAGGTTAAGAATGACCAGTGACTGAGGTTAAGAATGACCAGTGACTGAGGTTAAGAATGACCAGTGACTGAGGTTAAGAATGACCAGTGACTGAGGTTAATAATGACCAGTGGCTGAGGTTAAGAATGACCAGTGACTGAGGTTAAGAATGACCGGTGACTGAGGTTAAGAATGACCAGTGACTGAGGTTAGGGGAGACGGCTGGTACTGTATCTCATGAACACATAAGCACCTTATGCAGCTGATAGCGCCACATTGCAATGTCGAATGTTGATGTATGTTTTCTTTCCCTTTTCTTTCCTTTCTTTTCCTGTGTCTGGGCCTGTTTGTCTTGTTCGTGTATCGTTTGTAGAAATTGAAAAAAAATAAACACACAAAAAAAACAGTGGTTTGCACCAATCAGTGTCCAGAGGCAGCTACAGGCAGCAAGAGCAAGCCCATGATAGTCAAGTCAAGTCAAGTCAAGTCAAGTCAAGTTTATTTGTATAGCACATTTCATACACAGAGGCAATTCAAAGTGCTTCACATAAAATGGTTGACAGGAAAATAAAAGAATAAAAGAAGAGAATAAAATGGACATTTAAAAGCATCACAACAAAACTTTAAAAAAGAGTATAAAAAGTGCATTAAGCAACAGGTGCAGCAGTTGCAAAAAGAGCTAAAAACTTATAGAGGACTCATTGGGTTTGCATAATAGAATAAATCAATTTATCTATATTGAGTCCCCCGACATCATGCCTATATAAGAAACATGACTACACATACATAAAATTCAGGTCTGGGTACGGTGTCCTCTTTTCCTCTATACTGCAGTTTGGATGCCAAGCATATGATAGAGGTGATAGACAGATGGTTCATCCAATCACCTGCCAGGTATTTTTTGAAAGTGCCTGAACTTTGAAACACGTGGAAGAACACACTCAGTATAGGCTACTGACTACTTGTGCCTGACCTAGCTTTATCTGCACTCTATTATGCTGTGTGTCTGTTTGTGTTGGTGTGTGTTAGTGTGTGTGTCTGCTCTTAGTAATAGCGGAACAGTGGTATTATCAGTAGAAGAGATTTTTTTTAAGCAGACCCTTTGATCTGAAGCCCTCAGCCTGAGGGAATTACAAATTACAGATTGTCCTATTTCTTTGTTTCTCTCCCTCCCTCTCCCTGTCTCTCTCTCCCTCCTTCTCTCTCCCAATGCATTGCATCCCTTTCCTCCTCTTACGCTCAAATGCCCATCTCCTCATGTCCTCCTTTGATCATGGCATTCCGGTGCACCCACATTATCCCGGCTTGGTTGGAAAACCGGGAAAACTGCAAATCCAATCTGCAGAAAACTGGAATGGCTGCAGGGTCTCATTATTATGATGACTCTGTTCATCTCTCTTGTTCCTGTCTTTCCCAGTTCTTTAATCTCCCTCATACCCTTCTTTTCCCCATCCTCCTCTCTTTATTCTCTCTAAGATAGTGTCATTAACATAACTGGTATCGCTTTCATGCTGGCTGGCTGTGTGTGTGCGTGTGTGCGTGTGTGTGTGTGTGTGTGTGTGTGTGTGTGTGTGTGCATGCGCGAGTGTGCGTGCGCGAGTGTGTGTGGGCGTGCATGGGTGTGTTATTCTATGATATTGTTTCAGATGGTAATTATATCTTTTTTATGTTCATGTTTTGTTTTTGGCAGTTGCTCAAGTGTCAATTGCACGGCTTGTCAGTTTGTATAGGGATGCTTGACTTAGTGCGATTAAGCAGTCTGTTTTGTTGGACATTTTCTTAAGATAATTGTCGTTTTTGTACGAGGGCGATGAAATAGGGATTTACATTGTGTCTATTGGTGTTTAAAAATCGATTGTAAGGCAGAGGATGTTGAGGTGGAGAGGGGGTGAAATGTTTTGCAACACCACCATCGCTTTGATTGCACATTTCATTTGGAATGAATGAGGTGGGGAGGAAAACAAACAATTCGCTTCATCAATGTTGGCCTTGTCTGTTTGATGAATAGCTTTTGCTGCTGTTTTTCTGCTTTTGACATTGGCAAATCATTTGTTAACTCGTGTTCTCTCTCCTGTTCTCTTTCTCCCATCATTTCCATCCATTCCCCCTCCCCTCAGTCCAAATATCCACACCGCCTCTCCTCTCACTCTCCCTCTCTTCATCTCACCGTAACTTCCTCCTTGCCATATCCCTTGTATCTCTGCATTCTTCACCTCCACATTCACACTTTCTCCGTGCCTCTCCCACACCGCTTACACTCCCTCTGATTCCTTCTAGCCCTCATTCTTCATGCGCTCTCTGTGGCTCGATGGTTAGCACTGTTGCCTCACGGCAAGAAGGTTCCCGGGTTCGAACCCGGCCCAGTCCATCCCAGGTCCTTTCTGTGTGGAGTTTGTGTGCTATTTGTGTGGGTTTCTGCCCGCCGCTCCGGTTTCCTCCCACTGTCAAAGACATGTATGTTAGGGTTAAGACTACAAGGGCCAGAATTCCATATCAAATAGAACGGCCGGAAGCGGTCATTTTGACGGCTAGATTCCAAACTCTATTGTCTCTCATGTTAAATTCCGAACAAATCGAAAATTCGATTTGTTCCCCCAGTTATTTTTTGTTTTAATTTTTTCCGAAATGTCTATGGAGAAATTAATGGGGAACTCACTTGCGGGGCAAGAAATGTCACATGCCTGTTCAGCTCTATATGACCGCCTATGGCCGAAATAGGTAAAAAATTAACATAATTTTCTTTGCCATTTGTGTATTTATATACAAATTATTTTAAGTGAAAATGCAGACACTTTCAGGAAAAGTGCGGTACTAGCAGCATTGCATTTTCTTTATATCAACAAAGTTATTACACATACTGTATACACAAAAAAAAAAGTTAAATTGACCGCCGTAGCCGTTCTACTGTTAATTCTCTCTCTCTCCCTGTCTCTTGTGTGCAAAGTGTTAATACTCCTGATTTAACATGGCGGTGTGCATGGACGCAGCGGCTTGTCTCTCCCTTCAGTGACAAAATGTCATTGTAACAACTGTTCAATGACAATGAAGCCTGATTGTTCTGCCTCTTCTCCAGGTGCCGATCTGTTTTCTAACTGCACGGAGGAGTGCAAGGCCCTGGGCCACTCGGACCGCTGCTGGATGCCCTCATTCGTGCCGTCCGATGGGCGCCAGGGGCCAGACTACCGCAGCAACCTGCACGTCCCGGGCATGGACGCCACTCTGCCCGACACTGAGGTACCCTCCGCCGACCAACTCACCACCACCTCGGCCGCCGCCTCCGCCAACAATAAGTCATTCTCCACCTTTGGCAAGGACGGCCAAAGGTCTCAGTCACACCACAGCCTTCACCATCACCCCCATCAGCAGCAACAGCCGCAGTACAGCTCCGGCACGCTAGAGAGGAAAGAGTATGATAGGGGGACCCTGCCGTACAAAGCCACCTTTCTCTGTGAGTATCAGTACGAAAGTTCCCTGGGACCCTACGACTTCAGTCTGGTCCAGTACAGATACTAGGAGGAGGGGACGCTGATTCTGCCTCTTGATTCTGATCTGGACTTATTCGAATTTGTTGTTAATCAACGTCTTGCTTTCTTCTATTTTTGAGGAAATATAACTTTGAGTTTGAAATTATGGCTTTATTCTTTAGCTTTCCTTTCTTTTTGTAAATGATAAATTGTTAAATGTTAAATGTAAATCATCTGCTTTGCTAACCCCCCCCCCAATACCCACTTAAAAATGATATAACCCTATCCTAACCCTATTTGTTGTCTATTATCATGTTTCTTCAGAAAATAATAAAAATACTATCTCTATTGGATTCAAAGAAAACTGCTGTGGCCAACTTTTCGTTATTTTTCCTTTTCTCTAAATTCCCCCTCTGAGAGCTCCGAATTTCCAGTCAATTAACCTTCTCATCTGATGCTCATAAGTAAAGGTCACATGTTAAGCGTCTATTATCATGTTCTGGCAAAACAACAGATCTCCAAGTTAGTGTTATTCATAGTTCTAAAAATGCTGCAAGGTCACAGAGGAAACTGCCAGAGCATTCAGGTTGGAGAAGACATCTCTGCTCTGCTTGTTCAACAATCACAAAGAGTTGCACTCTGCATGTTGACCTCCCTACTGACTCGCTCTGAAGGTCAAACACACCGCCCATGCATTTTCTTCTTCTTCACAAAGAAATGAGTCCTGTGTATTTATACCAGCTATGTGCGTCAATACTTGACATACTGTAAGAGGGAGATCAGCCTGGATGTCAAATAAGAAAAGTCATGCGCTGTTGTTTTGTGCAGCTCATGTAGTTTCCCATAAAAGCCTGAGGAGGATTCCTATTGGCAAAAATCACATTGCCACCATTGAAATAAGAACGTTTCCATCTTGCGTTCCTGATTTGAGAGCTGGATGTGAAGCGTTAGCGAGGGGCGGGGGGGGGGGGGGGGGGACACTTACTGTAGTGTGGTTGCTGCTTTCAATTGCTTTCCAGTTCGGGCCTCCAAGTTCCCACATTACATGAATATTCTATTACCTCTAAGAGTCCAGAATGGATTTGATATGTACGCATTCAATAGTGAAGTCATTTCCAGGCAAGTCACCGCCATGTTAACCAGCATCCTTCATGATACTGCACGCTGACTGTGGGCTTTCCCTCAGGTAAAGGAAGAGCACGATGACCTTCTTTCTGTTTGCAACTTACCGACAGTAGCACAGTCAAGCACTCTGTCTACTGCACATCAGGTCTGTGTGAGAGTCAGGCACTCTGTCTACTGCACATCAGGTCTGTGTGAGAGTCAAGCACTCTGTCTACTGCACATCAGGTCTGTGTGAGAGTCAAGCACTCTGTCTACTGCACATCAGGTCTGTGTGAGAGTCAAGCACTCTGTCTACTGCACATCAGGTCTGTGTGAGAGTCAAGCACTCTGTCTACTGCACATCAGGTCTGTGTGAGAGTACTCTGTCTACTGCACATCAGGTCTGTGTGAGAGTCAGGCACTCTGTCTACTGCACATCAGGTCTGTGTGAGAGTCAGGCACTCTGTCTACTGCACATCAGGTCTGTGTGAGAGTCAAGCACTCTGTCTACTGCACATCAGGTCTGTGTGATAGTCAGGCACTCTGTCTACTGCACATCAGGTCTGTGTGAGAGTCAGGCATTCTGTCTACTGCACATCAGGTCTGTGTGAGAGTCAGGCACTCTGTCTACTGCACATCAGGTCTGTGTGAGAGTACTCTGTCTACTGCACATCAGGTCTGTGTGGGAGTCAAGCACTCTGTCTACTGCACATCAGGTCTGTGTGAGAGTACTCTGTCTACTGCACATCAGGTCTGTGTGAGAGTACTCTGTCTACTGCACATCAGGTCTGTGTGAGAGTACTCTGTCTACTGCACATCAGGTCTGTGTGAGAGTCAAGTACTCTGTCTACTGCACATCAGGTCTGTGTGAGAGTCAGGCACTCTGTCTACTGCACATCAGGTCTGTGTGAGAGTCAAGCACTCTGTCTACTGCACATCAGGTCTGTGTGAGAGTCAAGCACTCTGTCTACTACACATCAGGTCTGTGTGAGAGTCAAGCACTCTGTCTACTGCACATCAGGTCTGTGTGAGAGTCAGGCACTCTGTCTACTGCACATCAGGTCTGTGTGAGAGTCAAGCACTCTGTCTACTGCACATCAGGTCTGTGTGAGAGTACTCTGTCTACTGCACATCAGGTCTGTGTGAGAGTCAGGCACTCTGTCTACTGCACATCAGGTCTGTGTGAGAGTACTCTGTCTACTGCACATCAGGTCTGTGTGAGAGTACTCTGTCTACTGCACATCAGGTCTGTGTGAGAGTACTCTGTCTACTGCACATCAGGTCTGTGTGAGAGTACTCTGTCTACTGCACATCAGGTCTGTGTGAGAGTACTCTGTCTACTGCACATCAGGTCTGTGTGAGAGTACTCTGTCTACTGCACATCAGGTCTGTGTGAGAGTACTCTGTCTACTGCACATCAGGTCTGTGTGAGAGTACTCTGTCTACTGCACATCAGGTCTGTGTGAGAGTACTCTGTCTACTGCACATCAGGTCTGTGTGGAATATAACTTACCTAGCAGAGTCTAGCACTCTCAGGTCTCAGGTCTGTGTGGAATATAACTTACCTATCAGAGTCTAGCACTCTGCATATTGCACATCAGGTCTGTGTGGAATATAATTGCTGTTTAGCCTTTAGGTGCTAGACACGGCTTTGCTCTAAATATAGCATGTATGTCTGCTCATCATCTCTGCCTTGCAGGGTCAGGGTAAATGCACTCCATATTCATTCATTCCAAAATGTAGATTTTGTTTAATTATTATTATTATTATTATTATTATTATTATTATTATTATTATTATTATTATTATTATTATTATTTTTTTTTTTTTATGTATTTATTTATTATTGTTATTATTATTGTTGTTATTATTATTATTATTATTATTATTATTATTATTATTATTATTATTATTATTATTATTATTATTTAAGAAGTCTTCCTTTTGCACAATCGGTTGAAATAATGTTGCATTGATAAAGGGCTTATAAATGTTTAATTATCCATTTATAGATAATTAATGAAGCAATTAGTGATCTGTGTATTTGCCATGCATGGGTTATTATGCAGGCACGGCATTTTGAACATCTATCTTTGCTGATGGATATGTTTAGCCCAAACCCCAAATTAGCTTTGCCATTATACTCTTAGAGTATATAAATAACTTGAGCTCAGCTCACTTCAGAGAGTCCTGTCTGGCATGTATCCTTCATGAGATAGTGTTTCAAGTAGTAGTCACTAGAAAGTCTCGAGGGGAAGAGTGTCATTTGTGTTAACCAGTGTGTTCTCTCTCCTTCCAGCCCGCAAAAGGATTTGCTAGCTCATTCCGCGTGGACCTGTCGGAGACCGCGTGAATTTCTGTGCTAGCCCCACCGACACTGATGCTATAGAGACAGCGAAATAAAACAAAAACAAACAGCAATGAGGACAACAGCAACAACTGTGTTAAACTTCATTATCTTGGGTGGCCGACTGTAACGGAACCTTGGTATTGGTAGCCAAGGGGGAAAGGGGAACTGAGTAGCTGTAAACCTCTAGATCTCTGAGGTGCAATCCAGGGCCTTATTTCTCTCAGCAGGACTGAGACCGGGGCCAAAACACCCAGCGATGTGAAGATGATGTCGTCAATAGAAAAAAAAAAAAAAAAAACAGAGGAGCTGACTGAAATGAACGGAGGACTACGAAACAAGTGGGACAAAGAGGGGCTGAATAACATTGTTGAATGAGGGGTTAGCAGGCGGGAGAATCCGTCCAGCCTCTATAGTGATCTGTGTGTGCCTGTTTACACGAGGAGAAAACTGAACTCATGTTTCTGTACAAAAACTACAACCGACGTCACACGGAACCCTTTAGCTACTTCTACAGTCACCACCAAGCCAACTGTACAGAGACTGTGTGGGGAAAGAGCTACAGCAAGAAGGAGAGTGAAAGTGAGAGAAAGAGAGGGAGAGAGGGAGGGAGGGAGAGAGAGAGCGACTGAGCGAAAGATAGACAGAGTGAGAGAGAGTGAGAGAGAGCAGATGTTGTACAGGTATGAAACGACAAATAGGGGGGAAAAAAAGAGGGAAGGGGATAAGCAGAGATGATGTGCATTACTATAAATTCAATATCTCCGGTTTTTCAACTTGACTGTCTTTATATAACTTATCTTTTGGTTTCTGTTGTTCTTTCTGTGTGGTCGAAGTGTTCAGATTTCTAACGTATTCCAACGTCACAGTTACAGACAGGAACATGTGGTCCGGAGTCGGGTTCAGTCCGCTTTCAGTTTAGCCACTTCAGGAAGGACATTTCTGTACACACAGAAGAACACAAAACATTCTAAAACGATAGTCCTATTCAGCTGATCAACACAGCATCTTATAAAACGATAGTCCTATTCAGCTGATCAACACAGCATCTTAAATGAATGTTCTCATTTCAAAAAGCAGTGACTAACATTTTCCCAGTCTCCGTTTCCTTCCTGAGCTGACTGGAGAGAAAGTGAAATGACCCTTTACCGGGATGTGGTTCCCTTGACGCCATTGGCCTATACATAAACAATCAGACACATTCAGTGGTTTCTATCATGTGTGCAAAGTGTTTACTGTGCTATTTTAAAAAGCTTATAAATGAATATAAATCTATATATAAATCTATATATACGATATACTTTTTTCTGAAGACTGTGTAACCATTGGTTAGTTTCTACTCCACCATAATGTCATTCAATCTGATGATACCAAGTGCTACAAAATCAAGACTTGTATTGATTAAAAACAAGGGGGTCGCTTTGAATATAGAAATAGCAAACACCCTCTGACACCAACCAAGGATTAAGTTGATGTTCTTATTTTGATTGTTATTTTTCACCGTTTACAGACGCTGGACCTTGTTGTGTGTAGAGAAGACACCAATTCAGTTGTTTTGGCCTGTCGTGTATGTTAATAGCAGAATATGTGTTCATGTACAGGAAAGGGGACTATCACAATCGAGCT
>NC_139646.1:14116897-14121721 GCF_964638095.1 Poromitra crassiceps
ACACACACACACACACACACACACACACACACACACACACACACACACACACACCCTGTCATAGACATGCAGCAGCAAAACAACACACCACACACCCCCACACACACACACACACACACACACACACACACACACACACACACACACACACACATCGCTATCCTTTGCCCTCTTATCCGGTATAGCCACCCCATCAGTCAACACGCACGCACACATACACATGTGCACCCACGCCCACACACACACACACACACACACACACACACACACACACGCACACACATGCGCGCATGCACACATACACACAGACATCCTTGGTCTCTTTTCCCCAGTCACCTCATCAGGCCAGAGCAGACAGCTATTACAGTGTGCGCTGCAGTGCCCATGTCTCCCTCCATCTCCTGCCTTATCTGCTGGCTGCTTCAGTCTGCAACAACCTATTGACCTTTGACCTGAGGCCTCGGCTCACTGCTACACTGACCTGAGCATAGTATTTGCATTTCACTTGGGGGGGGGGGGGTCTCCACCACGGAGACCCGGGTTCAATTCCTACAGATGCCTCCTCTGGTCAGTTCGGGGAGGAATAACCTTGCAAGGCAGCTGGATTCGCGCGAGATCACAATCACACGACAAATCCATCACACTCCAATCAATTGATTTGAATCCGAAGCAGCAGCGTCCAGAGGCAGCTACAGGCGGGATGTAGGTGTGACCAAGCAAGAAGCCAGCCTGTGATAGGCGCAATAGACAGATGGCTCATCCAATCACCTGCCAGGTATATTTTGAAACAGCCTGCCTCTTTTAAACCGTTTCCCGTACGGCGAGCGACTCTTTCCCCAGATGGTTATGTGAAAACAAAGCACCAGGCAGCGTCAGGTGAGGAGGGGAACTGGGGGGAATATCATGATCCCCCCGCGCGCTACGTCCTGCCGGTGAAACCCCTCGCTGTCAGGTGAAAAGAAGCGGCTGGCGACTGCACATCTATCGGAGGACACATGTGCTAGTCTACTGCTCTCCCCGGGTTCCTCAGCGGGGGAGAAACAACCGGGACAACGGGGAAATCAGCCAATTACAATGGGGGAGAAAGTAGGAGAAAAAAGTAATAGATCTTCATCACAAAAGCATGTCTGACAGGACTTTACAAAGAATGAGCCGACCTAGCTCCCATAAGTCAGTCACGAAAGACTTATGTAATACTATGCAACAAATAAAATAATGGAAAAAACATTACCCCACCTAACACTACCCCCGCCCTCCTCACACACACACACACACACACACACACACACACACACACACACCGACCGCTGAGCGTGCAATAGGTGCCGGGGCAAAACAATAAAATGGACAATAACATGGACGGTGAGATGAGAAAGCAAACCTCCAGTCTCTCCACCCACCCAGTTCATTTGATTTCTTTCACCACAGGCAAGGTACAGACAGGAGAGTGTTGAATGAATGGGGTCGGCATCAGTTCATTTTAGTACAATCAAATCACTGCAATCAAAGAAAGCATAATCTACAGTAACAGCAATTCATGTTATATTGTCAATATGAATGCATGAAGAAGCATAGGTTAGACGATTAAACATTTTTTAATTAATCCACTTCATGACTCTATTGAAAGTGAATGGGTTTAAAGTCAGGAGAAAACATTTTTTAATTACATTTCTAATTAAACGCAACATGGTTAATTAATCCACCGTGTGGTTTGAGTGAATTGAAAGTGAACAGTGTCGCAAGCAGTCCTCGGTTTATTTACTTTGTTTGTAGTTTGTTGTCGAGTCACATGAAAGATGCATCGTCGTCATGGATACACTTTGGCCTCTAAGCCCATCATGGACTGCAACTCGTACAGTCTGATTATTCTGCATAGGTGCAGTATGAACTCAACCCAGCAAGCTATGGAGTCTAAACTACCAAACGACCTTCATCTGTGCTAATGCGATCGGCTCCCACAATGAATTTGGAGCACTTCAGTTTCCCAAGATAATTTCCTCCATGCCATTCATTCAATAGTCACTCACCACTATCTGCACATATCTGTTTCAAGCATGTCTCTCACACCTCATAGGCTACGTCTGCAGATTCACAAATAGTCTGCGTTGCACTTCAGAAGACCTTAGTACAATATTATCTGTGTCTCGCCTTAATCCTTTTAAGACTAATATTATATAACCCATACTACATTTTAATGTTTTATTAGTTTTTTTCTATTCTATAAGTTTGCTCCAAATGCAAAGTGTAAACGTGAGGTCTTAAAGGACGGCTTTACCGTGGGGAATATGAATATATATTAAATCTCACGCCCCTAAGGTTTTCGAATCCGTTGAAATTTTTGAAATTGGAGCTTCACTCCCAGAGATATCAAGCATCTCTCACATTATTTCCATGTCGCTCTGACGTAAAAAGCGTCAGAGCGACAATCCCCGCCTTGCGGAAGTCGTGCACCTATGAACTACAACTGTTGTGAGCCATGGTCCCGCCTCTAGAGGTCCTCCACGCCCCTTCAGAGGACTTGACAAAAACAAAAAGGCAGCCATCTTTTTCAACCGCATAGCCTGATGTAGCTAATATTAGCTTTCCATAGTTCCTTTCAAAGAGACCGATCTCGGGAACGGAAGCACGTACCGACACGGGACTGGCGGCATTGGAAAGCTCGTCAAATTTTACATCTAGTAGTAGGTGGGTTGAAGTAACGAAATCAACGCTGAGCAATGTACCCGTTTTTACACATTTTTACAGAAAATAGTTACAACATCAGATGCGCGTAACTCCTACGAAAATGCCTTAAAATGCATGGATTTTTTTTTATGAAGACATCTCCCGACATATATACTTTGGTTTAAATTTGGTGCAATTTGGAGGCAATTTTATTTTCGATTTTTTTCTTCTTCTCTATATGTTTTATTGTCGAAGCCTTCTTCTTCTTCTTCTTTGAGTTTTATGGCGGTTGGCAAACATATATGTGCATTACCGCCACCTACTGGAGTTTGATATCAGCCAAAGGCCTGAGGGGTGGGCATGGAAACGAAGGCCACGAGCCCAGTGCATTGTGGGAAATGTAGTATTTCGAGTCCCCGCACCCGCACCTCCCCCCCCCCCCCCCCTTTCTTTTCTTTGCTCTTTTCTCCTTTCTTTATTTTGTTGCAGATTAATTCAAGACCACTGAAAAGTGTTTTGGCAAACTTTGGAGATGATCGGAGCAACGGTGCACCTTGCAACTCCTCCGGACATCCGGACAGGCCCGGCGCTAGGGGCGGGCCTGACCGGGCCGGGCCCCCCCATTCAACAAACTGGCCCCCCCATTAAAAAAAAAAAAAAAAAAAAAAAAAAAAAAAAAATTTGCTAAACGTTTTTCCGTTTTTCTGTTTTAAAGTTTAACATGGAATCTGGCTGTCATTAGGCATTTATTAACTGAATGCTATTGCTAACTGTTACTTTGAACATCCATTTGCAATGATTCTGGCTGGATATTAACTATTGTAAATTTGTCGCAATGAATGCAATTTGTGCACAATGTGTAAATACACTTAATATTAATTGTTTAGGCCTAATTATTTGTAAAGTCACAACACATTAGAGATGTGTGTAGTTCTTCACAGATTTAGCCTCTTCATTTTGCTCTCAAATGCACCAGGTTGACGAATTTTACTTTAAAATGTACAAAATCTTCTTCCGGGGGAGAATCCCCCCGGACCCCCCTTGGGTAGCTTGGCCCCCCCAAGCTAGTGGCAGGCCCCCTCTGTAACTTGGGTCTGGAGCCGGGCCTGCATCCGGATGGACACACTGCTCTCCAATTATAGTAGTATAGGATATATTAACATGCCGTATGTAATAGGGTTGTTATAAATATGAAGATAGAATATGTCACTCTTCTGGGATCTTTCATTATAGGGCACAAAATCAGAACAAATTCAGCTTAGACCATCACAACATGGCTACCCTCCTCCGCTTTCCATGCGCGTGCGTGCGCACAGCCTGAAACCCCTTGCCCGAGGCCACCACTCTCTCTCATGCTGTGGACAGGAAGTAGTGAGTTGGTAACCCGGGGTGACGGAATCAGGCCTCTGACTCACACAAATGACCTCAAGCGGGGAACGACCTGATAAAGGACAGACCTCAGCCTGCAGCGCTAGGCTAACACAACATGGCCAACCAGGCAAACGGGCTAACCAAAAAGCTTGCCAGTATAGTGCCTCAAAGCACAGGATGACTACGGTACTAGCCTATAAAAGAACAATAAGTAACATCAGTGACAGCATCACAGACTGTGCACAAAGCAAAAGAAGGTTATGGGTTATGTGAAACAAGAAGACAAGTCTTTCACTGAATCCAGAGTTAACTGAATCAACAACAATTACCGTGGATCATAGGAAACAGTGAGAAATGGTTTGCTACTTGACTGCCAAGCAAACTGCTGCATAATAAGACAAAGCCAATGGAGACTGCTAAGCTAGGTAAATACAAGCCACAAAAGACAACAACAGCCTCTTACCCAGCTGTCACAAAAACAGCTAAAAATAGCAACAGGAAAAGCTGAATAGAGAATACCTGACCAGTGGGAAAACACACACACACACACACACACACACACACACACACACACACACACACACGCACGCACGCACGCACGCGCATGCACACACACACACACGCACACACACACACACACAGACACACACTCACACACACGCAGGCACGCGCACGCGCACGCACGCACGCACGCACGCACGCACGCACGCACGCACGCACGCACGCACACACACACACACACACACACACGTTCAAGAGTTCAGTTTGAGGATGGAAAGAGAAATGCTT
>NC_139646.1:14129421-14131921 GCF_964638095.1 Poromitra crassiceps
TGTGTGTGAGTGTGAGTGTGTGCGTGCACGTGTGTGCGTGCGCGTGTGTGTGCGCGCGCGCGTGTGTGTCCATGAACTGAAAAGATGAGCATAGGATTGTGCCCAATTTGCATTGCACTTTCCAAAGGCGCCGCTATCCCACAGGCTGCACACATCGCAGAAGCTATGCTCCACTCAGTTTTGCTTAAGCAACTGAGGTCTCACTAAAGTATCGAACCTGAAGTAATTACAACATCCAATCAATTTTAAACTAATTTTAGCTTTGACAGCTACCTCTACCATGTCAGCACATTGTTTGGAAGGTCGATAAATGGCTAATTTTGCAAACAAGCTTAGCTATTTAGCACCCAAGAGCAACACTGAATTACCCAATGCTTTTTACAGCTGTCTGTTAGATTTAGCACTTAGTACGTAGACTCAGTTCTCAGTCTCTACCTGCTTCTGGGAGCCGAGAATACTTAGTAGGCGACAGTACTTTCTGTAACTTAAATCAGTCTCACTGTTATTTTGATTTAGCATTTATTCATGCTTTGAGTTAAACACATACTATGCCAATTTAAAGCAGCTACGAGCAACTTTTTCGATTGTTATTAAACAGTATAAATTTAATATCAATGCATCACATCTTACCTCTAATAGTAGACGAGACCAACGCAGAGTAGTCTCGCTTGAAGCCCGAGTGAATCGGCCAGTGTTAGTCTCTCTGTGGCCAGGGAAGATCAGGAAGTGAAATGAAACGGTTTGCAGCAGCCACTTCGGCCATAACCACAAAATAACTTCCAAAAAACCTGTTAGAATATAACGAGAGATGTTCGCGAGAGTATGCGTGGCGTTCACATTGTTTATGCTATGTTGCTAGGCAGCGCGTACGGGTGAAGGCAGGCAGCTGCGTTTCACTTCCGGGTTTCACTTCCGCGTTTATCCGGTCCGGCGGTAAGGAGAGAGAGAGAGAGAGAGCCCCCTGTTGACGCGAGTTTAGACAGACACAGAGTTAATAATCATCTAAGGGAGCAATCTCCGATTCACACGGCTTTGGTCTCAGCTACTATTATAGGTAAGATGTGATGCATCAATATTGTAATTATACTGTTTAATAACAATCGAAAAAGTTGCTCGTAGCTGCTTTAAATTGGTGTTAACACATGGTGATTGATATATGCTATAGTACAGGGGTTCCCAACCTTTTTTATGCCAAGGACCGGTAGATACATGGAAAAGAAAGTCACGGACCGGTTGTCAATTTGAATGGTTTTAGTTACATATATATTTACTCACCAGGTGGCGACAAAGGGTAAATAACAGCCTTTTGTGTTGTACTGTATGTAGCCTACAGTATTTTTGTTTTTGTTTCAGCTACAAGGCGAAAAAAGGAGCTACTTGGAGTTTGAAAGGAATATAATATTTAATGAGAAGTAATTGTATCTGTGTACTGCAAAGAGTTACAAACCAGAATACATCTTCAATTTGATACGGGCAAACACAAAAACGCAACGCGTTTCAACCGTTGGTCTTCGTCAGGCTGTATTTTGCCCGTATCAAATTGAAGGTGTATTCTGGTTTGTAACTCTTTGCAGTACGCAGATACAATTACTTCTCATTAAATATTATATTCCTTTCAAAATCCAAGTAGCTCCTTTTTTCGCCTTGTATTCTATTTTGCCTGCTGAGCTGCTTTGGTCCACACTTTTGTGCTCCCCTTTGTTTCAACTACAAACATAAATAAACGCCAACTTGAAGCTATGTTTCAACTACCACACACAGCCTATAATATTATAGCCTATGTTTATAAAAAAAAAAATATTGGACCAAATGTATTGCAGCCCGGTACCGGTCCGCGGCGCGGTGGTTGGGGACCGCTGCTATAGTAGACCGAACCGGCACCACATCATCAAACGCACTTGGTCAGGGTCGTGCTCCATTTAGGGGGGGAAGAAGACGATCATCCAGATGAAAGAGTTTTGTCTGCATGTGAGCTGCTGACCTTTGAGACCGCACCACATTATTTAAACATGGGGTCAGTTGGGTGCAAGAACCACATTCCAGAGGGACATTTTATATTAACTGGAGTCTATAGGGCAACGGGGGGCCTAGATCACGTCCGTCCATCCATCTATCTATCTATCTATCTATCTATCTATCTATCTATCTATCTATCTATCTATCTATCTATCTATCTATCTATCTATCTATCTATCTATCTATCTATCTATCTATCAAATAATGCAAATTCACAGAAACATGGCTTTATTTGTAATAGGACGAATCAGCACGACTTCACTTGACACCCAGAAATGCAGAACCCCGCTGCATTTAATAGTATGAGTTGTGCCAAACAAACGTTAATATCTCAAAAACTATATCACATCGCTTATATTTTGACATTCTGAGTGAGGGCAGAATTAGCTCAAGAGTTAGATATGCATGTCGTGTTAAAGTTGTGTGAACTGTCGCAGTTTTTAAAATGTAAACAGAGTCAAGCCGGCTAGAGTCAGACACTCAC
>NC_139646.1:14134421-14136921 GCF_964638095.1 Poromitra crassiceps
TTTCATCAGTTCTTTTCTTTATTTGCTTTGAAATCATCAGTCATGTTCTATGGGACAGAGAGTGTATTCTGGGTAACACTTGAGCCCTATTCGCACAGGACTAGGATTACCCTGGGGCCCTATAGTAATTTGCAATAATTGCGAAGGTCGTCTGTGATCGTAATCCCATTCTCTACCATGTCCGTAATTTGAAACAGATGTTCATTCCCACAGCGTTAAATGATGCCATTTTGTTCGAAAGCATTGGTGTCATACATACTTGGAGTGGGACGTGCAGAGTGAGTGACAGTGTAACATAGTTGGGGTTAAGTAATGCCTAGTTTACATTACAAGACTCTCCCCCCAATTTTACACAGGATTTCCAGTTGGGCTCAGTCTGTCTTTGTTGCCTCTAGTCTAGTTGTTGTCTGCAGTTGTTGTGCCAGTCGGCAGCTAAATCTGTTCGTGTACTGGGTACAGATTTCTAATCTCTTTGTGTAAACTCAAGTGTAAACTGCCTCCCGACGCCAGTCGGAGCCACAAAGATTATGTTTGAATTTCAAAGTGAAAAGTCTTGTAGTGTATACTGCCTCGTCTGAGTCAGTTGTGTAGTGTATTTCAGTCCGTTTTTTCAGTCGTGATAAAACAAATCTTAATGAACCAGTCTTGTAGTGTAAACTCAACTCCCCAGTCTTTATGGCCAGGGTTATCTTGTAGTGTAAACTCAACTCCCCAGTCTTTATGGTCAGGGTTAGAAACGGGAAGGAAGCCCCGCGCCGGCGTCTGTGCTGAAGCCGAGGCAAAACCGAAGTCATGTGATAATATTGATCTCGTGTAAATCGGGATCTCGTGATTTGGGGTCTTCTTCTTTTTTCTGTCTCTCTCAATTTCCTTCTCTGTGCCTTTTTTCCTGCCTCTTTTCCGGTCGAGAATTATGCCGGCTGCATTGGCAATTATAAATGAATATTCTGACAGCATTTTGGTGCAAATTCAGGCGGCTCCTCTCACTACACAGCATGGAGAGCCAAGCTGAAATCCATCAGAAGAGCCAAATCTCAAAAGATGACGAGACGGATGACATTCATGGCAGCATGCGGTAAGGAACATTTTCTACCTTTCAACAGGCTCAACCGTAATTATGTGGCAGCCTATTAATAGTAGCCTATAGCTAGGGACCAGACACTTTCCAATCAATATTTCTCCAAAATAGTGCACAAACAGGCCAGGTGGTTCTGGAATAAATAATTCAAGGTTAATGTTAATGTTAATGTTAACAATGTTTTTTTGCATCACCTCACATCACCCATGCTATTAATGCTTACCATCCTGATGGAAAATGCAAGCGATATTGACATCCGTCTATTTTCTAGTACTTTTAAAGTTGTGGTCGGTGACAGTGGGAGCGAGGGACAATGCCAGTAAATTGGGGTATATTACAGACTTGGCTTATCCCGTGCAAATGTAATGCGCAAAACACAGGCGTGGTGGTGGGCTAGGGGTGGTGGGGGTCATTTCTAAATAACATGAGGTCCCCAGGTAATCATAGTTCTGTGTGAATAGGGCTTTTAACTGCAAGTTGTTCCACTGAAGGTTCTTCCCTTGCAATAATGTTTCCATTTTAAAAGTTGAATACCACGTTTTTATTATTTATTTAGGATATTTATTTATTTATCTGCACATTTTTAGAAACAGAAACGGACAAAATGAAAACAACAAAATAATGTGCGGGTCGAGACAGGAAACCCTATGGGCTTATACAGGGTCTCTACCTCAGAAAACCAATATGACTAATAATGTGTCCAAAGCATACAATATAACAATATCACAATGTAACAGAAACAAGAGAGAGCAAACAAGAAAACAAGAGATAAGGAAAAGAAAAGCAACTGTAAAAAAAGAACAAGAAAAAGAAAACAAAAGAGCAATCAAAATGAGTGAGTAGACAGACAGTTGAAACAGCAGAGTGAGGTGTCTGTGTAATGTATGTGGGCTATGTGTGACTCATCAGAGAGATTCTAAGCTTGGATTTAAATGAGTTAAGAGGTGATGCGTGTTTGGCAATATTGATATAAGCGTTCCATAGTATGGAACCTCAGTAGCATAATTGGTATGCTAAAGCAAAATTGGTTATTGGTAATGTGACAGTATGGGGGGTGAAGGTGATCTGAGTGTCTTCTATGTATGTATGTATGTATGTATGTATGTATGTATGTATGTATGTATGTATGTATGTATGTATGTATGTTTGTATGTATGTATGCATTTATGTATGTATGTATGTATGTATGCATGTATGTATGTATGTATGTATGTATGCATGTATGTATGTATGCATGTATGCATGTATGCATGTATGCATGTATGTATGTATGTATGTATGTATGTATGTATGTATGTATGTATGTATGTATGTTAGAATTTTAGTATAACCTACACGGTGCAGGGAGAGAGACATGTGAGTATATTTATAGACAAAAGTGCATACCTGCAGTGTGTTGATATCATGTATGGGGAGTATTTG
>NC_139646.1:14141921-14156921 GCF_964638095.1 Poromitra crassiceps
AGCCATTCCTTTAAGTATGTTTGAGATGTTATGGGATCCTTGGATAGGACTCAGCAAAGTAAATGCATTCCAGCGTAAGTATATGATTGAGATATTAGTCAAAAGCTACAATAAAGGCATTTTCTTTGGACAGAATTGTTGTAATGGGTCACTTTTGCAGTGACTGCATTTAGTTGACCTTTCCGCTATAGGATCAACCCTCACCTCAGACCAGCCACAAATCAATGTTCTCATCTCTCTGGTGCGCTTTGCAGCATATGGCTGAACATGCCTATTACTCTATTTCATCTGCTAATGCCATAGCTTAACCTGCCAGTGACTTCATGTCAATGGTCAATCCCAAAGTGACCCCAGAAGCCTATAGTCAGCCAAACCAAACCATGATGGACCTGAGATAGCCATGGTGTGTTAGTTATGTTTGGTACGTCTTGTGGTCTGCAAAAACCCTTCACATGATGAAAATGTGACATTTTCTTTTTTGTGTGTGTGATATTTCCATAAAATTAGAAACTCCCCTATATAACTTTTGGAATGACTCTCAGATCAAAAGTTATTTTAATAATAATATTTTAATCTGTCGTGTCTAAATGTAAAGTGGCATTCCACGAAAAACATGGAAAAAAACGTTCCCTTTTTGTTTTTACCTTTTCGTTTTACGAAAATAATTATTCACCATGATGTACTACAGAGATGAAAGTAATCAAATCACTCAAAATCTCAAAATAACGTACCTGCAAAACACGTTTTCAACCTACTTTGGCTAATTGCCAACATAGCAGTGACATGGGAATTGTTCTCCCATACCACCACTTATACTGTATATACTTACTGCTATATAATTCACATTATTGTACATAATTATACTTCCACTTTTCCTATTGTACAACTCATGTCCAGCACAATGAAATCACTGAAGAAACATGTGATTACATCACATTGTCACCACTGTCAAAATAACACATTTTCCAGCGGGCTTCAACTGTCCCAGTCTGCTTAACCTGATCCTTCATCCTCGTTATGATCACTTTACACAGGCAGGTTTGCTTGGTGACCTCAGATCCACTTCAAAAGTCCTTCAAGTCTTTAGTCTGTCACACACAGCCCTTGAGATGATTGGCACTATCGTGAAGTCTCATTAGTGAAGTTCTAAGGAGGCCGTTCTCTGTCTGGTGTGTGCACAGTGTTATTGCTATGTGGCATACAGTTCACTGACTGGGTTTCTTGAACGTCTCTGTTATAATCCAATTACTGGCTTATTAGATAGGCAGTGGCCAGGAGCTTCCGTGATTAAAATCATTCTTACTGAAGAGAAAAAATCCCTAACCTTTATACATTTCAAATTCTGAATATGGACCTGGTGCAAAATAGTTACCTAACTAATACAAGTGGCTCTTTAAAAGGTATTTTCTAAGGTCCCATTGGAAACCAATCTTAAGAGAACTTTAAACCAAAATACTCACCTCATGATCCCATTTATCTGTAGAAACAAAAGTTCATGTCTGACCTTAAAATCGTATATAATACCTGTGATTGTTGATGGTTCTGGGTACACAGAGGCAGCCTACAGTAGTAGTGCAGTGTGTTGAATACAATAGCTTGTATGTGGCAGTGTGTGTGTGTGTGTGTGTGTGTGTGTGTGTGTGTGTGTGTGTGTGTGTGTGTGTGTGTGTGTGTGTGTGTGTGTGTGTGTGTGTGTGCGATGAGGTGTGAGGGGTAGTACATAGTCAGGATCATCTGTTCCTGCTTGCCTGGTGAGGTCATGTCAGCAGTCTCTGTGCTTGGGCAGCGTGACCGGAATTGTGCCCCCTGCTGGTCCAAATAGGCTCTAAGCTGTGTGGCCTCACCATATGCTCCTAACAAAAACACCTCCACCACTAAAGGCTGGAACATGCAACAACGTGGCCAGTCGGGACGTTGTCGGCAGCGGCGGCAGCTAGTCATCAGCTCAGACAGACACACGCACGCACGCACGCACGTACACACGCACGCGCATGCACATACAGACACACACACACACACACACACACACACACACACACACACACACACACACACACACACACACACACACACACACACACACACACACACACACACACACACACACACACACACACACACACACACACACACACACACACACACATGATCCTTTTCTGAGACTATTTGAGAATATGAGCCCTGGGAAGATTTGAGGTAATCCAGCCAAAACAGCTGCATTGTATCCAGCTAGCAGCATGCAACCCATTTCATTTTACTTTTGTCCCCAGACAGAAATATTTAAATGCTTAAATGCTTTCTGCTTGGAAACAACGCAGACAAGTATACAGATGCTATCCTGTGCCATTGCACCTAGGTGTGCAGCACTGTGCCATGGCACCTAGGTGTGCAGCACTGTGCTATGGCACCTAGGTGTGCAGCACTGTGCCATGGCACCTAGGTGTGCAGCACTGTGCCATTGCACCTAGGTGTGCAGCACTGTGCCATGGCACCTAGGTGTGCAGCACTGTGCCATGGCACCTAGGTGTGCAGCACTGTGCCATGGCACCTAGGTGTGCAGCACTGTGCCATGGAACCTAGATGTGCAGCACTGTGCTATGGCACCTAGGTGTGCAGCACTGTACCATGGCACCTACATGTGCAGCACTGTGCCATGGCACCTAGGTGTGCAGCACTGTACCATGGCACCTAGGTGTGCAGCACTGTGCCATGGCACCTAGGTAGGCAGCACTGTGCCATGGCACTTAGGTGTGCAGCACTGTAGTGGAAGTGAGTACAATTCTAGAATAATCAGGATTAACATTCACCAATATATTGTCAAGAAGAATAGATATAATATTACTATACTCTGATGGGTTAGTTGTCTTTCAGCATCATAGAAACAAAAAATATCATATGAAACAAAAAATAAAAGCGAAAATGCCAATCTTTTTTCCTGCATTTATTCTTTGTTTCTGCTGAAAGTGAAATGTTTTATTGTCACTCACGGTTCTCTGGAAGACTTCAAGCCTTACAACTCGTTATAAGGATTTTCCAAAATGTCTATGGAGAAAATGAATGGGGAATTCACTTCTGGGGCAAGAAATGTCACATGACTGTTGAGCTCAATTGGGATAGGATGGTCGTAGAGCAGATGTTTTCAAAGTGGGAGGCGGGTCTCCTCAGGGGGGCTCTGAGCAGTTCCAGGCCTCAGAATCAGTGATTGGAAGTTAGTTAGTTATTACATACGTTATCAAAATGTCACTTAGAATAGCCTTAATGTTTGTGACCTGTCTAAAGATAGTTCAGAGATACAGTATTTTACTGTGGAATGCTGTTTTTCTCATCTTCCCAGAGTCAGAAACAAATAAATGCCTTCAGACAGACTTTTCTATGTATTTGGTATAGTCAGAAGTATGCCAAACAGCAATATCAGGCTATCTTGGCTCAATTGTTGATTGTCTATGTCAAATAACATAATCATGATCCAATAGGCTTCCAGGAATTGAGCGAGGGGGGCGACTATTTTCAAAGCTTTGTCTCGGGGGGGAGGCCCACCCTGTAGCTTTGTCTCGGGGGGAGGCCCACCCTGTCGTAGAGAGTTGGGATTTGAGGGGTGGGTAGGGGGGCTGGCTAGCAGGATGTGGGTGGTGGGAGGAGGCGTGGCCAGGAGGAAGGGGCGGGCGCTAGGGAATAGGGGCCATACAGTAGCTAGGGATAGGCAGGTCATAAAGAGTCTGCGTTCGAGGGGTAGGTAGTGGGTCTAGGTTAGTGTCCCGATCCGACTTACACAATTTGCATATCATAGACTGGTGTGTTGACCTTGGCGGAGGTTTACGCTCTCCGAGTGCACTTCTAGTTAGACAAACGCTGCATTCCGTTCCACAGGAGCCTTCAAACTGAATTCCCTGCTCCCTGCTCCCTGCTCCCTGCTCAGGGAATGTCGGTTAAGGGAATTCCCTCAACAAAATCCCTCTATTCGGAACACCCTGCAACGTCACTAACGTCAGAGTTGACTACCTTTGTGCATCGCCCTGTGGTGACTGCTGCTGCGGCGCTGCTATTAAAGAAATACTTAACGTGCGTTCGAGCTTCAAGGCTTCACGTCGCTAAACCATGGATGCTAATAGCCGTTAGCTGTCTAAGCTAACAGCTAATAACAACATTTTGACATTTCTTGGCAGCGAGGCGCAACGACTGATGGGAAATCTTGCGT
Source organism: Poromitra crassiceps (assembly GCF_964638095.1). Classification (NCBI taxonomy): domain Eukaryota; kingdom Metazoa; phylum Chordata; class Actinopteri; order Beryciformes; family Melamphaidae; genus Poromitra; species Poromitra crassiceps. The sequence continues at coordinate 14,146,117 of NC_139646.1, forward strand.
GTTGAACTTCCGCCAGAGTGAAGTTCTTCCCTACACCGTTCACAGTTCACTTTGAACCGAACATTTTGGCACCCTACGGTTTGGAATCTTACTTGACATGGCCGAATACCCCGTGCAGCTCCACTTCGTTGGGAACTAGTGGAGATTTGGAAAGAAAGGGTTATTACATGTGACAGAGGACCCGGGATATATGATGCCCCGGCATCAACCTTAATTACATTCCACATCTATTATGCTCCAAAAGGATTTGCCAGCTCAACCTGGTGCCCCCCCCCCCCCCCACACACACACACACACACACAAAGATAGCCACCGTAGTTGCAGAGCTCTAAACCTATGCTGTTTCACTACTGATAAACTGACTGACCTACATTTGGCTCCCGATGAACACAACCTGTGCTGTGGGGGAAAATAGCTTCATGTATCCCAGAGGTAAAACACACAGTTACAGTTACATCATTCCATGTTATGAAATGAAAAAGGAAAGCACATGTATTGTACTTCCTATAGAGCCAGATGGGAGGAAGGCCTAAGTGTAGAGAGAAAATGGATATTTGTTGTACCTACTAATGCAAATCTGTTGTAAATGTAATGGTATAATCCACTAAATGGAGTGCACAGCAGGTCTATCTTATGTTCCAACAATAGCATGTCTCGGCATATCTCAAGTTCCTGTGGACCATCTCCTAAAGTGATCTTTTGAAGTTGTGATTGGGATGCAAGGATGGATGCGTGTGGGGAAGGGTCCACGTGTGGGGAAGGGGGGGATTTGAGTTTACGTCTTCTCATCTGGTCTTGGCATTATGGAGTCAAGCTTGTTTTCTTTTTTCCCCCCTCCTTTGCCTCGCAAGTTGCTCCCACCATCTGGCACCGGGCTTTGAAAACCAGGCCAAGTCTCTCCCACCAGAATGGCATGAAAATATACCCACATATATACCCACCCACCCTGCCACGCTCTCTCAAGTCAGTCACACACTACAAGCAGTGATAACAGGGTTGGTGAGTTGAATGGAACAGAGAGGAGTTTGAAGGGTCAGTGGAGACAGAAATGATTGTTTCCAAGGGTGGTGACGTTCATTTTGGAGTGTGACAACATCCCACTTGAAAATGCATTGAGGTGCAGGTCAAAGCGTTGCTATCAGCAGGGAGATGGAGAGCGAGAGCGAGAGCGAGAGAGAGAGAGAGAGAGAGAGAGAGAGAGAGAGAGAGAGAGAGAGAGAGAGAGAGAGCGCTCAGGTAAAGAGTTGATGTCTGCTCGTTGAAACCTGGCATTACAGAGTCAGAGCTTGAGAGAGTAAGAACGGAGCAGAGAGTGGGTTCATAGCTCCGCCAACTTGTTTGTGTAGTTAACTTTCTGCTCCCGTCATCTTGGAGGAGCTCCACTGACTCCATTCTGGCCGAGGCCAGGGTCATTTGCATAACCTATTCCCCTCTCCTCACTGCCAGTCGCCTCGGCCTCTCCTTTAGTCTCTGTTTACTCAGTGCAACTGGGGCCATGTTGGATCAGCTCCACTGCTGCGCCATGTCGATTTCCCTGTCCGCGGCTGGGCTTTAATTGCCTTGGTTTTATGCTGGGTCAGGCTCTGTGCGATACATACTCCTAAGTAGACCTCATTGTGACTTTAAATTGCACTTCCCCCACTGCCACCCCCTCCAACCCCTCCATCTCTCTCTCTCTCTCTCTCTCTCATTCTCTCTCTCTCGTCTATTTGTTCTCTCATGGCCTGACTTTATCCCGTTTGTCTCATTTACCTTTATTGGGAACCTACTTGCATCTTTCTGCCAAGGAGAGTCAAAATAAATAAATAAATAAAAGACGTGCTATCTGGGCTGCTACTTTGTAACATCAGTGGCACGTTCATTGACACAGTGCATATTTTCACAAGTGACTCTATCATAATTTGATACTGTCATACTTTCCAAAGTGGTTTTCTTTGCTCAAATACAAACAAATGTATAGACAGCCAGCCATCCATGTAGGCAGACTGGCAGATAGATAGATAGATCGATGGATAGATGGATAGATGGATAGATGGATGGATGGATCATATAGCTGAAGATATGGTAACCAATTTAATATTGCACACGCACATACACACTTACACATTTTACATTTAATATTCTGACACATACAGAAGATTAGTCAAGACACTAGCGGGATGTTATGTATGACAAACTAAGGAATGAAACCACTGACTGCATTGCACTGGAGAGAGAATGTCACCAATGTCTCAACAGTTTGGAATCCATTTCAGAGAAAATCTGAATTTGTTTTGGAAGATTACAACTTAATACAGTGTTCACAGGAGAGATAACTATAGTCATACAATTTATCAGAAAATATTCATGCTCCATTCATGCTGATTTCTATAGTGGTTAACAGCTGGTCATGAATTGAGGAGTTCTTTTCAAAACAATAATATTCCAATTTGGGGTGATAAATTGCCATCTATGTTGTGCAATATGAATATAATGTGTAGGACACAGTATTGTAGTTTATTGTATAGAGATGAACAGTCACGTGGCATGGGGAATGGGGAACTCTCTTCTGGGGCAAGACATGTCACATGACTGTTCAGCTCTATTCCACGTAAATTCCGGACTATAAGGCGCACCGGTGTATAAGCCGCACCTGCAGAGTTGACTGTTTTTTACATATATAAGCCGCACCGGTCTATAAGCCGCGGGTGTTTTGATGTTTAATTACCATATGTAAGGCTTCGTGCACAGAGGGGATTGTCGGGAAAGAGATGGCTGTTTGGGGAAGCTCCCATTTATTAACATTTCAACAAAACAAAAGTCAGGTCACTAATCCCCAGACAAAATCACACATTGTGAGATGCTTAAAAATCACCATCGGCGGGAGCTTTACTCCAGATGCTGTGCAGCCAAGAACACAAGTGAAATTCGTTCTCTCGTGACCTGTGGTTCTCAACGTGATGGACGATTCACCTTTCTTGTTAACAGTCCTAGTGAGAGGCAGGTCAAACGTCAAAGGCACTTCATCCATATTTATGATCTGCTCCGGTCCGATGGAATATTCCTTGATCTTTCTTTGTGTGAATTCGCCGAAGTTTGTAATTTTCTCCTGGTAGTCGGGAGGGAGTTGCTGACACAGTCGTCCGCGCCCTGACGGACAGTCCCTTTCGTCTCGGGTTTGTGCATGATCCTTTGCTGCTGCTGCTGTTGTTGTTCCTGTCTCGCTACTGTCTCAGACATGGCTTTCAGGCTCAATCGCCGCCATCGTCGTAACACAGCCAGTTCTCCATCTTTTGAAGCATGATGTTAGATTACAACGAGCTAGTTGTGTGGCTTAGCCTTCCAAAATGTTGCTGTTAGTTTTTTAGAATGTAATACATAGAATTGGGAATGTTACATTCAATTTCATTCAGACTGTCTTTCGGGCTCAATCGCTGCCTTTTTCCCCCCGGAGCGAGGGAGGAGGGAGGGTGTTTTACCGTAGTGGCTGAGAGAGAGTAGTGGCACAGTGCTCCAATCAGGTCGCGAGGCACATTTTTTGCAACATCATCCAATCAGGGTCTCGCTCTCATAATGTCTGTCTTGCTCTCGTTCTGCCTCATACCAACATCCATAGATTTTGGAGGTTCCCGAGTGGCCGTTTGCTGGAAAAATCCATAGATAAGCCGCACCGTTATATAAGCCGCAGGGGGCAAAAAAGGCCAAAAAACGGGAAAAAAGCTGCGGCTTATAGTCCGGAATTTACGGTACTTTCATTTTCTGCTATAAAACATTTTGAGTCTCTTTTTACAAATGGGCGATGTCTTATTTTTAATCAAGACTCTTGGATTACCTGATGTCACTCTAAGAAATGTAATGAATCTAGTTACAGTGCATTCACTCATTTCATACAAACAGTGTCAGCCATCGCAATTAGCCCTTTGCTGTTCTGTCTCTGCTCCGCTAGCCACTTGATTCAAGCCAATAAGGCCAGCTGCCCCAATAAAGTGTGGCTCTGATCGGCGCTGAGAGCATTGGATATGGAGATTGGATATGGAGATTGGATCTTGGGTGGCAGTGAACCCTCTGGACGTGTCATGGGCCTAATTCACACAGCATCTGTGGTGGGTGGTGCCTATAATAACCCCAATGATATGTGCAGGTTTCACTAGGTACAAGGGAGACATGTCCCTTCCACTTCAGGGAGTAGAGAGCCAACGTTGACGTCACTTCCTGCTTCAGCATGCGTAGAACATTTCACTCAGTCCAAAACTTAAAAAAGAAAGAAGAAAAAATGAATAAAACAATAAATACATAAATATAAATAAATAAATAAATAAATAAATAAATAAATAAATAAATAAATAAATATATATATATATATATATATATATATATATATATATATATATATATATATATATATATATATACACACATATACACACACACACGCACGCACGCACGTCGCACGCACGCAATTTTTTTAGTTTTGGTCCAAGTGAAATAAATAACAATAACAAAGAAAAGCACAAGCACACACCTGGCTCTTTGCAGGTACTTCTCCCAAACACTGTATGAATTGGAAGGCAGGAGCTGTATGTGCTGTGTCTCTTTAATGCTGAACAAGAGAAAAGAAAGGGATGTAATGATGTGACTACAGTAGTTGTTCCATTCATAATGGGCTTGGATTTCAAAAAGGTTGGTATTATTGATGTAGTCTGGTCTGATTTCACATTAGCTGCGGTTACAAGAGACATATCTTTTTCATTCTGAATGAAATTGCAGTGCCCCGCAAGTGTTCACATGAGTGCTAAATAAAAGAATCACATGGTGTGCATTTACATGCTCCAATGTAGGCCGTGTAATCAGAATACAAGTCTCTGACGTGCACAAAATATGGAATCCAGCACAGACATGGCAACATGGGCTCAGGTTTTTAAAAGATGAGCTTGGGTTGGGCATTTGGCAGCATTATTTCCTTACTGCTCTTCTTTCTGTTGAGCAACTGTTTTATCAGAGGACACAACTCCAGGTAACTGACCCATTTTGTACGTTCTGCCACCCGGGAACCATTGGCTCTTTTATGCATGTTGTATGGGAGTGTCCAGGGGTCTTGGAGTTTTGGGGGAAGGTTATTAATACGCTGTCAGACCTGCTGGAGGTGCAACTCCTGGTGGACCCGGCAGTACATTTGTTGAATGATGACTCGCATATCTTCTTCACCGGAAAATCACGTAATATCTGGCTAGCAGGTCTAACGGCCGCCAAGAAGATTGTTGCTCAATGTTGGAACCCTCCACATGATATATCACATACTCATTGGCTTCGGAGCTTTCTGGACATTTCATACCTGGAACTATCTTCAGCAAGAATTAACAAGGCAAAACCAAACACGATTGTAGTATGGACAGATTTAATTTCGAAGTTAAAAGATCTTCTGATTAGGTGATTATTTTTATTTGATGTCTGCCTGTTTTTGTTTTTGTTTCTGTTTTTGTTTTAATTTATAATGGTCAGTTGCAATAGCCGGATTGGTGGTAAGGGGTGGGGGGTGGGGAGGGCATTGGGGGGGGGGTAGAGGGATAAGTGGGTTTATAAATATTCATAATTGTATGGTATTCATAGGATAATGTAAGTAATGTATGAATGTATGCTTTGCCTACAAAATAAAAAATTAATGATAAAAAAAAAGAAGACACTACTCCACAAGTGTCAGTGTCAAACATGTAACAGAAAGAGTATAGACAAGCCAATCACAGAAAGTGATCGGAAAGAGTGTACTAAATTGTATCCATCAGGAACATATTTATTATGATTGAGCCAGCATTCTGATTACTAGTGGAATGAAAGGCTAGTAGCGATGTGCTTGCATGTCCGACACAAGGAGGACGAGAGCAGTGTGTTCGAGGCAGGCAGGCAGAAGCATCATTCAGGTGGAAAGATTAGGTGAAGGATTGTGGGAGAGATTTATGCGTGTAAAAGGTGACGTTTAGGTCAATAATGGCCTCAAAAAGAACCTTTTACCCATCAATATTAATTCAATGTCTGCTTTCAGTAGGATTCAATATCTGCATTCATATCATATCAAAGGGAGATTATGGACATGATTTGATTTGATGTATAGTCCATCCAACTTTTCAAAAGGTCGACTTTCACATGTCAATGCTGCAATTTAGTCTTATTTCATATTGACTTTTCTTTCATGTCAGACATGATGAGGAAAGGAGGCTGGCAGCAGCAGTAACAGCATTCTGCTGATTGGGGGTGTAAATAGGATGTAGTAAAATATGATTTCACATGGTTATTTGAGTTAAGGAGAGAGGGCAGGGGGATGACAATATGGCTAAATAGATGGGGAGATAGCACACATCTGTTCACAATTCACGTAGAGTCAGTGCATGTTGGAGATAGATAAGGTAGAAAAGGACATGCATAATGAATAAAGCAACAATGGAAGAAGAGATAGATGTACGATGAAGAGAAGATGAATGATTTACCAGTATACTGTACATCGCTTACATTTTCAGTTGTTTCTCAACCACTGGTGCGCCTCAGGGTGCCATCTAGTGGGTTGCGGAGGACCCTTTCACATTAAGATAGAATGATAGTCTATCATTTCTTTGGGAAGGTGCATGGTCCTCAGAAATGTTTTAACAATCAGAAGTGGACCTTGAATTACAAAAGGTTGAGCTCCCCTGGAGCCTTAAATTACTTCACATATCAAAAGGACACCCCTTCCTGAGTCCAACCAGCCATGATACATGTGAAAGTGGCACGTACAATACAATCAATATAGATTTAATGGAAAACTCTCTATTGAGGCTGACAAAGCATGACGTTGGGATCAATATAATGTGATTAAAAACAAAAAACAGTACATCTTTTGTTCAAGTTCCTGAGACAGACTGACATACGATGAAAAACAGCCAAATGGGAAAGACAGAGGGGCTTAGATGACAACACTAATCAATTTGAAAGTCTCTCCTGAGTGCGATGAAGTATCCCTCATGTCTTTTTCACTTCAGCAACAACAGACGTAGTCGATCAAAAATCAGCTGGATAGTGCAGGAGTAGACTAGACTCCCTGCCCACCAACATGCTGGTTGCAGGTTCGAGCCCCCGTGTTACCTCCGGCTTGGTTGGGCGTCCATCCATATGATACTGTACAGGCACAGTTGGCCATGTCTGCGGGTGGGAAGCCTCATTAAGGGTACAGTATGTGTCCTGGTCGCTCGATCTGAGTTGGCCCTGTAAGGCTAATGTGGAAGTAACTTAAAGGGATAGTTACACTTTTTTTTAAAGTCTAGCCCCATTTGCTACTTACCAATGTTGATGTTGATTGACGATGTTCTTTCTCCGCACAATCCCTCCTGTTCCTCAGAGTAGCTCTGGAAAGTTGGGCAAAAATGAATGCAAGGTCAATGGGGTCATGCTCTTGTATGTACAAGCTGACTTTGAAGCTAAGTGAAATATACTTTGTGTACACGGGATGAAATTTTGGTGAGCCTCACTCAGCTTGTACAGACACTGCTCTTGCTCGGCATCACAATTTATTGATCATCACAACGTTTCGGTCCCACTGGACCTTCGTCAAGTGTGTTTTACAGCATTTTTGCAATAAACTGTGGAGCAGTCCTGGATGGAGAGCAGGTTGGCACTGATGATTTTCCCTGCAGTCCTGACTGTCCGTTGTAGTCTGTGCCTGTCCTGTTTGGTGGCAGACCCAAACCAGACAGTGATGGAGTTGTAGAGGACAGACTGGAAGATGGCAGTGTAGAACTCTATCTGCAGCTCCTGAGGCAGTTTGTAGTTCCCGAGCTGGCATAGGAAGTACACCCTCTACTTCTTGGTGGCGGAGCCTACGTTGGCCTTAAAGAGCATGGTGCAGGTAAAAATAAATAAAAGTTAGGACTCAAGATTCTTATGAAAATATCTCCAAAAAACTCAAACTAAATTAAAACATGCCCCCAGGGCAGAAATATGGAGAAAAAGGTGGCATTATAATGTACATGTAAAAAAAAGCCATCTGTGCAGATAACACCTGTGACGACACTTGGGCTACTGTACTTACTGTAATAATAATAATATACAATGTGTACAGCAGAAAACATTCCAAAACACCAGACATACGATAATTATCGTATTTGTATGATAATTTACCACCAAAACCTGCATTTTTACCCTCTGTCTGGTACGATAGTTTGACACTGCCCAGAATGCATTTTGGCATTGACGGGAGAAAAAGAAAACTCCGCTCCATTTCCCCCCCAAAGGCAACTGTTTACTTTCTGTTTAGTTTGGGCTCTATCTATGGTTAATATGGCACTTTATAGTTTCAATAGTCAAACGTAACTAGTATTAAAAACTAGTTGACCCCCAATAGGCAATCGTTTTTTCAAAATAACGCCTATTTGGAAATATAATTTTGGGACGGACCATCTCAGCTCGTGTAAGCCGGCTGCAGAATGGTCTGAGGCGGATAACTTTATCGTCGGAGATGGACACAAGTGGCACTCACTGGAGCTCAAGTCAAGAGGAGAGCAGTTTCAGCTACAGAGGGGAGGAGTTTTAGCCGCAGAGTGGAGGTGATGTACTGTAGTGAGCGGCCTCTCGACGGGCGGACAGACCGGGACAGACGGTCGGCGTAAGGAGGTAATGTTCCAAGGGAACATTTATTGATTGTTGTGTATTAAAATCGTCACAGGTGTTATTGCTAGATTTGTGGGTTTTTATGTGCGCGTGCCAGATGCCTCACAGAAACCAGTCTAGATGCAGCTATGTGTGTGGAAAAAACAAAAATCAAAAGAGAATCCTAATTGCTACATAAAAGTCCCCCATATTAATGAAAAGTGGTGTCTAACCTGCATCATGCTCTTTAAGGGTCTTGGGAGATTAAGATTATGGATCAATATATATATAATAGGTATATATACATAGCAGAACAACAACATTATTGCACAAATTATTGCTCCTTTTCTTTGGGGTGGACTTTTCTTGGGGTGGACTGACCGAATCCATCAAGTTTCAAGATTCACTTTAATAGCCACAGTAAGTAATCAGATTACAAACAAGGAATTTGAATTAGTGCAAGTATGCAGTGCAGCGGTCACATCAGTGGAAGACAAAAATTATAAAGTGCAAAATTAAAGTCCTTTAAAGTGACAGATTGGGGGGATAATGTCCGTGACCGGGCAGGATACAACAGAATAAAAACATTACAGCAGCAGCATCATAAGCAGAAGCTATACATAAACTCTAGAATAAATACAGGTAGGTCATTTAAATAAACTAAATATGCCACTAATTCATTTATAAAACCGTTTAGAGAAAAGAGAGTTCATGTCTTTTGGTTCTGCTCGTGGGCACGACATTCCCTATGCCAACAGAGACTGAGATGTTGATGCTGGAGGCAGGAAACCATGCATGGAGGAGCTATCCTTGAGTAAGTTGCTGAGGGTACGCAGGCAAGGTGGCCCTCGCTCATCATGCCTTTCACTCAAAGATGGAAGAGAAGAAGACAGAATGCCTGCATCGTTTCTGTACCTTCTCCAGGTCCTCAGAGAGGCCTTTTGTCGGCCCACCCCAGACTGGGCTGACATACTCAAGGATTGGGCGAATGAAGGTCAGGTTTTAAAACATCATTACCATATTTTACTGATCACTTGAAATTGAACTTTAGAATTGAAGCAGGAGACTAGTAATCCCTAGTCTCGAAGCCAGACCCATGAGAGTTCTTACGCTGATACACTACATTACTGCATGCTGCAGATCTCTCTCTGGGTCTGGGACACTTTCCCTCAGCCGGCTGGTTATGGGAGGGAACCGTTCGCTTGACCAGTCATATGCCAGTGATGGCTTCAGTCCTCCTCAATCAGTAACGACTTTGTGATCAGACGACACGGGAGGCGCAGCCCATTTTTCGAACCGCTCTCTCATCGGTGCTACGACCTGTCACTCATTCAATTTCAACCCGCCTTCGAAAACCAGCAGTGGCTGTGAACTGGCACAGACTCATTTATGTAGTATGCGGGGCGTATAAGATATTATGTGGAATTATGTATAAAAACAGCAAATGGCTTAGCCTGAAGAAAAATCTTCTGCGGACTAATATCAAAATACTGAGGCTGAGCCTAAAGGTCAAGATAATGGTCACCACTAATAACAGCTGTCAGTGGTAAAGACCCCGTTCTAAATCCAGGCTTATATTATTCCTAGACAACCCATGAACCTTCACCACTGGGGAGTATAAACCAACAATCCCTCAACAACATGTGTTCCACCGAATTAGTCCTCTATCTGCTTGAAGCTTTGAGAATAGAAGTCCTGACTATCAATCCACGCTGACACACATCTGTTAGATTGTCAATCCAGCAACAATCGAAGGCTTTTCTTTGTTGTCTCACGAAAACCTTCTTACATCAAAGCTGCTGTTTTGTTGCTGAGCTGATTATTCATGGTATAAGAGCACATCCATTACACTTGTAGCGAAACCTGTTTGAAGCCAGCCTGCTTTTGCAGTATAAGCACTGCCACAAATTGGGCTATAATACAGGGTTCCCACACCCGTTCCACTAATGAAATTACTAAACTTTTCCATGACTTCTCCGTGCCCCTTTGCAACTTCCCATGGCCAACTTTTAATGAGCCTCAAGTATAAAAGTAATCAACAAACCATCAGCTACACAAACTTATAAGCATTAGTTTTGTTTTTCACTTTAAAACCAAACCAAGGGTTGTTATAATATTCCTCGACTGTTTCGGAGCCAGCCACAGCTTCTTGAAACATTTTATACTTTTCAAGAAAATACAAATCATTAACCTCACTAAACTAAAATTCTATTACT
>NC_139646.1:14159421-14176921 GCF_964638095.1 Poromitra crassiceps
ACACTCATGTCTTCTCGGTGACACTCATTCAAGTGAAAATAGAATGCGAGACTTTGGCAGAACACTGTAGGAACTGCTTTAGGCTATGAACACTTTCAGACCCCCATCTGCACACTGTCAGCTTGCCTGAATCTGTGCCCCAGCTAACTGCAGCTATTTAGGATTTTAATAATAAATCAATAATGCTTAATAGTGAAGATTACAGGATGCACGCATGGCAAAGCCAATTAAAGTGTTCATTAAACTGTACTTGACATAAATCCCTCGTCTTGCTCTCTCCATCTCCCTCTCTGTCTTTCTCTCTGCTGTCCTTTTTACCCCAATATTTTATTAAAAATTTTGTAGAGAACAACAAACGAACAAGACAAACATACAGGCTCAGATACAGGAAAAGAAGAGAAAAAAAATACATACATTATTGACATTTAGCATTGTAACGTGATGCTACTGTACCAGTCGCATAAGGTGCTTATGTGATTGTAAGAGATATTGTGCATGGGATCCTACGCAGGGGGTCCATGGCAAACCAGCCGGGCAAGCCGTCCATCACCCCTAACCCCAGTCTCTAGTCCTTCAATCTTAACCTCAAAGTAGGCCAAAAACGGGTCCCAGATAGTTGAGAACCTACTAAGCGAGTTGACTCTCAGGAACCTGTGTGTCTCTCTCTATAACAGAGAGCATGTCCATAAGCCACACCTGAAAAGAAGGTGAAGAGGACTTCCATTCCTTCAGAATGAGTCTTTTGGCGATTGTTGATTGTTGCACAGCTGTAGGGAAGTTCAGGGAGGACTCCGAGCAACCGAAGATGGCGAGTTATGCCTCCGGCTGTAGGGTTATAGTACCATTCATATATTTTGGCCCAGAATCCCGTTAATGAAGGGCAGAACCAGCAGGCATGAGATAGTGTGCCCTCTGACACCTGACACCTGTCACACAGTGGCGAGACAGAAGGGAAGATCTTGTGTAATTTATGCTTGGAGTAGTGAAGACGGTGAGCAACTTTAAATTGGATCAGCTGTTGTCTGCTAGAGCAGAGTTGTACCACAGACAGACTCATTTCCCACATAATGTCAGCTAAATCAATACCAAGTTCCCCCTGCATGCTTCTCTAATCCTCTCAGTAGAGGCCGTGTTGCAGTTGTCAAACAGACATACAAATCTAGAGATACGATCCTTGGAGTGAGGAGGGCTCAGCAATACATTGAAAATGCATGCTCATTTGGGAGCGCTTCAAAGGGCTCAGGGTTATTTTGTAGGAATGTAGCGTTCTCTCTGCTGTCCTTCACCTGCATTCCAGTACCTCCCCAAGCTCGCTGCCTCTCTGGAGTTTCTCCTCTCTTCTTCTTCTTCTGACCATCATGTTCATCAGTCTTCTGACCATATATATATTTTCTTTTTTTACCTTTTATTTATACAGGGGGAGTCTCACTGAGAGCAATGCTCTCTTTTTCAGGAGCGCCCTGTTCACATTCACACACACACATTCACACCTGGAAGCTGCCCAGTACAACCACAGTCTGATCTGCTGGCCACTGAGCAGCTCCACTGGAGCAGTTTTGGGGTTAAGGGCCTTGCTCAAGGGCACCTCAGTGGCGGTAATGAGGGAGGGGCAAGCGCTGCCATTTCACTTTCCCCCACCCAGATTTATCCTGCCGGTCCCGGGGATTGAACCGACGACCTTCCGGTCACAAGCGCGCTTCTCTAACCGTTGGGCCACCACTGCCTCATGTTCATCAGTCTTCATGTTCATCAGTCTTCTGACCACCATGTTCATCAGTCTTCTGACCATCATGTTCATCAGTCTCAGCCAGACCTCTTTGCTGTTTCTCCCCCAGGCCCTTCCTCTCCTCATTAACACTACCCCCGCCCGTCTGACCCAGTGACTGTATCAAATATGGACGTCATGAGAGCTCCCAAAAAAGGTAAGCTTGATCGCCCGTGGCTGCAGTATAGGTCATAAGTCCTGCCCCCTCCATGTTAGCACATGGGACATGAGCCAAACGAAAAATAAAGAAAAAGAAAAAAGAATCCAAGTACATGCCGAATGCATTTGTCCCAAAGATGGTTTCTGTCATTTCACGTACTACCTATAATGCTGATGTATGTTCAAGTGCTCATTTTTCTGAGACGTTTGTTTTGATTGACCGTATAAAAAGGGCTGATAGACAGCTGTGACAGCCACTCTCAAACCTCGGCCAGACGGCGGCACTCTATTGCACAGACTCTGGCTGCAAATGACATCACACAAGCAAGATGGCAGCTCGCTGAAACAAGATCTTTTGGCTTCACCTTTTGCATAGGAAAGTAGGAAGCAGGGATGCGTCGTCCATATTATACAGTCACTGGTCTCATCCATCCTGTCCCGCTCCCTACCCCCATGGCCCACTTGTCTCTTCCAATCCATACTCCTATCTCTCTCTCTCTCTCTCTCTCTCTCTATCTCTCTCTCTCTCTCTCTCTCTCTCTCTCTCTCTTCTCCAAAACTCTTTCCCCTCTGCTTAACAACCCCCGTATGGCAAACAGAGATGCACACACGCCACACACTCTGCACCTACCGCTACACCCCCCCCCCCTCCTCCCTCACACACACCACACACTCTGCACCTACCGCTACACCCCCTCCCCCCTCCTTCCTCACACACACCACGCACTCTGCACCTACCGCTACGCCCCCTCCCCCCTCAATCTCAATGACCTGACCATCTGCGACTGAGAATTCCAGTCTTTAACTAAACCCCCGTGATACCGCTCTCTGCGGTCAGTGCGTGCATGTCATGTGTGCGTGTGGTATGTGTGTGTGTGTGCGTGTGTGTGTTTGTTTGTGTGTGTGTGCGCGCGCGTGCACGTGATTACAGAGCTGGAGTAAGCTCCACTCAAAGCTGTCGTAAACACCATAATGCATCCCTAAACTTAGGGAATCTCATGTGTGTACTGTGTGTGTGTGTGTGTGTGTGTGTGTGTGTGTGTGTGTGTGTGTGTGTGTGTGTGTGTGTGTAGTGCGGCACACAGAAGCCAAGTAATCCCTCATAAACCTAGCCTACATTTTATCGCTTACCACACCATTAGCTCAGTCGTGGCATTCTGCCTGGAGATGCCAAAACAGAGGGACTAGAAGCCTTCTAGTCCCTCTGGTTTGACATCTCCACCACTCTATCACACAAGGTTATATTGTAGGCTAGTTAGCAAAACATTGAATTCCATTTGATGTCTCCACTCCAGCCAGGTCAAAATGCAAAGAAAAATATCATCGCTGTTTAAAAAAAGAATAGAAAGTCCTCCCAGCCCTTTCTTCAGTGAAGAGGACATAGAGGTTGATGCAAGGGCCAAGTTTCATGGTAGTCCTTCATGGTAATGCATGCAGATTTAATTTTAAGATCTGTGTGGTCTCCCTTTTTTGTTAAGTCCATTGAGCCTGGGCAGTGACAATGTGTTTAGTCTGGTGATTATAGATCTTTCCAGGAGGCCGAGCAGTTTGGAAAATAGCCTTATGGTTATACCTGCTCAGTCTGTTAATTTAAAATTAGATATTTCTCTAAATCTGGCTCCAACCCCCCAATTTTTTCCCCAAAGAGTTCGCCCCCTCAGACTGTTTGCTTGCATGACGCCCCTGACTAGAAGAGTCGGTGCTATGTCTTTGTTGTTCTGTGTGTATAGTCAAAACAGAGGGACTAGAAGAGTTGGTGCTATGTCTTTGTAGTTCTGTGTGTATAGTCAAAACAGAGGGACTAGAAGAGTTGGTGCTATGTCTTTGTAGTTCTGTGTGTAGAGTAAACAGAGGGACTAGAAGAGACGGTGCTATGTCTTTGTTGTTCTGTGTGTATAGTCAAAACAGAGGGACTAGAAGAGTTGGTGCTAGGACTTTGTAGTTCTGTGTGTAGAGTAAACAGAGGGACTAGAAGAGTCGGTGCTATGTCTTTGTTGTTCTGTGTGTATAGTCAAAACAGAGGGACTAGAAGAGTTGGTGCTATGTCTTTGTAGTTCTGTGTGTAGAGTAAACAGAGGGACTAGAAGAGACGGTGCTATGTCTTTGTTGTTCTGTGTGTATAGTCAAAACAGAGGGACTAGAAGAGTTGGTGCTAGGACTTTGTAGTTCTGTGTGTAACAGAGGGACTAGACGAGTCGGTGCTATATCTTTGTTGTTCTGTGTGTAGAGTAAACAGAGGGACTAGACGAGTCAGTGCTATGTCTTTGTTGTTCTGTGTAGAGTAAACAGAGGGACTAGACGAGTCAGTGCTATGTCTTTGTTGTTCTGTGTAGAGTAAACAGAGGGACTAGACGAGTCAGTGCTATATCTTTGTTGTTCTGTGTGTAGAGCCCACATTTCCCTCGGCCTTCAGAGAGATGAAACAAATTATATCCTTCTCACTTGGGAAACAATGTACTTTTAACTGCCACTGGCTTTTGTGGTTGATGTAGCCAAAAACTGTAAAACAAGCTGTAAAATTAGACACTTTGAACTGTGCAGCTCTGGGAGAGATGTGATTTTCATTTTCATTTTCATTGAAAGTTGGCTTTGTCAGCCTTTAGAAAAGTAACCACGTTGTCTTTGAAGTGTTGATGCTTTTATTTCAAAGTCAATTAATCTCATATCGTTGCCATTAATGCTTTGGTGCTTGAGGTATCTAAATATTCTTAAGTTTTTGCTAGAAGAGAGGTGATGCAACAGTATCAGCGGGTACATTTTCCACCGGGAGGAATCACCTCCCTGACTTCCCCTGACAAATAAATAAACACACAGACACACACACACACACACACACACACACACACACACACATACACGCGCGCCCACACACGCAAGTGCGCACACACACACACACACACACACACACACACACACACACACACACACACACACACTGACAGACACACACACACACACACACACACACACACACACACGCACGCACGCACGCACGCACACACACACACACACACACACACACACACACACACATAGTGTGTATGAGGCTGTCTACAGAGTGGCGTCAGTGACAGAGAGCGATCTCCTGGGGTTAGAGCTGGGGAGCTAGGTGACACTATAACAGTCTCTGATCAACCCAGGAGAGGGGTTTGTGTGTGTGTGCGTGTGTGTGTGTGTGTGTGTGTGTGTGTGTGTGTGTGTGTGTGTGTGTGCGCGCGCGCGTACGTGCATGCGTCACCTGAACTGTCATACTGCCTTTGCATTTGTTTGTGTTCGTGAGTCACTGCAGGTGTCACTGAGTGTTTGTTACTACAAATTGGTGTGTGCGTGCGTGTGTGTGTGTGTGTGTGCGTGTGTGTGTGTGTGTGTGTGTGTGTGTGTGTGTGTGTGCGTGTGCGTGCGTGTGTGTGTGTGTGTGTGTGTGTGTGTGTGTGTGTGTGCAAAACGCTTCAATTGTCAGCCATATAGACCCTGTCTCCCTGAGAGGTCTATACAGCACACCTCAGTGTCTGCTATAGGGATGACGGCTTTACACTGAGGGTTGGTGTACTGTGCACTGTGGGTAGGAATCCACGGTTAGTTGCGGGGGAAATTAATTATTGGCCCTCCAAATTATTCTGGAGAAACTGGCTTCAAGAGGATTTGATAGGGGGATTCATACATTTGTTTCAAGATAAAGGCTGCATGCATGATGGTAGCCCACCCAAGTCCCTGGTTTAATATTGTCAGCAATAGAATTTGAAAACAACTGCTCTGAATTTTAAAAGCAGGTTCTTATAATCACTGTGAATGTTGCTGCATCAGTGTTTTGCAGGAAGCTAACGTCCTTGTTCTTTTCATAGACTCATTTTGCTGCTGTGACAAACTGAAGCGAGATTGCAGCATTTACAACATCGGTTGACCACATTCTTCTCTAATTAAAGGGATTGTGCATCCAAAATGCTAAATTGCATCTTTGCTCGATTACTGTGTGCAGTACAATTAGTCCCATGGCAAACAGAGATGGCATTCTGAGCTGTGCTCTGTTTGTAGCTGCCCTATTTTCCAACAAAGTCAATTCCCTGTTTGGATATAGTACTTAAATTAGCAAAGATTCGATGATTTCTTTGAAGGGAGACGGTAAAAATCTCCACTTCATAATGACCTGTAAGTCAATCCACTTAAAACAGCAAAGAGAAACAAACAGGCAAACCAAAAACAAGCACATCAATATTCTTGGAAAAGAACAAGAAAGGAAGACATTAAAAAAAAAACGATAATAGAAAAGGTTTAGGTTTACATTGGTGTCAACACCTGATTCATTAAAATTCTCAGCAAAGATCGTAGCACTGGGTGTGTGGGTTGGATTTCAGCTGCTTGATTGGGCTGTCAGAAGGAAATCAAGAAACCTCTGTGACTGCCATTTATCTACTTAGCTATTTATCTTTTTAGTTTAATGAGACATCAACTCTCAACCTTAAATATAGAAATATGTCTGATGCCTAAATTTGATTTACCATTTGCCCTCATGCCTCATCTAATTTTTTCTGTCTAAAATAGAGACTCAAATAAAAGTGGCAATGACAGACATCTTAAGCTCTCAATCTAATTACAAAGACAAAAGTTAGTTTTGTTTGTTTTGTTTTTCTCCAAATACAAGAGAAGAGTATTTTGAGCTTGATACCAGACGCAGTATGCATTCCACTGAGAAAAGCTGAAGTTTATAATTATCCTGGAGACTGTCAGACTGTCAGTCTGTCACTGTCATGACTCATGACTCATGCTAGAAAACCTGTAACTTTCCCTATCAGAAGAATGTGTGGGGCTTAGATGACCAGTGAAACAGTGCAAGTCACATGACACATCAGCTGACTGATTTAGTTTGTGTCTGCATGGAAGCAGCACAATCAGCCAATAAACTAACACTCATTAATGGACAAGGGCCTCTTGTAATGGTGCTATGTAGACTCATTTTATGCAGAACATCAGATGGGAAGGAGCTTTGCATATTAGCATGTTTCTGTGTGTGTGTGTGTGTGTGTGTGTGTGTGTGTGTGTGTGTGCGTGTGCGTGCGTGTGTGTGTGCGCGTGCACACGTGCGTGTGTGTGTGTGTGTGTGTGTGTGTGTGTGTGTGTGTGTGTGTGTGTGTGTGCGCGTGTACCATTGTGGAGGGTGAGCAGAGAAAGCTTGCTTTCACTGCTAATAATCAATGTTGGCCAATAATGTGTTACTGTAATAATATGACTTAGTAACGAGTAGTGTAACGAATCACTAATAATAATCACTAATAATAAATCACTAATAATAAATAATCACAATTGCAGTAATGACATTATCGTTACCACCAAATAAAGCAACTCATTACAGCCTTACTTTTGTTGATTCTATTGCGTAATTGCGTGGTGCCGCAAAACGACATGCACAGGTGACCAAACAGGCACCTTCCGACCAGGCAGCATGACATAGTTGACAGCAATGCGTGATGTCACTGTGCTAACTTGGAAGATGGAGGGGAAACGGTTAGGTTCGGTTCAGCCGCTGGAGATTTTCCCATGACTGTCTCGTCTGGAAGAAAGGTGACAGTGTCAGTGTCAGATGGGGCGGCTGTAGCTCAGGAGGTAGAGCGGTTCGTCCACTAATCGCTTTGGATAAAAGAGATCGGCTTATATAAACGATGTTTATATAATAAACGATGTTTATATAAGCTTCATGGGAGCCTTTTGCGTTCTGGGACCCCAAGCGACCAGGGATCCAGGACGATGCCGCCCGTCAATATCCGGAAATCTCAAGACCCTGTCCACAAAATCCCTGCAGCAGCCTGACAATCCTGTAGGCCAGAGGGGTTCCCAAACTTTTTAATCTTAGGACTATTGGGTTCCTTGAGACACAAACCCTAACAGGACCCGAAAGATACATTGTGTGTCTCCCTGGGACCCAAACTCACAAAAAACAGACGGTAATGAGTTGCCATGACGACCAGTTGGCGACCCACCCCCCCATGGGCCCGCGACCCAAACTGGGTCCCGACCCATAGTTTGGGAAACACTACTGCAAGAATGGCCGTCCGTCATAGCAGCATTTGCTGACTGGAGCATTCCAGGTCAAATGTGAAAGCCATAATTAATAGGCGAGTTCTGCAGGAAGATGATTGAGGAACCCAGATGAATGTTGTCCCACTGTCTGTGGTTAATGTGCTTCAGGATATGGACCAGCTCACCATAATGGAGGAACTGGCATCCCAGTATGATGTATGAGGACAGCTCTACCCTTGCCCGAGCCAGCTGGCGGCCATTGCCCTCGCAGTGCCCGTGTCCAGTGTGAAGTGTGAGAGAGACTTCTCAACTGAACAGGGCAAGCCAATTATCTGAAATCCTGTTTTGGTTTCTCTCAGTCTCGATCCCGCACCCGGCTCATTTTTGTTATTGTGTCTATTTTGTAGGTGAAGACAGACGTGAGAAACAGGCTGCAGGGGGACCATCTGGCATCATGCAGGCCACCTCTGCTCAAGTTTGGAAACTCTTCTTGTAAAAACAACAACAACAACAAACATTAAAGTGCACTCAGCCAGGCTGCAAACTTTGCACTGAGGCTAAGATACAGTGCCCTCTGTAGTGGGTCAAAGAGCCATTATGTATGGATAATATGTTCAAGATTCAAGATTCAAGATTCAAGATTCAAGATTTTTATTGTCACTCCGTAGTACAAGTATCACGTGTGAAATTCTTGTGCTGTAGACTCCGTTACAACATAGTGCAAAAGATAAAAGATAAATAAATAAAAACAAGAGGCAACAAGCAATAAAGCAGTAAGACACGCTGTGTGTTGTTGTAAATATATCAATACAGTATGTCAATAAATATGTTCTAAAGTTTGTGTGTTGTGTGTTGTTGTAAATATATCAATACAGTATGTCAATAAATATGTTCTAAAGTTTGTTTCGCCGTCAAGTCACTTTATTTCATGTCTTTTTTCATGTCATGTTTGTTTTTAATTTAGTTTTTAAATAAGAGTAGGCGATTTTATTTATTTATGCTGTTTTAAAACCTCTTTAGCATGTGCAATAATCTCCTTAAAGCACTTTATTTTTTAATTTACTACCTTTATTGTCGGTTGTCAGTACTTCTCTTGAAATTGCACTATTTGTGGGCTAGATGCAATCGTCATTTCGTTTCTGCCGTGCCTTGTGTATTGCTTAAATGACAATAAAGCTGAACTTGAACTTGAACTTGAAATTACCTGTTGATATTCACTTCGACCGCCAGTGTACTATGCACCACCCAGGTACAACCAAACCCTTTTGCCCTGCTGTAAAAAAACAAACACACAAACAAACAAACAAACACAAAACTAGAGGAAGCACTGATAAGGCATAGTAAGGTATAAGTCGCACAAACAACACAGCCCCCACCATCTTCTCCTCTGTGCAGACTGTGGAGACCAGCTGACCATAAAAAAAAGAGGAAGGGAAAAAAAAAAATCCATGGTGCAGTTTCTTTACTAGAAGCAGCAGATTGATTCCTGCATCAGATCCAATTGGCAAAGAAAAAGGTCATGGTTATTAAGACATAAAACACTCAATGCTGGATGCTGTGCCCTTCAATAGTATAGATAGCCGAGTTAATTTAAAGCCAAATGTGCATTCCTGAATGTCAACATGGATCAACAGACATGTAATAACTGATTTTATGATTGGATTAGTACTTTGGGATCCTCCCTGGTTTAGGGCTAAGGCATTGTAGCTACTGGCTTACTTTGCACAAGCTTACTGTATTATTCCTGAATCCCAGAAGCTTATAGGAAGAGACTCTGAAAATCTTTGTCAGTGTGGAAAAATCCTGCTGTGTATAGTACCCCCCCCCTCCCCCCCCCCCCCCACACACACACACACATACACACCCCATCCCCCCCCCCCCCCCCCAATGGAATACCTTCCGAGGAGTCTGCTGTTGGACAGATAATGTCATGCTTTTGAAATCCCCACTATGTGTTTGTGCTTTATCTGTATAGTGTGCAGTGCTTTGAATGCCTATTGGGTAAAAAGCCTATTCATCCCATTCAGTATTTGGGGGATTTTTTTTAATGTTTAATATAACTATGTAATATAGACATAGCGTATACACATGTGACATTGTCAATGCATGTTATAGATCTTGGAGGGTAAACATTTTTAATAACTTATTTAATGGGAAATATTATGTACACAACTCAGACACTTACAGACCTAAAACCCAAAGATGCCCCCCCCCCCTCCAGCCCCACACACACACCTCCCTTTTGGCACAATTGGCCGTGTCTCTGGGTGGGAACCGCATGTGTCCTGGTCATAGCACTAGCGTCTCCTCTGTTCAGGGGAGAGGGGAACTGGGGGGAATAGTGTGATCGAGCTCCCACATGCTATGTCCTTCTGGTGAAACTCCTCGCTGTCAGGTGAAAAGAAGCAGCTGGCAACTGCACACGTGTCGGAGGAAGCATGTGTTAGTCTATAACTCTCCCCAGATCGGCAGAGTGGGTGGAGCCACAACTGGGACAGCGGGGGGAATTGGCCAAGTACAATTGGGGAGAAAATGGGGGCATGAGCTCACAACACTTTACTGGTCAAAGGTCAAGGTCACTGTGACCTTTGTGATTTCACACAAATGTTTCACAGGATAAAATGATGAAGGGATTACATTTTATTTAAGTGTTGTCACTTACTTCAACACTTTGCTGGTCAAAGGTCAAGGTCACTGTGACCTCACAAAGGACGTTTTTGGCCATAACTCAAGAATTCATATGCTAATTATGCTAACATTTCACACAATGTCTAATAAAATGATGAAGTTATTACATTGTATGTGGAAGTGCTGTCACTTTCGCACATACCACATTTAAGTTGCCCTAATAACGACAAATCATATTGATTTGTACTCAAAGATACTTGTATGAGTGCAGCATCACTTCCTCTCCCTGACCACCAGGAAAGGGGGCCTCCTGTTCATTGGTTTTGCTGATCTTGAGCTTCAGGTGATTGTCATTGTACCATGTGACCAAGCTCCCTATCAGTCCTGTACTGGAAATTCTTCATTGGAATCAATGAATAATAATCTCCATTTGACACAAATAATACACTTAATACCTTTTATTAAATTCCTTCAAATTCTTTGCGAGAAAGCTACACGTGCACACGCTAAGCATGCAAGGCACGCTAGAAATGAGTACGCAATATTTCTACTTTACCACAAGGTGCTTCTTTGTTAAAAGCTCAATACAACTGTGTGTGTGTGTGTGTGTGTGTGTGTGTGGGGGGGGGTATTTCAGTCTGTTCAGTTCAGTGAGGCCTCTGCTTAGTGCACGTAACTCGTATATGAGGCATTTTATTTCAAAGTGAGAAATCAATCATTTAAAAATGGAACACCTACTCTTGCAAAATGAAAAGAAACACAACATTACTGAAGCTACAGTACTTAGCTTCAGTTGTATTTTTAAAAATAGAGACGAGCATCAGCTAACAAGGTTTTTCTTAAGCATTTTAAAATGAATCCATTCCGTGCCGGATGTGCGCGTGTGTGTGTGTGTGCGTTTTTCACGTCCTTCTGTTCTCCTTCCAAGCACCTCTGATATTGTCTTCACCTGACTTTTTTCCCATCTGCTGTTCTTCTAGACATGATGCTTGCGCGCCCACATTCTTCAATACCCAGGAGGATCTCCTGTAGGAAGGAAGATACAAGGATCAACAATTTTGCTGTACACCTTAACTGCCTCTGTGTGTGTGTGTGTGTGTGTGTGTGTGTGTGTGTGTGTGCGTGCGTGCGTGCGTGCGTGTGCGTGCGTGCGTGTGTGTGTGTGTGCGTGCTTGCGTGCGTGTGTGTGTGTGTGTGTGTGCGTGCGTGCGTGAGTGCGTGTGTGCGTGAGAGAGAGACAGAAGAGAGAGAGAAGACGAAGGGAACCCCTCTCGCTTGGTGACTTTATTATCCTTCTTAATGTGTTTAGCAGGACCTCACTGAGCGTGCGAGGGAGGGGGGAGTGAGAGAGAGAGAGAGAGTGAAGGGGGTGAGGTAAAATATGCTTCACTAGGGTACACCAGTAAACTCCAGATGTCATGTGCTTGGCATGGAGAGTACTGTATGATAAACTGCTATCTGAGGTAGGTATGCTGACGGTATGGGAATGTACAGAAGCATAGCTGTGAGCAGTACGCAGAAACATACAGTACTGAAAATATGCTGTGACTTTGGATAAGGACCGAGGGTGCAGTGCAGGCTTTCTTGGTCACATTGATGCCAGTGCGGAAGTACTAAAAAACTGCAGTTCCTCGAATGGCCACTTGAGGCTGGCTGCAGAAGCGAGGTAGTCCCCATTTCCCCATGTTAAAATGCCGAGTTTAGAGCATAATCAAACACGTTTACAGCCTGGTCAAAAACGGTGTAGCTAATGTCACCTTTCACGACAACTGAGTTTTGATATAACTCACCCGTTTAGAGTCAAATAGACGATGAAAAAGACGAGGTTTTGGGCGTGATCGACAGGTCGCCTGATGACAGGTTGCCTGATCAAGCAGCATCACGATCACAGACCAATACTAGGCGGAGCTGTGGCTCTGTGGGAAACCCCTGGCCCCTAGGCAGAGCTGTGGCTCTGTGGGAAACCCCTGGCCCCTAGGCGGAGCTGTGGCTCTGTGGGAAACCCCTGGCCCCTAGGCGGAGCTGTGGCTCTGTGGGAAACCCCTGGCCCCTAGGCGGAGCTGTGGCTCTGTGGGAAACCCCTGGCCCCTAGGCGGAGCTGTGGCTCTGTGGGAAACCCCTGGCCCCTAGGCAGAGCTGTGGTTCTGTGGGAAACCCCTGGCCCCTAGGCAGAGCTGTGGCTCTGTGGGAAACCCCTGGCCCCTAGGCAGAGCTGTGGTTCTGTGGGAAACCCCTGGCCCCTAGGCGGAGCTGTGGCTCTGTGGGAAACCCCTGGCCCCTAGGTGGAGCTGTGGCTCTGTGGGAAACCCCTGGCCCCTAGGCAGAGCTGTGGCTCTGTGGGAAACCCCTGGCCCCTAGGCAGAGCTGTGGTTCTGTGGGAAACCCCTGGCCCCTAGGCAGAGCTGTGGCTCTGTGGGAAACCCCTGGCCTCTAGGCGGAGCTGTGGCTCTGTGGGAAACCCCTGGCCGTGCGCCGTCTCCTGGGAGCTATGTGAAAAACCAAGATGGCAGCGGCCAAAATGCCAAACTAGAGGCTTCAGAATGGGACATCACAAACCAATGAGTGACGTCACACACACTCCGTCCATTTCTTTTATACAGTTTGCAGAAACGTATTCATAATTAAGATATGGAGACACAGGTTTGGATGGTTACATACGTTTTTTTTATTATTGTGCAGTGTATTCATACGCGTGCATTGCAAACATCACTGATGCTCACTATAATGCAACACCGTTCCCTGGATGAAGTAAAGCAGCTACTTACTCTGTAATCAATATTGCCATCAAAATGCTGCCTATAGCTTGGAAAACTAGAATGCTTTGATAAGTCTTGCAGAGTGTGTCAGAGAAGTGCTGCTGGGCTGCATACATCCCCACGACACGGCTTGTCAAGCGCCGAAGATGAACCGTTATTGATTCAACTCTCAAGGTATCAGAGAACTTTTAGTAGCATAGCGTAGGCAGAGAGCCGGCTACAGGGAGAGAGACACACATACATTACATATACATATACTGTATGTAATAAAGGCTAATGATGTCTAATGGTGCAGAGATTGCTTTCATATGCTTGGGAAATGCTACAGCAGGCAGTGCCTCTTGGGTGGACTGGTTGCTATTTTATTTATCCTTTTGTCTTTATGACTTTCATAACAAAAGCAGTTTTTAATTGCAGCCGGAGCTCTGCCACCACAGTGAGCGCCATTCATTTGAGACGGGTGGAAAACATCATGTTATCAGGACTTTTAGCCTTTGTGCAAACAGCCTTTTTAATTAAGACGGTTCAGTTGTGCTCTGAGCTCATATTTGCAGAGAGAGAGAGAGGGGGGGGGGGGGGTGCGGAGGGGGGGGGGGGGGGGGGGCTGGAATAGACTATGAAAGAGAGAAAGAACAAGGGAAAAGAACAAGGCAAACAAAATGAACAGAGTCAAAGAGAGCAGACTGAGCAATGCTAGAGGACATGAGGTGCTGTTGCCAAAAATATCAAAGACCGGCAACAATTATAACGGTACAAAAAATGGTGACATGTCAAGTACACGATCAGCCTAGCGAGAATACATCTGTGGCGAAGAGAAAGGAAGACTTACGTCGTGCAAACAAAAGCTAAACGGTAGAGCAAAACTCAAAATGTCTGCCATCAGCAGGATATTAAAGTCGTGAGGGCTGACTGACATTACAACAAAACCCCATGCTGCTCGCAAAACCTAAAGATAGGGCCATGCGGTTGAATATGAATAATGTACTCTTCCGAACTACTGTCCATGTCATTGCATGCTGCTGCTGCTGCACCACCGCCCGGAGAACAAAACAATTATGTAATACTGAATTTCAGCATTCACATTATGTTGAGAGGAAAAGGTGACAGAGCCTGGAATGACGGATCAATCCTGAAAGACTCTGGGGGAAAGTGAGATGTTCAGAATGACGTAATAACACTGACAAATACAGCTCATCTGGGTGTAAAGGGTGCAGACAATCATCAGCCCACAAAGTCATTCATTGTCTAAGGAGCAGCTCCCTGTTTGGCATCCGAGTAGCATCCCAGAATAGCATCTAGACTTTGAGTTAGGAGTTGGTTATGTTCAAGAAGGATGACAGATTGAATGTCGCCATAATGACTTCGCACCTAAACGTCCATATAAATATATACATTCCAAATGATGGTGGCGATGTGTGTCAGCATTGCATGGTCATTCATTTCATTAATAATATGCATTATTTCTGGCAGCTGAAAAATACCCCTCAAGTTTTTATTCTCTTTTTTTTGTACACTTTATTTTGATTCTGCTCTATTTCAAATGCATATTTGAAATGGCTTAAGGAGCTGCACAGAGTGCTGCAGCCTACTGTGTCAACATTAACGGAACATTCCAGAGAATGATGTGAAAGGAGACAAATTCAATACGATAACTGTATTTAATACTGCAGGTTAAAGAGTTCATTGTGTTGTACTTTTGCTGTGTTGACATTTTAGTCAACATTTTATATGATATCTTCCAAACTTCACACTTTTTATGATATGCTTCAGACTTCACACTTGTCTTCCTTGCAAGCAAATATGACATTTGGTCCCTTCAATAAATCTAAGTGTGATTCAGTGAAGAGGATCTGCACCCTGTAGGCTATATACAGTATGAGTTCATTTCCAGAGTGATATAATGTTCTTTTATTGAAAAGAAACAAGAATAGATTATGTCCTCACGTTCATCACTCAATATCTAAAATTTAGAGGACCCATCTTTGTTATTTTTTTTTCATTCTTTGTACTCAATCATTTTGCAGGCATCACATTTTCCCTAATGGTGGATATCTCATTTTGGAATCCAACTTTATACGTTAAATTATTTTAATTCTCAGATAACTACTACTGGATTGAAGTGCAATCGGAGCCAACTCGCAAGCACAACACACACACACACACACACACACACACACACACACACACACACACACACACACACACACGCACACACACCTACACACACACACACACACACACACACACACACACACACACACACACACACACACACACACACACACACACACACACGTACACATGGACACACACAATGTATTGACAGCTTTTGCTAGCACGAGACAATGAAAACAATCATTGGAATAATTGTGTGGCACAATCAAATGTGTTAAGGTGGGGGTGACGGTGGGGTAGAAGGCCACTGTTCAAATAAATGGAGTTTTAACGAAAGTTCAGACAGGAAGACTATAATCTGCACTTTACGCTTCCTCAGTTCACTCCACCCCTTCAAATCTGCTCACACGCTCAAAATAAACCTGCCAACTTCCGGGCTTCATTGAATAATCAGCTGTTTGCCGCCTGGTCTCTTTTATCCAATAGCATAGTGTCACATCACCTCTCACCCCCACACACCTCCATTGTAAGTCTATCACATTGCTTTTCACATTGTAAGACAATTAGTGTTAATTTCATCTACGAAAACTATGACGAAGAATTTTAGTCGACTACCTTTTTCCCCAAGACTAAGACGAGACTAAAATGTTTAGACTTTTAGTTTCATTGACTAAGACGAAACTAAAATACTCAAACTTTTAGTCGACTAAAACTTGAGTAAACAAAAAGAGGATGATATTGACTAAATATGATAAGAAGTTTGAACTAACAAGGACATTTGACACAGGACTAAGACTACGACTAAATTTAAAAATAGACAACAAAATTTACACTAATTAGAGACTGTTTCCCCCCCTCAATGCAGCAGTTCAGGTTCCTGTGCTGCAGCATCATAGATCTAGCTGACATTCTCAAAAACAGTCTCAAAAACATTTGCAGTAGTTACAACAGAACCCGCCCAGTCTAAGGGTCTTATCTATATGTGTATGAGGCATTGTGTTCCCAAAATGTACAGCTACTTGCGTGTCTACGTTATATCCAGAGAGGCCTGAGCACTTTCCACACAGCGCAGCCAGCCTCCCTCCATTCTCCCCTCAGCTGCGGGCTGAGCAGGGACTGTAAATACAGTACCAACACAGTCTCACAGAAAATTGTAAAATAGCAACGTTTTGGACCAACGTTGCTATGTTACAATTTCGGCTCGAAAATTGTAAAATGGTAACTTTCTGAGATCTTAGGGTTAGGGTTAGGGTAGGGGGAGGGGTTAGAAACAGAAAATCTCTGCAAACCACGCCCAAACCACGCCCACCTCTGTAGAAACATACGTTACCATTTTACAATTTCAGAGCCGAAATTGTAACATCGCATCGTTGGTCCACAAACGTTGCTATTTTACAATTTTTTGGGAGATCGGGTTGGTAAATACGGTCCACTTGTCGTTGCTACCGCCGTACGCCGACACTGGCCCGGGTGGGCAGAGTCAGCATTAGCTACTTTCCCTGGGAAAGAGTTGCCAACACTGCTTCGAATTACCATTACTAGTGCAAGCGCATCAGCAGATTCAACAGTTTTCATTGACTAAAACTAGACTAAAATGTGAACAGTTTTCATTGACTAAAACTAGACTAAAATACTTATGGTTTTATTTGACTAAGCTAGACTAAAATGCTCAAACTTTTAGTTGACTAAAACTTGACTACCGTAAATAAAAACAGGATGAGGTTGACTAAATATGATAACGACTAACAAGGACATTTAACACGGGACTAAGACTAAGACTAAATAAAAAAATAGCAGACAAAATTAACACTAAAGCCAATCACACGGCTGTTGTCCTCTTAAATATGATTTTTTCTATCCCATTCAGCGTCTCAACTTTGCTGCTGACAGTCTCGCACCCTCCACCTCCACCCTTCTCCACTCAGTTTTCGCAGACCCATCAGATCCTTCAGTCTGAAGAGTCTCATCAGTTTCAGAAGGAGAGGCTTCACCATCGCCACCACCAGTATCTAGACTCTACAGGGGGGGATATAAGTAACTGGCTGCTGCTCTCGGCTGATGCGGC
>NC_139646.1:14181921-14186921 GCF_964638095.1 Poromitra crassiceps
GGAATCTGCGGAAGGGTGAAAGGAAGAATACGGGAAGGGAAGGGGTGATGACAGGATATATGGAGGAAGTATATAGGGCCCTGAAGCGGAGATGAGATGGAGGATGAGAAAAGGAGGGACTGATGAAAGGAGAGGGACAACTATTAGGAACATATTAATTCATACACCTCGCTATCTTTCTCCCCCTCTCTCATCTCTCCCTCTCTCGTTCTGATGGTAAGAGGAGAGAAAGAGGCAGACAGACAGGGATCTGGTAGGAATAGGGGGACATCATGGGGTCAAGTGAGAAGATGGGGTGATGCGGGCAGTGGAGAAAATGGCCAGGTTTTACTACTCAGGCAGGGTGAGGGCCCCCAGACATGGTCCGTGTTGCACAGGACATGTGTTGCAGGACATGTGTGTTGCAGGACATGTGTTGCACTCGTGTTGCAGGACATGTGTTGCAGGACATGTGTGTTGCAGGACATGTGTTGCACTCGTGTTGCAGGACATGTGTTGCAGGACATGTGTGTTGCAGGACATGTGTTGCACTCGTGTTGCAGGACATGTGTTGCAGGACATGTGTGTTGCAGGACATGTGTTGCACTCATGTTGCAGGACATGTGTTGCAGGACATGTGTTGCACTTGTGTTACAGGACATGTGTTGCAGGACATGTGTTGCAGAACATGTGTTGCAGGACATGTGTGTTGCAGTACATGTGTTGCACTCGTGTTGCAGGACATGTGTTGCACTCATGTTGCAGGACATGTGTTGCAGGACATGTGTTGCAGAACATGTGTTGCAGGACATGTGTGTTGCAGTACATGTGTTGCACTCGTGTTGCAGGACATGTGTTGCAGGACATGTGTTGCAGGACATGTGTGTTGCAGTACATGTGTTGCACTCGTGTTGCAGGACATGTGTTGCAGGACATGTGTGTTGCAGGACATGTGTTGCACTCGTGTTGCAGGACATGTGTTGCACTCGTGTTGCAGGACATGTGTTGCACTCGTGTTGCAGGACATGTGTTGCAGGACGCGTTGTGGGACATGTGTTGCACTCATGTTGCAGGACATGTGTTGCACTCATGTTGCAGGACATGTGTTGCAGGACATGTGTTGCACTTGTGTTACAGGACATGTGTTGCACTCATCTTGCTGGACATGAGTTGCACTCGTGTTACAGGACATGTGTTGCAGGACATGTGTTGCAGGACATGTGTTGCTGGACATGCGTTGCAGGTGCTTGCACAGGCACATTGATTGCTCTTGTTGCTGGACAGTCATGCGCGCACGACGTGCACACACGCATAGCCTACAGTCTCTGAGGTTGTTTGATTGGTGAGTCGGTGTCTAGGTCTAGCTCCTGCGCAATGCAGACATGCCAACACCCCCACCACCCTCTCTGTATTTAACGTATCTCTCTCTCTCTCACTCTAATCATGGCCTTAAGGCCTGGTGAATGGACGGCAGAGGTTAACGCTCCCCGGAGGAGGGGAGCGATTGTAAATGAAGCGGAGGTGAAGATGAGCGGGTGAAACAGGCAGATAAAAGAGATGAGGGATGAGGTGGACGTGTGGTGAGAGGGCCTTAAGAGAGACTGACACGAGAGAGAGAGAGAGAGAGAGAGAGAGAGAGAGAGGGGGGGGGGGGGGGAGATCTGAGAATCTCAATTTGAGTGAGGCTATGATCTTTTCCTCTCTTTCCTCCCCTCTCTTTCCTCTTGCTCTGGCATTTCACCCCTGACTGCTCATTATTCTGATGATTGCTGAAGATTGCTGCGCACACAGAATGTGATCTCATTTTCACATAATATCGACACATGGAAATGATTATTAAATATGCCACGGTTTTGAGGCTGGCACGACATCATGTTTGTCCACTCACTAATGATGTGTTTATTTGTGTGACTGCGTGTCTGTTGTGCACCTACTTTTTCTTACCATTTTCAATGGAAAATGTCTTCATCTTCCTTTCCTTTCTTTTGCATCATCTTGGTGCACTTGTCTCCTCATCCCTCCGCCTCTTCTTTTGCAGCCTCGTTCCAGGTCAGATATCGTGCAGTGAGCTCGCCCAAACTTTACTAAGTAGGATGGCTGAACGTAACCCTGGGCCTTGAACCTGTGCTGATGTATGTACACACATGCACGTGCACACACGCACGCACACACGCACGCACGCACGCACGCACGCACGCACGCACACACACACACACACACACACACACACACACACACACACAGCCCCATCAGCCTCTTGTGGCCTACTTCTACTCCATAGAGCTCAACAGTCACATGAAGATCCTTATCTAAAGAGGTTGAAGCAGGACCCGAGCCAACCGCTCTTCCACAGAATCGTGAGCATAAAACATTTGATTCGAAAAAACATCGAAACCCGAGAAGAAGAAAAGTGCTGGGTGCAAGACTTTCTACATATTATATTGTATGGAGTGAAGAAAGTACTCATCTCATAATCCATTCCGGCATTTCTGGCCATCATCAGATTAGCTGATGATTGAGAGCCAGAGCGTTTCAGCCAATGGGAGAGTACTATGAGTGGCGGTGCCATTAGACCACTAGCTCAATGGGTAACGTTACCGTTTAATAGCCGCATTTCATTGGAGGTTCCCAAACAACCGTTTAACGGATTTTAAAATGGGTGCCAGCATGAAAAGAGTGTGACTCGAATGTACTATTTAGTCACGGTTTTAGCCCTTTACGCAGCAAGTGATGAGCTGCGTTCGCCGTTCGTATTAGCCTACCCAGAGACTTTCACTAATGCAGGGATATGAGTGCAGTAGCAGCGTGCCTCGCCAATCACAGACGACCATACAGCGAGCTCTACCAATCACAGACGACCATAGAGCGTGCACCACCAATCACAGACGACCAGCAAGCTCCACCAATCAAACACGTCAATTTTACATTGTCGAATTGTGGGTAGTGTAGTACTTCTCCATGACATCGAATAAAAAACGCTTTAAAATACAGAAGGATGATATCTTAACAGATTTCTGGCTTCTATAATTCTACGTTTCACCACTGGAAGAGCCGTGGTAAGTCTACATTGGGTGGTTACGACATTATGGCTGCTAATCCAAATCTCATTGCAGAATATGAACGGGGAAATACTCTTCCGGGACACTGACGTCACGGAAGCATCACGTGACTGTTGAGCTCAATGAAATAACTAAATAACAGATTGTGCAGCATCACACCTTGGTGACAAGTCTCTGTCTGAAGAAATGTAGTGGCTGCACGCACATGTGTGTGTGTGTGTGTGTGTGTGTGTGTGTGTGTGTGTGTGTGTGTGTGTGTGTGTGTGTGTGTGTGTGTGTGCAAGCGTGTGTGTTTGTGTGTGCACGCGTGTGTGTGTGCACGCGCGTGCGTGCGTGTGTGTGTATGTGTGTGAGTGAGAGAGTGTGTGCCTGCAGGAAATGAGCGATTGCACATCAATCCTATAATAATCCTATCCATACAGTAGTATATGAAGAGAGTCCTGAGGCTGTAGCTGAAAGTGGTGCCAGAGAGGAGAAAGCAGCACTCCTAATTGCACTGGTTTTAGCAAAGGAAGAACAGAATGCTATAGTTTTGGACGTACGTGGCTGATTCGTCATACGTCTACATGTGATGGAGACAGTGGAGCAAAGCACAAAGGCCGACAGAGAATGTAACAAGAAGAGAAATGCTGGGGAGGGGGTGGATGGGATGAGGTGGGGCTGACTGGTGTGTGAAACATTTTTCTCCACCCAAAAAAACATTTTTATCTGTCTTTGTTAGTTTAATCCTTTGCATTGTAACTTGTAGTTCCGCTGCAATAGATCTATCTTTGCGTTAAATTGAAGTACTCATCGTAATCGTAATCAAACTTAATTATTGTTTTGTACATCGTCAATTCAGGAAATACATCAATTATAAGTCGAGTCGGGGAGCCTTTCTCTGATGTTCCTGCCATGCACTGTGCATCTGATCTATAATAAAAAATAGTACAGAGATCTCTAACTATGCCCTTATTGAAGATACATTTACTAGACATTTATACTAGAACTCTCCACTGTAGCTATTTTATGGCTCATTATGCACTCCAGTCATGAACCTTCCACCTTGTATGCAAAATAAGCCACTGTCAGAGCATCAAAACAGCCTAGAGGGCTCTGCAGAAAGCTATAGCCACTAGGTGACATCAACCATGCTCTCCATGCATGCCAATACACACCCTGGGCAGCTCTAACACACCAAACGTTGACCCCACAGCCTCGGCGAGAGGTACGTGTCACTCTCTGGCCTCTCCCAGAACACGTCGAGGTTAAAGTTCAAAGGTCACAGCTTGTCTCCGCTCCGGCACCTCATTGGGTGGGACATGTTTGGTTTGACTGTGCCTCGGGGGGCTTTCCACTTCTATGACCCGGTGTGCAGCTAAATCCCCTCCCCCCCCCGTCCCCCTCACATCCTGTCTCTCCACCCTGCCCGCCTGCAGCCGCCCTCAAGCAAAGCGACGTCCAATTTAATTAGTCCCGTTCACCTCTTTTCGGGTTTTCCGTCTCTGCTCCTCTTTTGTCTTTCAAAGGGCCTTTCTTCCACACGGCGCTTTCCTGCCCTTCGCCGGCCTCATTTGCTGCTGCTTGAGCTGTAATCATGCCAGAGGAGTCGCTGCGCCTCTGCACCAAAACAATAATATGTGAATTAGTATTTCCACAGTTATTATAGCTGCTGAGCACATTCTGCTTTCTAGGTATTTGTTCTGCATCTTCCCCCCCCCCCCCCATTGTGTTGTTTTAGTAGAGATGACAGGAGCGAGACAGATGAAGAAAAGAAAGACCAATCGGGAGGCAGTCACCGCAAGTGTGAGTAAACTAGTTTAAGACCTTTTCTTTTAATTAACTTGCTTTTTTTTAAAAACAGGCTATTGACAACCTCCCGCCCACACCACCACCACCACCACCACCTCCTCCATACTCACCCACGGAATAGCACTCCTACACTTTATACTTACAACATGTAATACTCTTTTATCATATTTA
>NC_139646.1:14191921-14276921 GCF_964638095.1 Poromitra crassiceps
ATACACAGGTAGCCACAGACCGTGAGGTTAGAGACAGATAAATACACAGGTAGCCAGACCGTGAGGTTATATAAATACACAGGTAGCCACAGACCGTGAGGTTAGAGACATACAGAGCCACAGACTGTGAGATTATATAAATACACAGGTAGCCACAGAGCGTGTTCGTCAGCTGGGACTCAGCTCCTGTGATTTGCCCTCCTCCTTGACCCTTTCCAGATGGACAAATAGCCTATAGGATATTCAAGCAGCATGAATACCTGGCTTTTCACTGATACACAAACACAGTCTTGTCATAACTGTTGTATCCCCAGGATAAGCTGTGACATGACCTGAAACTTTCGGAGGCAGGGTTGTCTGGCGGTTAGGTCACCGATTTGAAATCCCACAACAGCCAATCAAAACACTGACGCTCCTTAAGGAATGCAGCTCTTGGAAAACCTTGATCTCTGACCCTGCTGGTAAAATGCATGAACGTGTGTGTGTGTGTGTGTGCATGTGCGCGCGTGTGCTACGAAACAAATTATTTCACTGTGTGTCATATGGAGATTGAAGTGCTGCAGAAGTTTAAACGTGTTTATACTTGCGAGGGCAAGCGTCTACATGTGCTGATGTCATTGAGAGTCTGTATGAACTTGTTGAACTGCTGCTAACCCTTATAGTCCAGCTTGAGGCCTACAAGTTGCTGTTCCTGCTGTGCTGTTAATCACATTTCCCTTTTCCATTTATTGTAGAGTTGGTAGTAGTGTTTGGAGATTTGATTGTCATTACTTCTCTCTCTCTCTCTCTCTCTCACACACGCACGCACGCACACACGCACGCACGCACACACACACGCACGCACGCACACACACACACACACACACACACACACACACACACACACACACACAGTGAAGGAAGACTCACCTTATAGACGGTTTTAACTTGACAACAAAAACATTCTAAATTGAACCCCGCTCACTTCCTGTTGCAGTGTTTGCTATGGACATAAAAGAAAAAAAAACATTCAAGTGCAGGACTGACCATTCCGTGAAAACCGTCTATACAGCTGAGCAGCGAAAACAAAAGTAGCGATGTCGAGTGAATATTTCTGCAGTTTGCCGAATGCTGAGAAAAAGGAAGTGCTGTGGGGTTGCGCTCTGGTGAAAACCGTCTATAGGTTACTAATTTTTCTGTGAATTAGTTGGGGAATAAGTCAGGTGATTGAAGCATCACGTCTCTTTTATAATTTCTGTTCCTCATCATTTCTCATGGTTCTTATAAAGTGATCAAACCACTCAGATTTTTCTTGATGTTTTTCTTCAGAGAACACCTGTGACAGTTAATCCCAGCTCTTCCCTGGAATAACTCGCTGAAGCACTGCAAAAGAGACACCTTGTTATTACAGATTACATCGAAGGGTGATTACCTTCCCTCCGCTAAATTGGATTTTGTCACATAGTAGTGAAGCCAGTTTTATTAATAGACAAAATAGAAAGCCTTACCTTAACACATCTAAGGCAGTAAATGTAATTATCTTTAGATGGAAACTCCAGCTTTGGTGTCAACATTTTTTAATAAAGGGGATAATTTGTCCTTTTAATGGAATTTACCAAGAAGAAACTCCAAAGTTGATTGGTTAAGTTGGAAACTGGTTTAGTTAACTGATCAAGAGATGCTCTGTGTGGTTTTTACCTGCATTTTAACTGTAATTCACTCAATCATTTGTAAGTCATGCAATCATTCTTGATCCTGTGTGATTGAAATACTACTTACTCGTGCTTCTCTTCTATAGCTTTGCACCAAAGGTAATAAAATATTTAAGCTTTTCAAGACAGAAGTTATTTGTGACCTTGCTCAGTCTGGACAGAAAAGGGGAGAGAAAAAAGATATTAAATGTGATTTTTTTTCTAATCAGATCCAACCACATTAGGAAGTGTTGGAATGCAATTCCAATCGGATTTCTACAGATGCGTCTGAGTCCAGACACTCCGGTCGCTCAAATAGGATTTCAATTTCATTTTTGCGTCACTCGCAATTAGGGATGTTAACCTTTAGTCGGTTAATTGCTGCTAAGAATTTAACCGATTAAACATGTATTGTAACCGACAATGTGTTTTGTGTATCATTTCTCCAGAGCTCACGCTGTACTATTAACCTTTATACCAGCAGTAGGCGTACTTCAACCAAATTACTGGCAAAACAGAAAGTGAAAGTGAGGCAAGAAAGTGAGGCAATTATAAAGCAGTCAAACGGTCAAAGAATACAATGTGTGAGATGTAAATATTGTGACACATTCTCAAATACAGCTCCAGTACATCATCAATGTTGTACCACCTGAAAAGTCAGCACCTGACAGTTGCTGTCTGTGCAAGGTGAAACTGGAAACATCTTCGTTAGCAATAAGCTGTAGTGATGTGTGTGCAGAGACAACAACTCAGAGGATTTACTTCATGTTGGAAAAGGACATGATGCTGATAAACAAGTGTGGTTGGAAAGGGTCCCGGGTCCCCAGTGTGAAAGCACCCTAATACACTCACTTCTACACTGCTGACACTTTTCTTCAATAGCTCAAACTTGTCTGCTTCCCCCAAACATTTTAAGGGGCATTCATACATTCACATAAAAACAATATATCCACAATACAAATTAATTTAGAGAATATTAGAGCCACAGATGAAAGGAACTTGCCAACATGGTAGCTCTTTCAAACACAATGCAAATCTTTCAATTAAATGTGCATAGATTTCCACAAATCTCTCTTTAATCCCCTACAATAGACCCTTTTCACGGGAGCCATTTTGTGTCGAAAAGGCAGGGTACACACAGGTGCAGGCAAAACACTAATGAGGGTTTCCAACTTCCAATCATGGAAGTTAGTGGACTGTCCTGTACAAAACTTATTTCACGTTTTTTTTTTTGCAAGACTGCACCGTTGCGATGTAATCGATCGTTTTGTGTGTGTGTGTGTGTGTGTGTGTGTGTGTGTGTGTGTGTGTGTGTGTGTGTGTGTGTGTGTGTGTGTGTGTGTGTGTGTGTGTGTGTGTGTGTGTGTGTGAGAGTGAGTGAGTGTGTGTGTCTATGTACAGGAGCCTGTCCCATAGAAGAGCTCATTTCTCAATTGTGAAGCCAAATCGTCTTTGTTAACGAGCTGCCCATCAACAACATGATCAATGCAATCAGACTCTTAATCACATTATGTACAGACTAATGTGAAGAAGAAAAGGTACTCAGACCCTAATTGGTTAGAGCAGGAAGAATAATAATTGCCTCTATTACTTCCACATATGGCTCATCAGTATTGCAGCACTGTTGTTCAGTGACTTGTTTCCCTGGGTGATGAGATGAAGAATGGATAATTTGTTCACGGTGAGTTTTAATAACTTTGCACAGAATAAACACATAGCATCAGTAGGCTACTATTCCTACACTTGTGTAGACTATAACAGCATGAGAAGTGTGCATGTGTCAGTGAGAGAACGCGAGAGTGATAGAGAGAAAGAGAGAGAGAGAGGGGGAACAGAGAGAGTGTTGCTTGTTACATTTTATGTGAAGATGCTTTTGACTGAACGTGAGTTTTTCTGTGCATTTGGAGGCTTTTCAGGTGTAGGCTATGTGTGGCATGCATGCAGCATGTATTATAAAGGGAAGCTGCTCTCACCAGTTTGGCTGGGGAAACCAGGATTAGCTCAACAACAGATATTTGGTTCATAAAGCAGTAAGCAATTTCACACCTTTTTGCCCGGGGGAACCTGATTGTAAGGGAGGGCGAAATGGACACCATGTCAGTGTGTAATACTTCTTATGGAGGAAAGGTGGAACAGAAGGAGATGGAGGAAGGGTGAAGGAGGAGGAAGTTGGCTGGGTCTCAGACTGGTATGGTTTATTCAGTGTGCTACTTACATGATAATCCAACACTCTCCCTCTTCACGTTGCTTAAAGGGCCACTTCGCCAATTTTCAACCAGCTTTGTACCATTTGAAAATCGGTAGGATATGTGCAAATGAACAATGTTTAAAGTCCCTGGAAACCAAAATCCACAAAAACGTTCTAACTATGTTATTTAGGGTCTTATGTTAGTAATTTTGTGCCTCCGAAATTATTATACATTACTTTCAACCCAAAGCCTTAAAATCGCCACTTTTCTACAAGATTCTACAAAGTACTTCCTCATTGAAGACAGCAGTGCGTGAGGTGCTAAAACGCAGGAGCTTATG
Organism: Poromitra crassiceps; assembly: GCF_964638095.1. Taxonomy (NCBI): domain Eukaryota; kingdom Metazoa; phylum Chordata; class Actinopteri; order Beryciformes; family Melamphaidae; genus Poromitra; species Poromitra crassiceps. The sequence goes on from NC_139646.1 coordinate 14,196,121, forward strand.
ACGTCATAAGCTCTATATAACCTTTGTACACGCGCGCAATCCGCACCCACCTATGGCAAGTCCGTTCTTTGCCCCCAGTGACAGCGCTCCCTTGCTGTCCGTCTCCCTCTGTGTGCGTCTGCCAAGCGCTATGCTTGTGAGATTAGCAAGGTGTCGGGTTTCAGCCAGGCCATGTGCTTCTCTCTCTCTCTCTCTCTCTCTCTCTCTCTCTCTCTCTCTCTCTCTCTCTCTCTCTCTCTCTCTCTCTCTCTCGACTAGTGAGAGAGAGCGAGAGACACACAGGCTGGTGGCTCTCTCACACACACACACACACACACACACACACACACACACACACACACACACACACTCGCAAGTGCTGTGTAACTTGATCTCTTTCTCCGTTTCCCTCCCCCCCCTCTCTCTCGCGCTCTCTCTCTCGGAGGAGATAAATGTCCCTGCTGCAGACGGACACGCCCACACATTCCGCGGGAGAAAGTACACTCTAAAAAATAATGAAATCTCATGCGTTTTGCCACACCTGTCAAACCTAAATTTATATACTTTGCAACGTTCATCATCGTTCAAATTTGGCTGGTAGCTTATTAACATAGGGTCCTGTGATGTGATGAACTCAAAATGCTAAATAATAAAGAAATATTTCTGGTTTCCAGGGACTTTAACTTCTCCTCCATCTCGCCTGGACCTAAGAACATCCTGGTCCAAATGATGTCATAATGATGTCATTTGCATTTTGTTTTCCCATGGTGTCACTATACCAAAGAGCATGGAAGGAAAGAGACGAAACTCCGGCCATTTTTGGAAACAGAATGCGCCTCGCAGTGGTCAGCTGCGGTAGCGCGGGCCCCTATAATCAGCCTCTCTAAACAGTAACTCAACGGGAGAACACTCTAAATTTCGTGGATTCACATCTTTTCTGGGCGTACTGTAAATCTTGATTGAAGTGGTGTAGTGCAGGGATGTAAAACAACAACCATATTGTGGAAACTAAGCAAAATTTTTCTTTTTTTTCTTTTAGTTTTTTCAAGATAAATAGTAAATGCAAAGGACCCGAGGTTAAAACCACGGCAACACACTTCTGACGGAGTGGACGACAGCCGCATTAGCTATTTATCTTGAAAAAACTAAACAAAGAAAACGAAACATTTTGCTTAGTTTCCACAATATGGTTGTTGTTTTACATCCCTGCACTACACCACTTCATTCAAGATTTGCAGTAGCCTACGCCCAGAAAAGATGTGAATCCACGAAATTTAGAGTGTTCTCCCGTTGAGTTACTGTTTTGAGAGGCTGATTATAGGGGCCCGCGCTACCGCAGCTGACCACTGCGAGCCTGTGCGAGGTTCTTTTGGCGCTGTCACGCTTCCAAAAATAAAAAATGGCGGAGGCTGCTGGGCGCTGATGTTGCAATGGGGCAATATGGAGCTTTCAGTTCTTTCCATAAAAGTTCTTTGACTATACTGTCACTATCACTACTACGATCACTATCATTTTGCTCTCTCTACCTTCATTTGCAGTACTTCCTGCACCAAATGACATGATGTAATTTGGTGCAGGAAGTCCTAATGAACTGGGAGCTCTCGGGTCGAGGCCAGATGGAGGACAGTTTGTTCATCTGCATCTACCACTGATTCTGTAATGATACAAGCTGTTTGAAAATCAGCAAAGTGCCCTTTAAGATAAAGGAGGGCTACTGTGAAGAGAAGCAACTTGAATCTCATCATCTCCATAATCACCTCATCCCTGAATGAAACAGAATTCCATCCAGACTAGAGCATGTTCACCAGGTGTCTGCTCCATCCAGACTAGAGCATGTTCACCAGGTGTCTGCTCCATCCAGACTAGAACATGTTCACCAGGTGTCTGCTCCATCCAGACTAGAGCATGTTCACCAGGTGTCTGCTCCATCCAGACTAGAGCATGTTCACCAGGTGTAGCTGCTCCATCCAGACTAGAGCATGTTCACCAGGTGTAGCTGCTCCATCCAGACTAGAGCATGTTCACCAGGTGTCTGCTCCATCCAGACTAGAGCATGTTCACCAGGTGTCTGCAAATGAAAAATCACACTGTTTATAAACACATTGTGAAAACTGGCTGCCTATTTGGCTGTGTGGTTCAGCCTGGGTTTGTGCTGCCATAGCCAGACACTGGCCTGTGCCTCAGCCAGTGCCAGTGGCCAGTGGCCAGTGGCCAGAGCCATGCTCAGCCCTGTCAGATTGGCTAACAGATGGCCTTCAACGGGCTGGATCCCGCCTGAGTGCTTTCAGAACGAGCGGAAATGCAATGACAAGTGATGAGAAGTTCAACATGCTGCGACTGCAGAATGGGCGTGCGTGGAGCCGCAGGGAGTGATGGCAGAATGGAAGGGAGAGTACAGAAGCAAGGAGGAGATGGGAGGAGATGGATTGGGAATGGAATATGAAAATGAGAGGATAGCAAAGTACAGGAAGACAGATTAATTTACAAGGAGAACATTTGAGACAGACAGGTAGACAGACAGAGAGAGGGGAGAGAAGAACAGAGCAGTAAGCGAAGGGGTGGATATGATAGAGGTCATCTGTCGCTGGAGACGGGGTTGACTGACATCTCTGTGTATTGTGAGCTCTGACAGCAGAATCTGATACTATCCCCTTGGCTACAGCCTACAAGTGCAATTCCCATGTCTTTATATGGACATGAGAAATGTGTAGTTGTTATGGTGTCATATCTTAAAGGTCATTGTTTTACTCTGCATCCCATCTCTGACCATCATACTTCTATACATCTATACTCCTTTCGTCCTTTCGTGTGTAGATTTCGTCTACACAAATGTATGCACAATACTGGGTATGGAGGTTGCCAAAAGAGCTAGTTTGAATCCCTGGACTGCATGCAGAGGAAATAGGTGGGGAATGACAAATGCTCTCAAAACCTTTAGACTACATCTCAAATGTGATCAAATTCAACTAATTACACAACCTATATGTAGCAAGAATCGCATGAGCAAAAAGAGGGACACATAGGATTAAGGAAATGTGTCTCTTAAACTGGGAAAATGTAATGGATTGGTCCCACCTCCCCTTCATTTGTAAGAGACAGGTACTGCCTGCCACTAGAGGAGACGGTATCATTCCACAAAATACGCCCCCCCCCCGCCCTCCTTCCCCCCAGCATTCCCAGTCAAAGCATCACGTTTGGAACGCACTACCTATTTATCTTGATTGATGCAATTCTATATCAGCTCATTCATCTTCCAGGAATCTAATGTAAAATAAAAACAGCTAAAAGAAAATCATGCATGGCACACAACTCCTGTGTGCTTCATGGCCACTTGCGTGCATGTGTTTAAATGTATCCCATAGTGTCCTTGTATGTTACACTGTTCACATGTGTTTAAATGTATCCCATAGTGGCCTTGCATGTTACACTGTTCTCATGTGTTTAAATGTATCCCATAGTGTCCTTGTATATTACACTGTTCTCATGTGTTTAAATGTATCCCATAGAGTCCTTGTATGTTACACTGTTCACATGTGTTTAAATGTATCCCATAGTGTCCTTGTATGTTACACTGTTCACATGTGTTTAAATGTATCCCATAGTGTCCTTGCATGTTACACTGTTCTCATGTGTTTAAATGTATCCCATAGTGTCCTTGTATGTTACACTGTTATCATGTGTTTAAATGTATCCCATAGTGTCCTTGTATGTTACACTGTTCTCATGTGTTTAAATGTATCCCATAGTGTCCTTGTATGTTACACTGTTCACATGTGTTTAAATGTATCCCATAGTGTCCTTGTATGTTACACTGTTCTCATGTGTTTAAATGTATCCCATAGTGTCCTTGTATGTTACACTGTTCTCATGTGTTTAAATGTATCCCATAGTGTCCTTGTATGTTACACTGTTCTCATGTGTTTAAATGTATCCCATAGTGTCCTTGTATGTTACACTGTTCACATGTGTTTAAATGTATCCCATAGTGTCCTTGTATGTTACACTGTTCACATGTGTTTAAATGTATCCCATAGTGTCCTTGTATGTTACACTGTTCACATGTGTTTAAATGTATCCCATAGTGTCCTTGTATGTTACACTGTTCTCATGTGTTTAAATGTATCCCATAGTGTCCTTGTATGTTACACTGTTCACATGTGTTTAAATGTATCCCATAGTGTCCTTGTATGTTACACTGTTCTCATGTGTTTAAATGTATCCCATAGTGTCCTTGTATGTTACACTGTTCTCATGTGTTTAAATGTATCCCATAGTGTCCTTGTATGTTACACTGTTCTCATGTGTTTAAATGTATCCCATAGTGTCCTTGTATGTTACACTGTTCACATGTGTTTAAATGTAGCCCATAGTGTCCTTGTATGTTACACTGTTCTCATGTGTTTAAATGTATCCCATAGTGTCCTTGTATGTTACACTGTTCTCACGTGTTTAAATGTATCCCATAGTGTCCTTGTATGTTACACTGTTCACATGTGTTTAAATGTATCCCATAGTGTCCTTGTAGGTTACACTGTTCACATGTGTTTAAATGTATCCCATAGTGTCCTTGTATGTTACACTGTTCTCATGTGTTTAAATGTATCCCATAGTGTCCTTGTATGTTACACTGTTCTCATGTGTTTAAATGTATCCCATAGTGTCCTTGCATGTTACACTGTTCTCATGTGTTTAAATGTATCCCATAGTGTCCTTGTATGTTACACTGTTCACATGTGTTTAAATGTATCCCATAGTGTCCTTGCATGTTACACTGTTCACATGTGTTTAAATGTAGCCCATAGTGTCCTTGTATGTTACACTGTTCTCATGTGTTTAAATGTATCCCATAGTGTCCTTGCATGTTACACTTTGCCATTCTCAGTTTTTAATGCATGCTCTGGATGTTCTCTGTTGTATAATTAATATTTGTACATCCTATGGCTCATTCCTGTGTATTGCTAGTTACTGTCACTTTCAATATCATGTTCACTCAGCTGCAGGGCTACAGATGATAATTACCCTCTGGCTAATTGTGGCTAATTTTACAATCATGTGTATTAAATAAATAAATGAAATAAGATGTCATAAATAATAAATAAAGCTTGGACAAACATATTTTATGAAAAATCATCTACAGTACAATCCATCCATCAAATGAAAGATCAAAGAAGGGCCTATTCTTGTGTGAGAGCAATGGACTGCAACACTCACCATGCAATCATCTTGACATGCAATAGCCCACCTCACAGCATGACGTGAGATTGCATGTGGATGCCATGATATTACATGAAAGAGTATTGTGACATGCGGTGCAATCAATAAGTGATATTGTAGTATGTCAATGCTCTATGAATAGTAAATATCTGTTAGAGGTCATCTGTATGTAAACAAAGACATTATGTGTATTCAGCTTCAAATTGTAATCTGATCACATTACACTGTTCAGCACTACCCACAAGCAACATGTGTGTCAGCAGCATTGATAAGTTCTGAATGGCAATGAAATGCTTACATTTACAGTTCAAACACACAGAGCCTCTTCTCACTGAGGGGTATGCGTCTTGGTTTGGCTGCATGAGGCTCGGGGGCCCCCAACAGATCCCTGATATTGAAATTGATTTGTCTGGCATTGATTACTCCCTGCACCAGCTGTATATCCATGTTTCATTATTTGCTATTGTCTCTCACTTTCTTCCTCAGTGCTCCACCTCCGCCTGCAGCAAAGCAACTACTCCCCCATAGAAACAAAGTCTGCCAAACAATCACTCTTCTGAAAAGAGAAAGAAGGCGCGTGGAAAATTGGGATGATCCATAAATCTGCGAGACGGAAAAGAAAGTGGGCATGTTTCTTTCTTTCTCAAAAGGAAACTTCCACCAAAGAGCTTGTCCCACTCTCTTTAGAACAGAAGATGAGCTCCCGTTCCCTCCTTTCTTCCTCCCCTCTCTTCCTCTCCTCTCTTCCTTATAGTACAATAATTCTAATTATGTTCAGACAACTAAACATGCCGGCTCTTAGGACAGCACAGATAGGGGGAAATTGGCTCATTTGCACAATAATAAATGTAGGTTTGAGCCCATAGAAAGCCTATTAACATTTAAATGATACAAGGACGTTATCTCTAAAGTGTGTGCTTATCCAGGGTGGCTTTCTGCCTGGATGTGCAACGAATGATCAAACAGGCGCGCGTCTGTCTACGCCCCGCGCCCCTCTACGCCCCGCGCCCCTCACTGCCACGCTGACAGCCCTGCTGACAGGCCTTTGTAATTGGGGAGAAAGGGAGGCAGGGTGGGGAAGGTTGAAGGAGGCGGTAAGGGGGGGGGGGGGGGGGGGGGCACGGAGGAGGAAGGAGACGGGGAGGAGCGGCTGGGTGGGAGGCAGATAAGAGGAGGGTGGAGGAGCTGCAAGTGGTGGTAAAAAGGTTTGACGGAGGCGTAGAAGGTGAAGAGAGAAGTTTGCTGGAGGAGAAGAGAGCACTGGGAGAAAAGGGTGATGGGAGGAGAGAGAGAGAGAGAGAGAGAGAGAGAGAGAGGACTATAAATACCTTATCAATGTCTGGACTTCAGCACTTGTGTAATGAGTGTCAGAGATGAGCAGGTTAACTCTCAGACTCAACAGAGACAAATGCATACAAAGAGATTCCTAATGATGATGGTGAAAGCCAGAATGCCGAGGGGAAATGCTAACATGTAATATTTAAACTGGCTGTTGAAATATGCTAGAGGACATGCAGGCAGTACAGAACAAATGCACGCCCTGCAGCTAAAGACAGAACTGACATTTTTGAGCCATAAATGATTGTGGTTGTTTATCCCATCTTTTAATGCAGTTTTAATAAGGCATAATATTGTGTAAACGCCAAAAATGAACATAACATAAATAAACTTTGGAGTTAAAAATTGTAAATAAAATCGAGAACACAACTTAAGTGAGATCTGAACATTTCAGACATTTTGTCCCTCTACTGTACTGTACTTTTCCATTACTTGAGTTACTGTGTGCGTATGCGTAGCTAAAGCTAATGACATGTGTGGGGGCCCCTTGGACAACTTGACTGAGCTATGATTTTCCTCTTGTATCCAATCAAAAAGCAGGCAGTGACCTCTGCGGCAGCGCAGTGAGATGGATACTAAATGGCAAATTAAAGCCACATTATGTTGTTTTTCTATTTGGGGAAACTGTGCCCTCACAGTTACAGATGCTTATGTTAATAAATGCTAAACTTCCCTGTTTGTATGTTCAGATATCAGCCTTATTTTACTGTTTCTGCTTCTACTCTCTACTTTACTTACCTTTCTGTTGTGTTTATAACTGATTCACTTGGAAACAATGGGCTATATCTTCCCAAAAGCGCTAATTTAGCATTTGCGCTCTTTTAACGCCGTGCGCAATGCAAATTGGGGGCGGACACAAGCGCATGCCTGTGATAATTGTACTGGGCATTGGCTGCCACAAGCCAAAGCAGGCGTTTCAGCGCTAAAATGTGGTGATAGATGGCATTATGCTATCGTCAGCAGCGCGCAATTACTTTGCGCTAAGAGCTTTGAAAAGGACCTCTTACGCGCAAATACCTCTCTGCACTGGGTTGCGCACCATAATCTCCATGCAGCGCACCGTAGTGCAAGTAAAATCCTTTTTGGATATGTCATTACGCACCACAGCATGTGAGCGGAGCGGAGCGTGGAGCGGGGATTTTGGCTTGAGCGGTGAGCGGGGACCAGAGCGGTACCAGAGCGAAAGTTGGAGCGGCACCGATCACCCGTTCAGTACCGATCAGTCCCGCTCCAGTTTCGATCACAACATGTTCGAAACAGAATGCATCGGTGCGTGGCTAATTGAGCCACATGTGAAATCTCCCAGCATGCATTGAGGCTAATACATTTCGACAAGAAATAGCAGCCAAATCAGCCTAAATAGGCTAAGTGGTAGATAGAAATAATGTTTATGTTAGCACAACATGCAATTGTAGAACATTTCAATATTGGACAAAATAAAACATAGAAATCAAAACACAACCCTATGTGAAACATATATGTAATCCAGGTGCTATTATATATCCCTCGCAGATTTAATGTGATTTGGATGAGTGACAGCCTCTACTGTGATGCACTGTGATCTCCGCTCCAATAAGACTTCTTTTTCACTGACACTATTTTCTTGCCACCTGCTGCAAGACGAGAAGGAAGAGAAACGAACATGCAGCCGACTCTGCTGAGCTCATGTTATTTGTAGTGAGCAATGCACATTGCCCAGGTGTTTAAACGCAACTTAAAACACCCTGGCCTTTTTATCTCTTTTATTCTTTTGAGTGGAGCGGAGCGGTGAGTGCGAGCGGGTGAAATCTGTACCGAGTGGGGAGCGGTCTGGAGCGGAGTGGTCTTGAGCGGCCGTGAGCGCTGGAGTGGGTGGAAAGGACCGCTCTGGGAGCGAGGAGCGGTAATTATCACTGCTCCGCTTCGCTCACATGCTCTGTTACGCACAGCCTTGTCATGCCAGGACATCAAATTATGCTCCTAAAATTGGGTATTAGCAGATAATTCAGTGAGGCAATCAACTATAACTCACTGAGAAACTTTTATCACATTGCAAAGAGGGAAATGAATTGAGAAAACTTGTTGGACAATGGACATAGGCTATTTACCTTCATAACCACCCGGAGGGTCATTGGCACCACAGATGATCTGTCAATAAGCTCTCTCTGTCCTCGCACGAGTGAGTACACTCTATTACGCATGGAGAGAATTACAGCATATTGCCTCGCGCAAACAGCCATTGCAAGACGGGAATCTGATTGGTTTTGATTTCCATAATGCCCAGCCTTGCCTGGCCACGCCTCTGAATAATTCTGGTAGTTAAGACCGCCCAAATCCCGTTTGCACAGGCATTTTGGGGCGCAGATGATTTTGGCACGGCTTTAATTTGCGCTTGCGACACGTGCCGTGAACCTTTCCGCATCCCGGCCGAGAATTACATCCCCAACATATTTCGGGGCTGTTTTAACTTAGAAATCATGGAGGTCACGTCTACCAGACAATTATATCACTTTTAAACAGTTACATTTCTGTATAAATCATTACAAGTATGCTCCCGTGAGGTGGGGATGCTTTTTTTTGCTGCTGGGCGGGGGAGCAAAACTCGGCAGAACACCTGGCGGATGGCGCAAGGCGGAGTGCTATCTTCTGTGCCTTAAGGCGCGCGCAAACAGGTGCGCAAACGCTATTAGGGGATAGCGCCTGTCGGAAGATAGAGTCCAATTATAGCTCCAAATCTTCCCAAATGTTGTTGTCTCGACTTGTTTTAGAGAAGTGGCTAATCGTACCGCTAATCAAGCTAGCATGCGAAACACGTTTCACTTCCTATATTTACTTTGCAATAAAATCGGGTCCTTACTTTGCCAAACCTTTTAATTTGAAGGAGCTGTGTGGTCTCCGCCGCTCCAGGACGCAGCCACCAAAAAAACAGTGCAGCAACAGGCTTTGGGAGGGCGGTCTGGGAATGATTGAGGTGCCACTCTCCCTATTAGAAGTCACTGTACCATGAAAATGATTAAAAAGCTGCTATATCAAGAAAAAAAAAAGTTGCATAATGGGGCTTTAAAAACCTGGGAACTTGGTGAGCTAGAATGGGTTTGCCTTGTCCAATATGTCCATTATGGAAGAAACTTTGACCTAATTTGACAATTCTAAGAGTTTATCTGCAGCAGCGCGGTGGGATCAGACAGGATTCTGATAAAAAAAGAGCATAGGATTGAGGCAAAGTGTTCATTGCACAGGATATAGGATTGATTACAGTTTGAAAAGAATACGGTTTCACTCACAAAAGTGCGACTGGAAATACCAAGTGGCGTGTCATTTTGTTCCGCCTTTCGTTCCGCCAGTGGAGGTAGTAACAGAGCCAAATCAACGTCTGTTTAAAAGGGTAAGCTGGAAAGAGGGGATCGAAGCTCAGCTCATTCATAAAACATGATAGGAGGCAGACAGGGGCCGAAACCCTAGGCTCGCCCGCTGAGCGGGCTCGCCGCACACAGCTCGGCCGCTACACGGCCTCGCCCGGAGCTCGGCTGTTTTTGTCCCACTGATGATCAGTGATGTCAGTGACTTCATATTGACCAAAATCATCTTATGGCATCACTGATGATGTCCACATCTCCATGGCAATGACAGAACGTCATGCTGGAATGCCAGCTCGGCCTGTGTAAAAGCATTTTCTGTGTAAAAAGGCAATTTGTGTGTAATAAGTTGATTGTGTGCGTGAATGTGTAGTAGGGCCTTATATTCAAATGGAGGGGTGTTGTATCTGGACTTCTCTAGGTCAAATAAGGTCAAGAGCTAATAATGCTCATTAAATGAGGCAGGGCTTAGACACCCACCCACATGCACACGCACACGCACACACACACACAGAGCTCTCTCTTTCTCTCTGGTGGGAACGCAGTTTACCTCTTCAAACCTCATTATCATACCAATAACAAGTAGACAGCTAAAGCTAGTTTGTTAAAGGTATTGTAATCATCAATTAGAAAGTTGGCTGTGTGTGAGCTAGTACAATCTCTCTCTCTCTCTCTCTTTCACTCTATCTTGCTCTCAAACTTGAATGTGCACGCACACGCACACACAGACACACACACAGACACACACACACACACACACACACACACACACACACACACACACACACACACACACACACACTCACACAATAAGCTCACACCCACTGAGATAGGTAATAGCCCAGTGCACACCGTTCCCTGGTGCCCATAGCCTTGATAAACAATGTCCCATTCAGCCCCATATGAATAATGAAAGGGTGAGCGTGGAGGAGAGGGGAGACTTGTTTATTCTCAGAGAATAGCCTCGTTCGAGGCTGTATACCAGTGCTATTGAGATGCCAGAGCAGCTTATGGCCTGCCTTGACATTATCTAAATGGCACACTTACAAAGATGTATAAACACTATTCTGTGTGCATGCACACTATGACTCACTAAATGACATTCATAAATGATAAACAGAGTGGATAAATAGTGTGGTAAATATGAAATATTGATGTGGATTTGGCAGACGAGGCGTGCAATGTCCTTGTTAAGAGAGAGAGAGCGAGAGAGAGAGAGAGAGCGAGAGAGAGAGAGAGAGAGGGTGAGTGTGCGTGTGTGTGTGTCTATTTTCTGAGGTTCAAAGGTCTTCTCCTAAGAGGTCGACTAACACACTTATAAATTATTTCCTCCATCATCAGTGAAAAGCTCTAAAGAAACTATACAGTTCTAGATGTCAATCTAGCAGGTTCACTAAGGCCGTCACTATCCGCTCAAACCGTTTTGTGTTGCCTTTTAAATATGTAATGAAGATCTTTGTTCTTGTCCTCTCCATACCCCTCGACTTGACCCATCAGCTTTTACTGACTCCATAACTAACTTGAAAGTGCAGATCTGCAGAATCTAACCTTATAGGCATATCAGGAGAAATGCATGCCCCGTAACACTGCACATTCAGAGAAAAGGTATCTGCTTTCAAAAAATATCAATATGCTGCAGATAACGCAGCGGCTTTGACATGAAATAGAAGGTACATATTATTCTCCGTAGAATAAGAAAAGTATTTTGCAGCTCGCAGAATGTTTGCGTTACAGGACCGGTTGATGTAAATGAACATCGACAACACACTTAGTGAGTCTAGCCTTGTTTATGCCATACGCTCATAAATGTCTATTGGCAAAGACATGACTGGCGCTTAGCCTGTAGCAATCGCTTAGCAGTAAGAAGAAGAAGCCAGAGGGGTTCGGTGCCGCTCGCATAGTGTGAAGCTCAACTGGAGATGATCAAGGGGGCCACAGCATTGGGTTAGGCATGGCTCAGCACAGGCCCTAAGATGTCATGTACTTCAGCACTTGAAGGAACCTCAGCGTTGCATCAGTTTCTGCTTTGTCTCGGCATATTTCTTTGTAGAATGAACTTTTTTCGAGACTTCGTCTTCCCTCCCACCCCCTCCCCCCAAGTAAGAGTGGGCGGTCAACTCTCTAGTATTGTATTACTCTTTCAAGCTAGCAGCTGTGAGGGGTGACAGGAAACAGAGTAATAGAGACAGATGTGACAGCGCAGCATGAGGCGCTATTCAAACCCTGCAGTCAGAGGAGAGCATTGGCGACGCAGCACACTCGACAAGCCGAGCCACAGGGGCACTCTGTGAGTCACACTCTAAAATCTCTGATGGATAGTAGTTGAAACAACAATAATAACTCGTACTAAAAACAGTGAAAACACAAGCGCACACAGCGCGAGAGGCTTCACATCATTAAACTGCAGTGCTGTATTTTGGCTCTGTAACATGCCGCGTTGTTAAACCGAGTAGCACCTTAACGCCGTCATATCTATTCCTGTAGGTGGTAGTAAGCATCACTAAGGGAGACATCTGCTATGCACAGATGATCATATCATTATGGGGGCTGTTGTTTCAAGGTGTTTCTTGTGTATTCAGTTTGAAGTGTAAATATTATCCACGGCGCTTCTTGCCAAGACAGAATGGCTGGCCTGTGAATCCTAACGCTAACCAGTTGCTTTCCCCAAGTAAATCAAATGCTACCTGAAGGATTAAAGGAGACGCGTTGCATTTGGATCATTCTCCTCGTCACTCTTCTCTGACAGGATGTGGGACTGTTTCCTCTCTCCGGTGAAGCAGGCACAACCACGCCATTGTTTCCTGCCAAACGGCTCTCTCCCCTGGCTCAAGCAATATCCTGTCTGTTATAACAGCCTGGGACATTTGTCACTTGTCATTTGTGCAAATAAAAATGTTATTTAGCTTTGTTCTTTATTCACGTTTGGCATCTTGGTACTAATGCCTGTCTGTCATAAATACACGTTTGAAGCGGATAAACACCTCGACGATTAGCGGTTTTACAGCGCAAAATAACTATCTGTTGTCCCCCATGAATGATCCCAGCAGCGCTTGGACCAATATGCAACACGCTGCATCAAAACTGGACTAGTGCTAAAACAGCGATGACATTCACAAGATTGATACTTTTATGGATAGCTGACTTTGTGTTCCACGTTTTTATGGATAGCTGACTTTGTTTACCAAGTTTCATGTCAATCAAAGTTTAACATTAAGCTGGTACACAGTGTGAAGCAAAAACAAAACACATCTTGGTATTTTTAAGCTGAACGGCGTCGTAACTTGACAATGACTGATGATAAATAATCATCAGTAATGTGGATATAATGACTAAGTGGATAAAGGCAAATAATAGAATCGCTAGAACAGTCTGATAAGTTCAAGATGACATCACTTTAATGTAATGCAGCCTTTAAAACCAGGGAAAGATAACACTTATGCCACAGTATTCGCAGTATTACGATAATAAGACAATATCTGGTCTCATAATCATGATATCGATATACGTATTGCTCAGCCCTAATGTGAAAGTGCATCATCCATACAGGTTCACACACACATACACATACAGTAGTGTACGGTATATCTGGATGACATGCCACAAAAGTCCCAGGCCAGACTTGAACTCAAGACGTCACCTTGGTCGCCCCCTGTAGTACATGTTTTCCACTGCAACACTTGAGGAGTCCTCTCAGAAGATGAAGACGTCACCTTGGTCGCCCCCTGTAGGACATGTTTTCCACTGCAACACTTGAGGAGTCCTCACAGAAGATGAAGACGTCACCTTAGTCGCCCCCTGTAGGACATGTTTTCCACTGCAACACTTGAGGAGTCCTCACAGAAGATGAAGACGTCACCTTGGTCGCCCCCTGTAGTACATGTTTTCCACTGCAACACTTGAGGAGTCCTCTCAGAAGATGAAGACGTCACCTTGGTCGCCCCCTGTAGTACATGTTTTCCACTGCAACACTTGAAGAGTCCTCTCAGAAGATGAAGACGTCACCTTGGTCGCCCCCTGTAGTACATGTTTTCCACTGCATCACTTGAAGAGTCCTCTCCGAAGATGAAGACGTCACCTTGGTCGCCCCCTGTAGTACATGTTTTCCACTGCAACACTTGAAGAGTCCTCTCAGAAGATGAAGACGTCACCTTGGTCGCCCCCTGTAGTACATGTTTTCCACTGCATCACTTGAAGAGTCCTCTCAAAAGATGAAGACGTCACCTTGGTCGCCCCCTGTAGTACATGTTTTCCACTGCAACACTTGAAGAGTCCTCTCAAAAGATGAAGATGTCACCTTGGTCGCCCCCTGTAGTACATGTTTTCCACTGCAACACTTGAGGAGTCCTCACAGAAGATGAAGATGTCACCTTGGTCGCCCCCTGTAGTACATGTTTTCCACTGCAACACTTGAGGAGTCCTCTCAGAAGATGAAGACATCACCTTGGTCGCCCCCTGTAGGACATGTTTTCCACTGCAACACTTGAAGAGTCCTCTCAAAAGATGAAGATGTCACCTTGGTCGCCCCCTGTAGTACATGTTTTCCACTGCAACACTTGAGGAGTCCTCAGAGAAGATGAAGACGTCACCTTGGTCGCCCCCTGTAGTACATGTTTTCCACTGCAACACTTGAGGAGTCCTCACAGAAGATGAAGACGTCACCTTGGTCGCCCCCTGTAGTACATGTTTTCCACTGCAACACTTGAAGAGTCCTCTCAAAAGATGAAGACATCACCTTGGTCGCCCCCTGTAGTACATGTTTTCCACTGCAACACTTGAAGAGTCCTCTCAAAAGATGAAGATGTCACCTTGGTCGCCCCCTGTAGTACATGTTTTCCACTGCAACACTTGAGGAGTCCTCAGAGAAGATGAAGACGTCACCTTGGTCGCCCCCTGTAGTACATGTTTTCCACTGCAACACTTGAGGAGTCCTCTCAGAAGATGAAGACGTCACCTTGGTCGCCCCCTGTAGTACATGTTTTCCACTGCAACACTTGAAGAGTCCTCTCAGAAGATGAAGACGTCACCTTGGTCGCCCCCTGTAGTACATGTTTTCCACTGCAACACTTGAGGAGTCCTCACAGAAGATGAAGACGTCACCTTGGTCGCCCCCTGTAGTACATGTTTTCCACTGCAACACTTGAGGAGTCCTCTCAGAAGATGAAGACGTCACCTTGGTCGCCCCCTGTAGTACATGTTTTCCACTGCAACACTTGAAGAGTCCTCTCAGAAGATGAAGACGTCACCTTGGTCGCCCCCTGTAGTACATGTTTTCCACTGCAACACTTGAGGAGTCCTCACAGAAGATGAAGACGTCACCTTGGTCGCCCCCTGTAGTACATGTTTTCCACTGCAACACTTGAAGAGTCCTCTCAGAAGATGAAGACGTCACCTTGGTCGCCCCCTGTAGTACATGTTTTCCACTGCAACACTTGAAGAGTCCTCTCAGAAGATGAAGACGTCACCTTGGTCGCCCCCTGTAGTACATGTTTTCCACTGCATCACTTGAAGAGTCCTCTCAAAAGATGAAGACATCACCTTGGTCGCCCCCTGTAGTACATGTTTTCCACTGCATCACTTGAAGAGTCCTCTCAAAAGATGAAGACATCACCTTGGTCGCCCCCTGTAGTACATGTTTTCCACTGCAACACTTGAAGAGTCCTCTCAAAAGATGAAGACGTCACCTTGGTCGCCCCCTGTAGTACATGTTTTCCACTGCATCACTTGAAGAGTCCTCTCAAAAGATGAAGACGTCACCTTGGTCGCCCCCTGTAGTACATGTTTTCCACTGCATCACTTGAAGAGTCCTCACAGAAGATGAAGACGTCACCTTGGTCGCCCCCTGTAGTACATGTTTTCCACTGCAACACTTGAGGAGTCCTCACAGAAGATGAAGACATCACCTTGGTCGCCCCCTGTAGTACATGTTTTCCACTGCAACACTTGAAGAGTCCTCTCAGAAGATGAAGACGTCACCTTGGTCGCCCCCTGTAGTACATGTTTTCCACTGCATCACTTGAAGAGTCCTCTCAAAAGATGAAGACATCACCTTGGTCGCCCCCTGTAGTACATGTTTTCCACTGCAACACTTGAAGAGTCCTCTCAGAAGATGAAGACGTCACCTTGGTCGCCCCCTGTAGTACATGTTTTCCACTGCAACACTTGAAGAGTCCTCTCAGAAGATGAAGACGTCACCTTGGTCGCCCCCTGTAGTACATGTTTTCCACTGCATCACTTGAAGAGTCCTCACAGAAGATGAAGACGTCACCTTGGTCGCCCCCTGTAGTACATGTTTTCCACTGCAACACTTGAGGAGTCCTCACAGAAGATGAAGACGTCACCTTGGTCGCCCCCTGTAGTACATGTTTTCCACTGCAACACTTGAAGAGTCCTCTCAGAAGATGAAGACGTCACCTTGGTCGCCCCCTGTAGTACATGTTTTCCACTGCATCACTTGAAGAGTCCTCTCAAAAGATGAAGACGTCACCTTGGTCGCCCCCTGTAGTACATGTTTTCCACTGCAACACTTGAAGAGTCCTCTCAAAAGATGAAGACATCACCTTGGTCGCCCCCTGTAGTACATGTTTTCCACTGCAACACTTGAAGAGTCCTCTCAAAAGATGAAGATGTCACCTTGGTCGCCCCCTGTAGTACATGTTTTCCACTGCAACACTTGAGGAGTCCTCACAGAAGATGAAGACGTCACCTTGGTCGCCCCCTGTAGTACATGTTTTCCACTGCAACACTTGAGGAGTCCTCTCAGAAGATGAAGACGTCACCTTGGTCGCCCCCTGTAGTACATGTTTTCCACTGCAACACTTGAAGAGTCCTCTCAGAAGATGAAGACGTCACCTTGGTCGCCCCCTGTAGTACATGTTTTCCACTGCAACACTTGAAGAGTCCTCTCAGAAGATGAAGACGTCACCTTGGTCGCCCCCTGTAGTACATGTTTTCCACTGCAACACTTGAGGAGTCCTCACAGAAGATGAAGACGTCACCTTGGTCGCCCCCTGTAGTACATGTTTTCCACTGCAACACTTGAGGAGTCCTCTCAGAAGATGAAGACGTCACCTTGGTCGCCCCCTGTAGTACATGTTTTCCACTGCAACACTTGAAGAGTCCTCTCAGAAGATGAAGACGTCACCTTGGTCGCCCCCTGTAGTACATGTTTTCCACTGCAACACTTGAGGAGTCCTCACAGAAGATGAAGACGTCACCTTGGTCGCCCCCTGTAGTACATGTTTTCCACTGCAACACTTGAAGAGTCCTCTCAGAAGATGAAGACGTCACCTTGGTCGCCCCCTGTAGTACATGTTTTCCACTGCAACACTTGAAGAGTCCTCTCAGAAGATGAAGACGTCACCTTGGTCGCCCCCTGTAGTACATGTTTTCCACTGCAACACTTGAAGAGTCCTCTCAGAAGATGAAGACGTCACCTTGGTCGCCCCCTGTAGTACATGTTTTCCACTGCAACACTTGAGGAGTCCTCTCAGAAGATGAAGACATCACCTTGGTCGCCCCCTGTAGGACATGTTTTCCACTGCAACACTTGAAGAGTCCTCTCAGAAAATGAATACGTCACCTTGGTCGCCCCCTGTAGGACATGTTTTCCACTGCAACACTTGAGGAGTCCTCACAGAAGATGAAGATGCCATGGCAGATATGTGATTATCAGGATTACACTGCTACAACCCTCTGGCCAAGGACACACACCACACTACACAATATAACAGGCAGACAGGAATACACACACATGCACTGCCCACGCACACGCACACACAAGCACGCGCGCACACACACGCGCACACACACACACACACACACACACACACACACACACACACACACACACACACACATCAGTCTTTATCTTCCCATGCTGCACTGCTGTACTCTGACTTATTTGACCTGTGCTGAGGGGTCAACAGGCTGGACAGATGTTTGATGATATCGTGTGTGTGTGTGTGTGTGTGTGCATTCATGTGTGTGTGTGTGTGTGTGTGTGTGTGTGTGTGTGTGTGTGTGTGTGTGTGTGTTTGTGTGTGTGTGTGCATTCATGTGTGTGTGTGTGTGTGTGTGTGTGTTAGGGGATAATGCTAGCAGGCTGGTTTTAGACATAGTCCCACTGCATTTTTTTTTACTCCTATTTCCCCCTTTTCTTCTATTTTTTTGCCCCAGGTCACAGCAGTTGCAATTAATCCGTCCTTCCTCATCGCTGATCCACTGGTCTGGTCTTACATTAAGCAGAGAGCTTTATCTCAGCTGTGTGTGTGTGTGTGTGTGTGTGTGTGTGTACACACTGTATGAGCAGGGTAGTGAAGAGTACTTATCCCTGATCTCAATCTCTAGGAACAGCAGGGGGCATGAGGGGCTATCCTCAGTGTGCACGCATGCACGCAGACATGCACACAATGTGCCCAACAAGGACACACGCGCACGCACGGCGCACAGACACACACACACGCACACGCACACACACACACACACACACACACGCACACGCACATGCACACACACACACACACACACACACACACACACACACACACACACACACACACACACACACACACACACACACACACACACACACACACACACACACACACACGATGTGCCCAAAAGGGACTTGTACTCACAGCATCCCATTAACACTAAAGATCCTATTGAGGGTCTTACCAA
Source organism: Poromitra crassiceps (assembly GCF_964638095.1). NCBI lineage: Eukaryota > Metazoa > Chordata > Actinopteri > Beryciformes > Melamphaidae > Poromitra > Poromitra crassiceps. The sequence continues at coordinate 14,214,666 of NC_139646.1, forward strand.
TTTCCAACTATCACAATGGTGGTAAAGTTTTACCGTAATAAAGTACTGTAAAGTACTGTATCCAAAAGCCACTCTCCCTTCTGAGTTAAAGTACTGTATCCAAAAGCCAATCTCCCCTCTGAGACTCATAACTCACTTTTAATGGCTCCAGTCTTGTACCTCTGTCCGACCTGATATCACAATATGCCACAGTCTCAAATCTTCCTTCTTTCAGTGACTGTCACTTCCTTCAGACTTAGCCATCCCTCCTCTCCGTCCCCATTAGAGGAGGCCATCCCAAGCTTCTCCCTTCTCAGCCCTTCTCAGCTCTACTCCCGATGGCTTTTGAGCATGAGGACAGCAAAAGAAGAGAAAGTCAGAGTTTGATCAAGCTCAAAGACTCAAGGACTTCTGACACTCGGCCACCGAATGGCCCATTTAATGGATGTTTTAATGAGTGCCCAGCCTGTTTTTAGCTGTGTTTGTTAATTAATCAGTATGCATGCCGTGCCAGCAGATGGCAGTAAGGATAAGGTGCCTCTGGGGAACAGCTAACAGGGTAATAGAAAGGGGAAGAAAATGAGACGACAGGACAGTCCCCAGATTGCAGACAGATGACCTCTGTCACAATATGGGGAACGGGGAGTTGTAATACACACTGGTCACGAAAGTGGGATGCGGGATGTGTGTTTGTGTTTGTTTGCGTAAGTACACACAAACAAATACACACATACACTTTATCCAAACATATACTGTACAGGCAAAGGACACACACACACTCACTCTCTCATCTCCCCCTCCTTCCTCCTCTCTTTCTCTCCCTATGGGGCCCTTGGCTGTATTTCTTTCCAGGGCAGTGTAGGGGGAGGGTGGGGGTGGTGGTGGAGTGGCGGGGTGTATGGGGAGGGTGGTGGTGGAGGAGTGGTGGGGTGTTAGTGTCGACGTGGGGCCCCATCAGACAGATGGGCAGAGCCCAGCGCATATGCTGAGAGGGCATTATAATGTCTCCCTCCGCGTCCCCAGGTAGAGCCCAGCCCGAGTGCAGGGGCCCGTGCGGAATATTAAATGTTCCCAATTCAATTTGGAGGAGCCGGAACTACTTCCTGGATGAGCAGCGTCGGCGTTTCTCTCAAACGGATGACGAGCATGCAGGGATCGTGTTGTTGACCTAATCACCAAGTGTGGGTAGTGGAGAATCACAAATTAGGGGTGGGAAAAAAAGTTTTGCAATACTACAGCTGCTGGTGTTATTGCATTTGAAACCCTATTTTTCAATCGGCCTTTCCTCCTTGCACAGAATTTGTGCTGAAAAATCGAACTGCAGCTTTTGAATGACATTTATTTCTGTCATGCATGAATGTATTATACACATTTGCCGAAGCACTTGTCAATCTATGAGGATATGTATTCAGCATGAAACATGAAGTTTGTTGGGTGGTTTTGTGGGGCTGGATGTCGGTATGCAGCATGGGCAGTCCATCACAGGGCCAAACAGCAACAGTCTTCATGTCTTTGGACTGTGGGAGGGGCCAACAGCAACAGTCTTCATGTCTTTGGACTGTGGGAGGGGCCAACAGCAACAGTCTTCATGTCTTTGGACTGTGGGAGGGGCCAACACCAACAGTCTTCATGTCTCTGGACTGTGGGAGGGGCCAACAGCAACAGTCTTCATGTCTCTGGACTGTGGGAGGGGCCAACACCAACAGTCTTCATGTCTCTGGACTGTGGGAGGGGCCAACAGCAACAGTCTTCATGTCTTTGGACTGTGGGAGGGGCCAACAGCAACAGTCTTCATGTCTTTGGACTGTGGGAGGGGCCAACACCAACAGTCTTCATGTCTCTGGACTGTGGGAGGGGCCAACAGCAACAGTCTTCATGTCTTTGGACTGTGGGAGGGGCCAACAGCAACAGTCTTCATGTCTTTGGACTGTGGGAGGGGCCAACAGCAACAGTCTTCATGTCTTTGGACTGTGGGAGGGGCCAACAGCAACAGTCTTCATGTCTCTGGACTTTGGGAGGAAACTCACACAAATACGGGGAAGACATAGAGTACAAATCAACCTATACACATAAAGAATCAGAAGGCACTCGTTGTGTCAGTGTGGAGTGCATACCTCTGCCGACCTTTCCACAACGTTGTGAGGTGTTATGTGAATCCGTGTGGAACTTAAGCTCCTTTTGTGATTGGCCACGGCCATTGCCACGCCCTCTTTTGGCTAGTGGGCATGGGAAGTTAATGATTTAGTCCTTGGCCCATGACCAACCTTTGTAGAAAGTGTCGTCGTGTTACGTGAATCCGTTTGGACACATTTTTGTGAGTAAACACACCCATTGCCACGCCCCCTTTAGGGCAGTGGGTGTGGGAAGTTAATAATTTCTAAGTTTGCCCATGGCTTGCTTTTCTGTTGTTTTTTTTGTACAAAAACATTCATAACTTTTTGAGATATCCTGCAGACAGACAGACAGACAGACAGACAGACAGACAGACAGACAGACAGACAGATAATAGTCTCGCCCATGGGACATCAGTAGCCTGTACTACGAAGCTAGTTTAATGCCTTATCCGAGTAAGTTTGAGTTTAAACCTGGTTTAGCCGTACTACAAAGCAAGTTAACTTTCAATCACCATGGCAACTGACGCTGCAAAGCTAACCTGGTCGCGACCAGGTTAGCTTCAGAGGATAAGATCAAAATCCATGACAGACCCATATAATCGGCTCTCTGGAGTCACTCACCGTTCATATAAGATCGCCATATGAAAAATAGATTGCAGTCAACTGAGAATATAACAAGAAAAACATTTGTGGCTCTGTAGGCTACATAATTAAATTAAGCCTACTTACCACTTTATGTCTTAACAGCTCAACGATGCGTGGAGAAATATGATCACTATTAATCACCGCGGCGCATATCATGAATGGACCCTCAAATGGAGTGAGGGTGATATTCTCCTACATGCCAGAAAATCCGCATCGTCTCAATTCAGTTCAGCAGTTTTCTCTTTTATAGTAGGCTATTAGGCTTTATACTAGGCTATTTTATATATGAATTATTCGATCAGTGCAACCACACACATGAGTGATAGAGATCATTATTCATTGAGCATGCGTTTCTAAATCTATGGTCTAAATAGGCTTACAGATTGTGGAAATGTATAGACTGAGATTACATTTGTTGCTGCTGTATCAATGTATGCAGCTGTATCAGACAGAAATCGCTGATCGAAGTAAATCAAATGACTGATGTGAATACAAGCTGCTGCTTTAGACAGCCCTTCAGCAGACTATCCAACGCGGATTTTCATTCTGACATTAAATCGCGGATACATTAAATATCCGCTAAAACTCTGATCATGCACTGCGCTTTCATGGAACGAGGAAATGGGTGTGGAAATCAGTGTGGGCGTGGATCAACTCAGCTGTTCATAATGTGATTGGCTACCGCACCTCTTTCGCGTGGACGCGCGCCTGTGCACGAGCGAAAAACGTGCGCGTGCACAGGCAGATCCCAGGTCCACTTACCTAGTAAAAAACCAGCGTCGTAGTATCAGTTAACTAGATAGCTTTGATCCTGTTCAGTCAAACCAGATCAAAGGGACTTATCGCGGATCTGTTAAACTAGTTTCGTAGTACAGGGCTCTGGATTCGGAACCAGACAGACAGACAGACAGACAGACAGACAGACAGACAGACAGACAGACAGACAGACAGACAGACAGACAGACAGACAGACAGACGGACAGACGGACAGACAGATAATAGTCTCGCCCATGGGACATCAAGATTCGGAACCACGGAACAGTATTTATTTATTTATTTATTTATTTATTTATTTATTTATTTATTTATTTATTTATGTATGTATGTATGTATTTATTTATTTATTTATTTATTTTCACAATAGCATGCAATCTATGCATGTTACCATAATATCCAAACAAGCATAAATGAATGTAGCGGACAAAGATTATCTGAGATGTAGATTGTCACGTTATCCCGAATTACAGTCAGATTTAGCAAATCCCCTTTATAGAATCTTAGCCTTGGCTAGCCAGCCGGTCTCCACTTCATAACAGTTTCGGCTTGGTGTTTCCATGACAACCAATACTTGATTGCTTGCCCTAATCTTCTTTAACGTAGCTTAATGCTGTTTGTATATCTCAACACTTTGATCTAGCCTCTCTGTGTCTCTAGAGAGGACATGGTATTTCTGGTTAAATACATGTTGTCCCTCTTGGTGTCTAACTGATTGGCAGTCATTCAGTCAGTCAGTTGGTGGCACTCCAGTTGCAGTGTGCCAACCTGGTCTCACTCCCAACTGTTCAAATTGTGACGTTTGGTCAGCACCCCTTGGTGTCACTTTTGAACGCACTGGGTACCATTTTTCCTCACTCCCACAACGTCCCAAATCAACGCCAGTTCATGGTGGCGGATGGGCGTCTACGTTTGCCTTTGATACCGATGACTGGGACTTGATTCCCATCATTTTCAAAGTAAAGTACGTAACGCACATTTAACATTGTATTTATTTAAAGGAGAATTCTGTTTTTTTATACAACCTGGACCTTATTTCCAGCTTCAAATATGATTTTTAAGTCACCCTGATGACTTCGGTTTGATCTACTGTAGGCTACATGCGCCGAAACGAAAATCTGTTTTGAACTGTGACCTGAAAATGAGGAATATGGAGCATGTGAAATGGTTGTGTTATTTGTAAATAGCTTATATTCCGACATGTAGCGGCACATCTCCTTATTATATCATAGACAATGATCAAATTAACGATCTATTTACCTCAGCCTGCTCTCTCTGCTGTCTGTCACATTGAATCTCCCATTCCCCCGCTGCTCAGTTATAATCCATATGCCGTTCTTCCAGCTCAAATAAATATGGCCATCGAATTCAACTGCATCGTCCATCGTCGAAATCAAATAAATATCAGCGGTGTTTTTATGCATGCTAGGCTACTGAGCTACAGCTAGCTACTGCCGTTCAACTCTGCCCTGCCCCGGATGTGCTTTCGGTGCCGACAGCCCGCAGTGCCGTCAGCCCACAAGCAGAACCAGCTGAGCGAGGTGGCGTGCAGCGCGTCAGTGGACACGCTGCTAGGATTTCCCATGGTCAAAGTTCTGGAACGCCCCTTGTGATGTCACCTGACCTCGGATTCCCTACCCCGATCTTGAGAGAGCCTCACCAGCACCGACCTCAAAATCCAAGATGGCAGTAAATACATTTTGGTTATCACCACTTCTGTCTTATTTGTGTCTCATGAAATCAGTCGTGCACACAGTTGCTACGGTGTTCGTATCCGCAAAATACAGCATGATGCATTGTTATCAACTGTTATTGCCAACAATGGCTAGCCTGGCTAGAGCTACGCTGGCTGGTTTCCTGTCTGTTTTTTGGAATGCGGTCCACTCGGGTGTGCCGTCACTCAACTGGGATATTCCTAGTTCCCAATACAAAAGGAATGTGGCATTAAATACATGTTTGTGAACTACGGGCCAACAATACATTTAAATGATTTGTTTCTTGTTTGTTTTCTTCGTGGTGAAGGTACGGAGACTGACAAATAGCTTTGTCAAATATGTATCCTTATCCGCTCCCCCTTCTTTCTCATGCTTCATGCATCTCCATCTGTGTGTGTGTGTGTGTGTGTGTGTGTGTGTGTGTGTGTGTGTAGGTGTGTGTGTGTGTGTGTGTGTGTGTGTGTGTGTGTGTGTGTGTGTGTGTGTGTGTGTGTGTGTGTGTGTGTATGTGTGTCTGTGTGTGTGTCTCTGCCCAAACTTCAGAAAGTCTGTGTGAGAACTCTGCATTCCTCAGATGGATATGGATGTTCAGTGCATAGCCTGCATATCTGTGTCATTAAATGGGTGTGTTGGTGACTTGGGTAAACACTGTGTCATGCAATAGCACTTAAATATGTTCTAATGCTCAGAGTAAGATAAGCGTGTGCCAGATATAGAGCATAGCCTGCCGTGCATGATCAAATTGCGGCGCTCAATATTTCAGATGATCTGCAATTAAATAGAGACAGAAGCACCTACAGGTACAATTAAAATGAAATTGAGCCTGCCAATCTTTGCAAAGACCTGAAGGTATGAATGCTGAGATATTAAATCAATACTTGTATCTCTGAAAACACCCATCCAATCTCACAGACACCCACTAGAACTGACGGAGAGAGCTATGCAGTTATCATGCAAATCGATATCTTACCATATACCCCGCGTAGAAAAACATTACCATCCTATCTGTACAGTACAATGCTGCATAATGTATCCTCTTCCGAAACCCGTGTACACATGTGAGCAATCACGCACGCACGCACCCACACATGCACGCACACACACACACACTTGCAACACACACACATTCACGCACACACACAGCATGATGTGATTTTGGCACTGATATCAAAGCGTCAAGTGAAGGAACAGAGGGGAGTGCTATTCAGATTTTTTTACTGTGCTGCTTGTTGAAGAGCATGCAGAGTTACCACACACGCACACACGCGCACGCACACACACACACACACACACACACACACACACACACACACACACACACACACACACACACACACAGACACACACACACACACACACACACACACACACACACACACACACACACACACACACACACACACACACACACACACACACACACACAATAGGCAGTTGCCTAGGGCGGCAGCTGGCAAGGGGCAGCCAAACTTTATTGTACAGTATTTATCATTATTTTAATAATGTGAAGCCATCAACTGTGCCACCCTCCTTCTCCTGTGTTATGTGCTCATGGGAGAGCTCAGTTAAGTTATAAGGGTTAGGGTATGTCAAAAAGCACCACACTGTGCAGGCTATATCAGTTAACTTAGGGTTAGGGTATGTCAAAAAGCACCACACTATGCAGGTTATATCAGTTAACTTAGGGTTAGGGTATGTCAAAAAGCACCACACTGTGCAGGCTATATCAGTTAACTTAGGGTTAGGGTATGTCAAAAAGCACTACACTGTGCAGGTTATATCAGTTAACTTAGGGTTAGGGTATGTCAAAAAGCACCACACTGTGCAGGCTATATCAGTTAACTTAGGGTTAGGGTATGTCAAAAAGCACCACACTGTGCAGGCTATATCAGTTAACTTAGGGTTAGGGTATGTCAAAAAGCACCACACTGTGCAGGCTATATCAGTTAACTTAGGGTTAGGGTATGTCAAAAAGCACCACACTGTGCAGGCTATATCAGTTAACTTAGGGTTAGGGTATGTCAAAAAGCACCACACTGTGCAGGCTATATCAGTTAACTTAGGGTTAGGGTATGTCAAAAAGCACCACACTGTGCAGGTTATATCAGTTAACTTAGGGTTAGGGTATGTCAAAAAGCACCACACTGTGCAGGCTATATCAGTTAACTTAGGGTTAGGGTATGTCAAAAAGCACCACACTATGCAGGTTATATCAGTTAACTTAGGGTTAGGGTATGTCAAAAAGCACCACACTATGCAGGTTATATCAGTTAACTTAGGGTTAGGGTATGTCAAAAAGCACCACACTGTGCAGGCTATATCAGTTAACTTAGGGTTAGGGTATGTCAAAAAGCACCACACTATGCAGGTTATATCAGTTAACTTAGGGTTAGGGTATGTCAAAAAGCACCACACTATGCAGGTTATATCAGTTAACTTAGGGTTAGGGTATGTCAAAAAGCACCACACTGTGCAGGCTATATCAGTTAACTTAGGGTTAGGGTATGTCAAAAAGCACTACACTGTGCAGGTTATATCAGTTAACTTAGGGTTAGGGTATGTCAAAAAGCACCACACTGTGCAGGTTATATCAGTTAACTTAGGGTTAGGGTATGTCAAAAAGCACTACACTGTGCAGGTTATATCAGTTAACTTAGGGTTAGGGTATGTCAAAAAGCACCACACTGTGCAGGCTATATCAGTTAACTTAGGGTTAGGGTATGCCAAAAAGCACCACACTGTGCAGGTTATATCAGTTAACTTAGGGTTAGGGTATGTCAAAAAGCACCACACTGTGCAGGTTATATCAGTTAACTTAGGGTTAGGGTATGTCAAAAAGCACCACACTGTGCAGGCTATATCAGTTAACTTAGGGTTAGGGTATGTCAAAAAGCACCACACTGTGCAGGTTATATCAGTTAACTTAGGGTTAGGGTATGTCAAAAAGCACCACACTATGCAGGTTATATCAGTTAACTTAGGGTTAGGGTATGTCAAAAAGCACCACACTGTGCAGGTTATATCAAACATCATCAAAACACAACATGCAGCAGGTAACCATGTGCTCTCTTTATATCCCCTTTAGCTTATGCCTCGATGGGATAAATACAGAGAATGTACAGAGTACCGCAGGGATACTTTTTGGAGGCTTATGCCCCTGCACGTCCTGCACTTCCTTGTTTGTAGGCGTAAAAGGCAATAGGATTTTTGTAATTTTGGTTAAATGCATGAAATAAGGTCTGTGGTTAACAAATGTTTATGAAGCAGCGAAGTTTGTGTTCAGCGAGATAATCTTCACAAACGAGGATCACTTTATGACTTTTGAAGCGTAAATGTGTTTTTTTTTAACACAAATTTCAGAATCTCCTTTAAAAGTCATAAAAGTGGTCCTCATTTCTGAAGATTATCTTGCTGAACTTCATGGTTTTATAAACGTTTGTTAACCACAGGCCTTATTTCATTACAATTACAAAAATCCCATTGCCTATTACACCTACGAACCAGGAAGTGCCGGGACTTCTGGGTAACCATACAAAATCCCATTTGCTTTTAGAAGTGCTACCATCCAGGTCTTCCGGACTCATTCCTATGCTACTCGATTTCATGGCGCCACTCAGCATGTATGTATGTGTGTGTGTCTGTGTGTGTGTGCCCCCGCCGACATGTGTGTGCATGCGGTGTGTGGTGTTTGTGACAACAAAGACTTGTCCGTCCCTGTTTTGTTTCACACACACACACACACACACACACACACACACACACACACACACACACACACACACACACACACACACACACACACACACACACACACACACACACACACACACACACACACACTGTGCAGCTGTGAGGCTGGCAGTTGTGTTGACAGTGTGTGCATCTCCATGGCATACTGGGGTTCTGCTGAAATTATAGATGTGGCAACAGATGTTTGGCAGTGATGTTGTGGGTGTGCGCCACTGTCTGCATGCTTGTGTGTGTGTTTCCATGTGTTTCAGCGCAGGAGCAAGATGAGTGTTTGTGTGTGTGTGTGTGTGTGTGTGTGTGTGAGTGTGAGAGAGAGGGAGAGAGAGAGAGTTTAGCCAATGGTGATGAATCAGAGGTTTTATGTGAGTGGCTGGACATGAGGAGCCGCCAGTGATTCTCTTTGCTGAATTGATACTGTAACAGGGAACAACTGGAGCCTCTGGCCAAAGTGAAGAGCGTCCGGAAATAAAATCAAGAGGTGGAAACCAGGTGAAATAAGGACAGAGTGATTGTAGGCAAAGAAAGTGCAGGCGATGAGAAAGAGTCTGAGATCGGGGAGGATGGAGACGAAGGGAAAAAGTGCACAAAGGAGAGGAGAGGTGGAATTAAGAAGAGAGGCTAAGTACAAAAGCTTTGGAGAAAGATGGAGGCATGGAATGTCAGGCATACAGTTAAAGACTGAGAAATGCCAAGACTCAAGAGAGATGAACTGAAAAAGAAAAAAGAAGAGTGTGAATGTGATAACAGAAGCTACAGTAAGTAGCACTCAAAAGTGTTTCTTATCAGGCAAATCTGATAGCAACATTAGAATACTTTACATTGTCGCCTACAAGTATTGCACCTCATAAGAATATAACAGCACACCACATGCTTACCATACGTTCAGTCATCAACACGATTTCCCTCTCTCTGCTGGACTACTGGACAGGTAGGCTACATGGAGGCTCCCAAGAAAGTAGGGGAGGATGGAGAACCAGGAGAAAAAAGGTTGGAGAAAAATAAGGGTGAGAAGAGGGCTCAAGGGGACAGGGGAGGACATACACATCACTAAGGGGGGGAGGAGGGGAGAAGGATAGAGGGTGAGAGAGAGGAGCCAAAAGAGGTATTGACGGGATAGAGGGTGAGAGAGATGAGCCAAAAGAGATACAGTATTGACCGGATAGAGGGTGAGAGAGAGGAGCCAAAAGAGATAGACACTATTGACGGGATAGAGGGTGAGAGAGAGGAGCCAGAAGAGATAGACACTATTGACGGGATAGAGGGTGAGAGAGAGGAGCCAGAAGAGATAGACACTATTGACGGGATAGAGGGTGAGAGAGAGGAGCCAGAAGAGATAGACACTATTGAGATGGGTTAGAGGGTGAGATAGAGGAGCCAAAAGACATAGAGAGTATTGACCATAATTAAAGCTGAGGACAAGGCGACTGCTGGGGACATGGTGCGACTTTAATAGCCCAGGGATTTGGCCAGCCTCCCATCGGCCCTTTAACTCTGCATTAAGCTGATTACCTCCACATTGAACCAAACATCACCGCCCACACTCCTTCTTGCCTAATATCACTGTAAGTAAAAACATTTAGAAATGGCAGAGGGTGGTGAGAGAGAGAGAGCAAGAGAGAGAGAGATATTAAATCTATAATTTGTTCTTTTTACCACATAGCCAAAGCGAATGCTTTTTTATGCATTTTTCACTAATAGCCATGTTTAAAAAAAAATACCATTGACTATATATAATGGATGGAGTGAGGCCATTTTCTGATACCAGAGTCTAGCCCTGTTCGGAATCGGTCCCTATGACAGAAATAGTGGACTATTTAGTGTGTCGCCATTTTTTTTATAGTGTCCGAATTCTCAACTATTAATTTGATTCACTATTTAGTCCACTATAAAATACCCACAATGCAATGCGGTTGTCTTTACCGAAGGAGAAGAAAGTCGTTAGCTTGCGAGCTAACAAGTTTGTGAGCTACTTGACCAGCAAAGCTTGCTATTAGGAGACAGCACCATAGTTGACAAAACCACACATGCACGTACTTAGAATTTCAATGATTTATTTAGGATTTAGCAGTCAAAACATGCAACATCAATACTACCTGAGGACATCTCAATCTGCTCGTGAGCTCAGTTGTTTATGTGATAGTGGGTGTGGATTGCTTGTGTAAGGAATTTAGATAGAAATATGGATTTTGATATCACTATTGATTCAATAAGTTAATATCAAAACCCCGGGGCACCACCACGTTCATCAGTAATTTATATTACTTTAATAAGCAATTTATATTACTTTAATAAGTAATCTATTACCCCTGCCGTCGGTCACAGGAATCAGAATCAGTTCTAAAGGAAGGGAGATCTTTAATCGACTGATATTATTATAACAAGCAAAGAACAAGTTTTAACTTCAAAACAGAATGCGTTTATTTAATCCACCAAATAGTAAAATCACAGTATTATGCATAACACCTTGTTCGATTGAGAGGTAAGGAGGAGAAAAGTGAAGAGGAAGGGAATAAGATATTCAAAGAAAGCCTAGTTTAAACCTAACCTAATTAAATACATATTCTAATTCAATAGGTGAGTATTCTAAGTTACTCTATCTTCACAGCACTCTCACACTAAGCAGAAAGACGTGTGGTCACTTTGCCTGACGTGGGGAGGCTGTGGTCAAGCCAGCGGACTCCTCTCTCTCTCTGGCCTGACGCGGCCTGGGTTGTCATGGCGACGACGGGCGGCATGTCTGCTCTTGGACAGGCAGACGAGGGGGTCCCAGAGGCCGGCTGGCCGTTGGTTCAATTGTCTTTTAATGATCCTCTTGGTTAGAGGATCTCATCCCGTTGAAAAAGGGGGATCGCCCTTTAGTAATGGCAATTATAAAAGGGATCATCAAAAATGATTTAAGCTTCACCTATCAAAAATAAAGCAACAAAAGGTATCTAATCTCAATATGTTTAGTTCGATGAGAGCCAGGTTTTCCTTGAAATCTGTTTCCACTCTTGGAAAACTATATCGTCTGGAACTGAAAAACCATCCTAAAAAGTCAGCGTGCCTATTTTGTGGGAAGACGGCCTGCTCAGTACAGTGTTCCCAGGCAGCGGTCCATTCCTCAATAGGGCCACGTGATAATCTTTGTTGGTGGCAGAATTATATGAGACAATCACCATTTGGTGTGGTGAAAGCTGCAATGGCCTTCAAAAGCATGGCATCTTTTGAGGCCTAAAAGTAAGGACTACATCTTGAATTCTTGAGTTCTAAAAAGTCCTTGTTGTTGAAGTTCTTCTTTCGTCTGCACAAGTCTGTTAGAGCGCAGCCAGCCACAGTTTTTATCTCCTCCTGTCAGGAGAAAAGGGGCATGGCCCTGCCTTCTATTGCATTCAGATAAGGGTATGGGTTTAGAACTCAACTAAACTATTTCTCTTACAAGCATATTTATATTTCTTGACATCACTCTTGGTGTGATAAAGACAAGATATAAAGGGAAAAGAGAAAGGTAAATAGACAGATAACTAGATCGATAGCGAAATAGATATAGACAAGCATTGGTCTTGTTACACAGTCATGGAGTCAGGCTGGCCGAGAGATTTATGGCCATGTTTTACAGGGACAAACATAAGACTTATCACATGCTTAAAACATCTCATCAAATGACTTTATGGCCATGACACTTTCATAATTACAACACACACATTATTCTGATTATTTTAAGACCAAACATGGATGATGTATCCTTATATTAAGGAATAAACCAAAATATTTCTGGGACAATATATCTTTACTGAATCTTGTATACGTGTACGTAACAAAACCATATCTTAATGTCACACACACATTAACACACTATACATTCCTACTTATTAAGTACGTAATACTAATTAACTTGATTAAGTCTCACATCTTGAGAATAGTCAGTTCCTCTTAGCGCCATACAGCCCACTCCTGCTGCTCTTTGACAAAAAGGAATGTGAAGTGGTTTATAGCCTTGACCCCCCACTTCCATTCGATGACCTTTGGTTTAAGGAGGAAGATGGGAACATGTTGTACATTTACAAAGCATTATTAAACATACCCACGATTTATATAGATCAATGGGGGTTGTGATTTGGAGAATATTGATACCAAACACTCCATGAGTTGCACGTACGCTACACAAGTTCCTAGACTGTTTGATTCCAGACTCAGTGCCTGGGCATGACTGTATTGCTTCAAGAGCCCTGTCCGGGGTCCCGTCCGTGTGACCTGTGAACTAAATCTCCACCAACCGGACAGAACGGACATTGACGAAACACACTGTCAGCAGTTAGAAATCACTCCTTTGGTATTTCCAGACAGGCTGGCATCTAGGGCCCTTTTTGGCTCCTCCCAGATGCAAGGCGCAGCCAGAGGTCAATTCCTGTGACCTCTGGAGAGGAGAGATCTGTACATTAAATATTCAATATTTAATGCACGTTTACTAGATGAGTTTCGCTACATATCCCCCCCGTTGTATCCTAGAAGCGGTCATATCGGAACTTCTGGGAGACAAGGCGAAGAAACCAGATGGTAGATGCATAGTGACCACGTTCCTGCATGAGAGTGCTGTATCCTTAGATTCAAGCAGAGAGGTGAAGCAGGGATAGGACAGATAAAGGGAAAGATAAGATCTTTGCCTATCGTGTTTAGAATAACCTATGTCACATATTCCTGTCACTTATACTCTTAATAATAGTTTCCACATATGTGTGAGCGGTCAAAACTGAAAACATACCAAAGGTTGTTCTTTCATTCGAAGTCTGAGAAGACTCTGGTTTAACGCACAGTGCCCTTATAGGTTGTAAAGTTTACCACTGGGACCGGTACTTAACCACTGAAGGGGGAACCTAACCCCCCTTCTCTTAAGAAGAAACCATTCTGCTTATCACTTCTCCTAAAACAACCTCTTAAAGTTTGATAGGAAATAACCAACTCAACAGGAGTGTGGATTTAATTGTGTGATCCTGTGGAATAGTTAACCCGCTCACTTTACTGCTGGTTGACGAGGTTACTCCAGCGATTTTATTAGTGGCTGTTTCATTCGCAACCAAGGGGTTGCTTTTAGCGCACCTTGGTTGTAAACCAGGCACGGTTCAGATTTCATTGTTTGAAAATAATGTTCAGACATCTTATCAAAATTTGGTATAGGCTAGCACAATAACAAGTGCCTATTCCATCATGTGACAAAGGGTTAGAACATATGGGACATTATATTCCTATCATGTACACCAGACTGCCATATCACAAAATAACCACTTTATTGACTGTGTGTGTCTGTAGGCTATTCTCTGTGACGATACCATAGCGTACATAAACCCGATCACATGGCCTTGTATTTAATTCAATGGTCCTGACTGATGGGTAAATTCTGCTTTCCGGCCGTCAGTCACAACCAGCGGCTAAGGACCCGAATCCTGAGCAATTCTAATTCAACAGCAAACGGTTTTTTTTTTATATATCTGGCGAACAGTCACGTTGGAAAATGAAAAATCTTTCAGCTCAAACGGACAAACGCGCCCCCAGCTGAATTTGTTCATATAACGCTATAATTAATACTGGCTGGCAGGCCGTATTTTCACATCCTGACAAGCAGGCGCATGTATGCAAAGCAATTATTAGTTAAGGATGCATCATGCAAGCGGATTATATTTGCCTGTACAATAAGATTATATGTGTGGCGGCAGCTATGACTGGGGGGTTTGAGATCAACCCCCCCTTTGCTTCCTCGCGTAGGCTATGCCAAACATGGTAACCCAACCTGTCAGTGCCAAAGTGTTCCATCCACACAGCTTGTGGGGTAAATGTAGGCTATTCGCTTTGCACATTTGAATGCAGCGGTTCTCAACATGGGGTCCGTGGACCTAGACATGTTAGTGATTGAAAGTGATTGAGCTTTGAACTCGGGACTTCACTAGCCTATTCATGTGTGTGTTGAGAGCCTACAGCTGTCACAGGGGAAAGATGAACACTTCACACAAGTTAAAAATGCATTTTCGTTTAAAAGCAAAACACTGCTTGATGCGCACCCCCGCTTTCATGGGGAGACTGAAAGGAGGGGGGGGTTTGCTTCCCCCCCCATAAGAGACTGACGTGTTGACGTCAGCATCTAGGTTTTAGGTTTTAGGACGGCGCGCTTATAGGCTAGGCCTACTCTACTGTACACATAACATGTCATAACAGTAATTAGCTAGCCAGCATCGGGCTGGTTAAACGCAGCACCAATACACATGGCAGAAAACACAGGGCAAGGAGCTTGCTGAGCGCGTCACTCGCTGTTGATCTGCATTTTGATTCACAGGTGTAGAGTTTTCAACTCTCTGTGACAAGATTAACCTTCTCAGCTCATAGCTGGTCAAATAAAGTCAGGTGGCTAGTCTGATTTAAAAACGCGAAGGGGGTCCGGAGGGATTTAAATTAGCTAGAAATCGTAGCATGATTCCTTCCTCATTCCGGAGCATATTATCTTTCTTGAAATCCAACGGGCACACGCGCAGATCAATACTCGATTAATGCAATTTAAGAAGATATCTACTCTCTGTAACCAGATTAAACCTTCTCAGCTCATATAGCTTGTGAATAAAATCAGGGAGCTATTCTGATTTACAAACACGAAGTAGGTTAGTCTGGGTGGATTTAAATCAACTAGGAATCGTAGCATAACCTCTTATCCCAGACCTATATCTTTCCTTTTTCCACGGGCACACGCGCAGATGTAGTACTCGAAACCTTCTCAGCTTATATAGCTTGTCGATAAAATCAGGGAGCTATTCTGATTTAAAAACGCGAAGTAGGTTAGTCTGGGTGGATTTAAATCAACTAGGAATCGTAGCATAACCTCTTATCCCAGACCTATGTCTTTCCTTTTTCCACGGGCACGCGCGCAGATTTAGTACTTGAAACCTTCTCAGCTTATATAGCTTGTCGATAAAATCAGGGAGCTATTCTGATTTAAAAACGCGAAGTAGTCCGGGTGGGTCTAAATCAACTAGGAATCGTAGCATAACCTCTTATCCCAGACCTATATCTTTCCTTTTTCCACGGGCACGCGCGCAGATTTAGTACTAGATACCTTCTCAGCTCATATAGCTTTGTCAATAAAATCAGGGAGCTATTCTGATTTAAACGCGAAGGAGTCCGGGTGGATTTATCATCACTAGGAATCGTAGCATGATTAACCACTTATTAGAGCTATCTTTTGGCCTTTATGTCAGTTCTCAAACTGCGGACAACGCGCAGTGAAACCTCACTCTGCATTCGTTCACAATTCACTGTTAGCAGCAAGCTCTGCTGTGCTTAGCCTTTGAGCTAAGCCTAGGTAGCCACTGCAGCAGCTAACTTGTCAACAACGCGGTTCCGGTGTAGGGTGTAGGGCTGTGAGCAGTGACGCCCTCGCCTGGCTCCACCCCCTGATATACGCTCGGCGTCTCGCGCAGACCAGCTCAGTCTATACAGAGCAACGGCAGCGTATCGCTGCCCTGAGCCGTGGAGCAGGGAGACGCTTGGCTCCTCCAGCCAGCTGACCAATCGCAGCGGCTGGCCATTTGACTCAATGTTTGGTCCCGTCTGTACTGAGCAGACGGAGAAAGGGCCTCCTAACACTTGAATCGTGTTATCAAAAGAGGTCTTTAATCAATAGGCTATTATCATAACGAACTCACAATCCTCAGATTATTGTCCTCTTAACACAGCGATGCTGTGTTCCTTCTTTTTCTTTCTCAGAATCGATACTCAGCTATGTCTTATAAACACATGCTTATATGGCAAAAACACTGCATTCACCTTGGTCAATGATAGTTCAGTTGCTTGTCAAAATAATATGTCAATCCTCACACGGCGCGTCAAATATGTAAGGAATTTAGATAGAAATATGGATTTTGATATCACTATTGATTCAATAAGTTAATATCAAAACCCCGGGGCACCACCACGTTCATCAGTAATTTATATTACTTTAATAAGCAATTTATATTACTTTAATAAGTAATCTATTACCCCTGCCGTCGGTCACAGGAATCAGAATCAGTTCTAAAGGAAGGGAGATCTTTAATCGACTGATATTATTATAACAAGCAAAGAACAAGTTTTAACTTCAAAACAGAATGCGTTTATTTAATCCACCAAATAGTAAAATCACAGTATTATGCATAACACCTTGTTCGATTGAGAGGTAAGGAGGAGAAAAGTGAAGAGGAAGGGAATAAGATATTCAAAGAAAGCCTAGTTTAAACCTAACCTAATTAAATACATATTCTAATTCAATAGGTGAGTATTCTAAGTTACTCTATCTTCACAGCACTCTCACACTAAGCAGAAAGACGTGTGGTCACTTTGCCTGACGTGGGGAGGCTGTGGTCAAGCCGGCGGACTCCTCTCTCTCTCTGGCCTGACGCGGCCTGGGTTGTCATGGCGACGACGGGCGGCATGTCTGCTCTTGGACAGGCAGACGAGGGGGTCCCAGAGGCCGGCTGGCCGTTGGTTCAATTGTCTTTTAATGATCCTCTTGGTTAGAGGATCTCATCCCGTTGAAAAAGGGGGATCGCCCTTTAGTAATGGCAATTATAAAAGGGATCATCAAAAATGATTTAAGCTTCACCTATCAAAAATAAAGCAACAAAAGGTATCTAATCTCAATATGTTTAGTTCGATGAGAGCCAGGTTTTCCTTGAAATCTGTTTCCACTCTTGGAAAACTATATCGTCTGGAACTGAAAAACCATCCTAAAAAGTCAGCGTGCCTATTTTGTGGGAAGACGGCCTGCTCAGTACAGTGTTCCCAGGCAGCGGTCCATTCCTCAATAGGGCCACGTGATAATCTTTGTTGGTGGCAGAATTATATGAGACAATCACCATTTGGTGTGGTGAAAGCTGCAATGGCCTTCAAAAGCATGGCATCTTTTGAGGCCTAAAAGTAAGGACTACATCTTGAATTCTTGAGTTCTAAAAAGTCCTTGTTGTTGAAGTTCTTCTTTCGTCTGCACAAGTCTGTTAGAGCGCAGCCAGCCACAGTTTTTATCTCCTCCTGTCAGGAGAAAAGGGGCATGGCCCTGCCTTCTATTGCATTCAGATAAGGGTATGGGTTTAGAACTCAACTAAACTATTTCTCTTACAAGCATATTTATATTTCTTGACATCACTCTTGGTGTGATAAAGACAAGATATAAAGGGAAAAGAGAAAGGTAAATAGACAGATAACTAGATCGATAGCGAAATAGATATAGACAAGCATTGGTCTTGTTACACAGTCATGGAGTCAGGCTGGCCGAGAGATTTATGGCCATGTTTTACAGGGACAAACATAAGACTTATCACATGCTTAAAACATCTCATCAAATGACTTTATGGCCATGACACTTTCATAATTACAACACACACATTATTCTGATTATTTTAAGACCAAACATGGATGATGTATCCTTATATTAAGGAATAAACCAAAATATTTCTGGGACAATATATCTTTACTGAATCTTGTATACGTGTACGTAACAAAACCATATCTTAATGTCACACACACATTAACACACTATACATTCCTACTTATTAAGTACGTAATACTAATTAACTTGATTAAGTCTCACATCTTGAGAATAGTCAGTTCCTCTTAGCGCCATACAGCCCACTCCTGCTGCTCTTTGACAAAAAGGAATGTGAAGTGGTTTATAGCCTTTGACCCCCCACTTCCATTCGATGACCTTTGGTTTAAGGAGGAAGATGGGAACATGTTGTACATTTACAAAGCATTATTAAACATACCCACGATTTATATAGATCAATGGGGGTTGTGATTTGGAGAATATTGATACCAAACACTCCATGAGTTGCACGTACGCTACACAAGTTCCTAGACTGTTTGATTCCAGACTCAGTGCCTGGGCATGACTGTATTGCTTCAAGAGCCCTGTCCGGGGTCCCGTCCGTGTGACCTGTGAACTAAATCTCCACCAACCGGACAGAACGGACATTGACGAAACACACTGTCAGCAGTTAGAAATCACTCCTTTGGTATTTCCAGACAGGCTGGCATCTAGGGCCCTTTTTGGCTCCTCCCAGATGCAAGGCGCAGCCAGAGGTCAATTCCTGTGACCTCTGGAGAGGAGAGATCTGTACATTAAATATTCAATATTTAATGCACGTTTACTAGATGAGTTTCGCTACACTTGCATCACATGAATACCTGGTGCATCTGGTGACGCAATGATCTCCAGGAACAAAATCTGTGTAGTGTCCAAAACTCATTTTGATCATTCCCCATATAGTTCACTATATGATAAACACTATATGGGAAAAAAAAAAAACACTATATGGGAATAGTGAGTGAGTGAGTGAATGAGTGAACGATTCCGAACGTGACTAATGACGCCTCAATTCTCCTGCTTCCTGGTAATGTTTGATTGGATGAATGGATTTTCCTGGAGCATTGTGGGAAATCCTGGTACTGCAGATGCAGTCTCCTGAGCCCAGCCGACCGTCCGCCTGGCTTGTGTTCTTCTTCTTGTGTTCTGTACATCCATGGTGTGAGCCTCCAGCCTGTTAGCTGCTGTAAAGCCTCCACAAAGTAAATCCGATTTCGAAATATGCGTTATTTTGATAAACTGCCCTCACAACAAGAGCGATACAGTTACGTGTGTCTACTGACATTATTAAAACATCATAAAGATAACGTTGTTTCTGATTAGTTTGCTAAATATTATTATAAATTACTACTTGCTAATCTGCTAGCGAGCTATCTGGCGAGTGGCGACCTTCTTCTTCTGCTTCTTCTAATAGCTTTCCGGCAGACTAGATATCTTGCGGCACATTGCTGCCTCTACCGGTCGGAAGTATTGCTGTTCTTATTTATCTGATGTATTTATCATCTATTAAACTCGAAATGGGACCATAATTTTGAAAACGGAGGAGATGAGAGAGTGAAAAATACTTGATAATTGTTGATTCAGACCATAACATCATTTGGAAAGTGTTTATTTAAGACATAGACCGGAGCCCTATACCACGAATGTTGTATAAGAAGATCCAGGATCTGTCCCTTGATCTGGTTTGTCTAAACCAGATAAGCTCGATTGTAGTTAACTTGTACTACGAACGTCAATTGCCACTCGTTAACTGGAACCAGGTTTTTCTAATCAAGCCGAGAGCTCGTGCACATGAAAATGCCCATGCACTGGAGCTCGTGCCCGCAAAAGAGGCGTGGTTTTTAACAACTGCCAATCACAATGCAATATGGACTGCTCCAACTCCTACAGCGCCAGACACACCTATTTCCTCATTGAATGAAACCGCAAATAAAAATCTGCGTTGGATATTATTACTGTTCCCGAATGACTGTCTAAAGTGACCACTTTTATCCACATCAGTAATTTCTTTGAAGAGCGGTTTCTACCTCCACGTAGGCTATACAGCAGCTCAATTCACCCTCTCAATAAACTCAATAAAACCGGCATGTCTTTTGTGGAAGCAATGTGTAATCTATCTCAGTCCAAAATCCGTAAGTATAGACCATTTAGGCTCAATGAATAATAATGATCTCATGATGTGTTTAGTCGCACTGATTTAATAATTCCTATAGGCTAATCAATAAAAAAAAAAATGATAATAAAATTAAAAAATGCTTCTGAACTGAATCGACATGGTACGTGCGGGCATAGATTTCATTTATAAAAAATAGCCTATTTTGTGGTCACATAGGCTATATAGGCTATTGTCAGCAGAGTCGCATATCTCCATATTTCATATAATGATGCTGGAAATATGAAGTTCAATCACATCATACAGGCCAAAAGCAACACAGTTGCAGCTGCAAAATGCAGGAGTAGCCTAGATATGAATCATCTTAATATGGGATCGCCTGTGTGCAGGTGATCCCATATTAAATTGCTTAGATGTAGTAGGCTATTCTAGCATGTATGACCATTTCAATTCCAACCCAACGTCAGTCTGAGCTCTGTTGCGCACACGGCACCGTGCGCTTTGGAGACGTTTATGTAACCTTTTTATGCCGGTTTAGTGATATTTCTCCACTCACTATTCAGCTGCAATCAATCAGCGGGGTCAAACAACGTATCTAGGCTACTTGAGAGCACAAAAATTAATATATAAAAACATATTCCAAAGTGGTAAGTAGGGCTTAATTAAAATGTAGCCTGCAACAAGTGTAAGGCTTTAGTCCTTGATTAATTCAACAGGAGCATTTTTTCTTTTTCTTTTTCATTTGAATGCAATGTATTTTTCATATGGGGACCATATGAATGGTGACTCGCTGTTTCCAGAGAGCTGATTGGTAAGCAGGTGGGTCTTTCATGGGTTTTGATCTTATCCTCTGAACTTAACCTGCTACAAAGCAGGTTAGCCGTAGACTCTACGGCTAACTTATGCTCTACGGCGTAGAGCATAAGTTGCTATGGTGATCTATCTCGATAAGAAGTTAACTAGCAGCATCGTGGTATGGCAAAACTAGGGTTAAACCTGAAGTTACCTCGCTAAGCCAGTAATCAGTGGTACAGGGCTCGGGAGAGAAGTCGGGTAATTTTCCCATTAAGTTCAATGATACCTACTTTGTTTCTGCAGTACCCCCACTGGCCATTCGAAAGAATACAATTTCCGCATTAGCTTCAAACAGAGGGAGGCTGAATTGGGCACTGAGAAATACTCGGTCACAAGTGGGCCACTTGAATTCTGCCTTGTATGTGTGTGCACACATGGTTCCCTGAAGGGTTATGTGCACTATGTTTAATACCAATAATCACAGCTTTGGTGGAAAACTCATCGCTTTAATGCAGCCGCAATTTAATCGCAATAATCAAAACGATTTTCCGCATGTCCGTTTACAGCAAAGACTACTTCAGCTCAAACACACACACACACACACACACACACACACACACACACACACACACACACACACACACACACACACACACACACACACACACACACACACACACACACAGGCATGGGAGAGACATTCTGACCCCAATCACTGTGATTATTCAAACTGATTCATAAACTGGAATAATGTATCTGTGGGAGGTAAACTAGAACAATGCTGCACTGTCCAGACAAAAAAGAAAAGCCATGGTCTAGTAGCTGGTCATTAGGATACATCTACAACTGAACAATGCATTGACGACACATGTTATTTCCCCCTTCATACATGTCTCGCATGAGCCAGCAGCTTGTTCTGGAAGAAGGAAATTACACAATTGTCAATAACTGTAATCGTCAAGTTTTAACTGCCAATGTTCCATTACAGTACATGCATTTGTGCAATGCATACCCACGTGTGTGTGTGTGTTTGTGCGCGCGCGCTGGTTGTGAGAGGCCTTCAGATGGCTGGTCTCCCAAAGAGAAGGGCCAAGCAGTTAGCGAGGTATTGTTCAATATCTGCTATTATTGGTAGATGCTCAATATGGAGGAGGCACTGCTTTTTGTACCCATGAAGTGGATACTGACCGTTATCATGTCTTAAGGCCATGGCACACCAATCAAACATTCTCAAACAAACACCAACAAACACCAACAGACAATTGTCTGTGAATGTTGGCAGATGTTGGAGATTGTTTGAAAGCATGGCACACCGACCAAACATATTCAGCACAACAGTCCCAAACATGTAAAAAAGAAACACCAGAAAAATAGAAACTGCACTGTGTTACAGCACATAGAAGATGGCTCAGACTGACAAAGTTAGTTATACATCTGTCGAGTAATACAATGATACACCAGGTTTATTTATTTTGTAGCGACAGATGGCCATAAACGCCACACTCACGTGACGCTTCTTGAGAGAGAGGTGAGGTAACTGCATCTTTCTGCAGACTTTATCGAGGGACCTTGAAGGCGTCATGTGACAGGCAACGCTAGTTAAAGCCTGGATGTCCTGCTGATGGCCGCTGCAACAGTTTTTTCTCTGCTATCAACCTGGTTAATCTCGCTATATTCTTCACCACAGCGGGTCATTACCCACTGTGCACTTAATCGTGCACTAGTTCTGCATAAGCACCTGCAGCTCTCTCCTTATTTTACTGACGTTCTCAGTGATCACACGGCTGTTTACATGTGTTTCTGAACGGCTAGCTAGTTATTAGCATAGCTCGCTGTTAGCCGTCATGGATGTTCTCTCTCTCCCTCATTATGTAACCTTGCTGCGCATAACATTACTTATTTGCGGGAGTGCATGGGAGAAGTCTCCCGCTAGTGTTGTTGATGCCCAGTGTGATGGCACATGGTTGGCAGAGAAACGTATGTTTGCTGCGTCGCGTGTAACGTTAATTTAGAGGAGGCTCTGCCTCTGACCAAACTGACCAGACAAGCGCATGCGTGAGCTCCGTTTCCATGGATACGCGACTGAAAACATGGGAAGTTACCAGACAACAGCGAACAGCGAACAACGCCGGATTGAACAAGTCGAATCCTGGCAAACATGACAGAACATCGCCGAACACGAACAGACAAGGACAGACAGCTATGGCACACCAAACGAACATTTGTCTTTGTTCGTGTTTGTTCGTGTTTGTTTGTGTTTGTTTGAGAATGTTCGTTTGGTGTGCCATGGGCTTTACAGTATAACTGTATCTGTCGACCTGCCATTGTCATCATCCTGTGTGTTGTTATCCTATGTGCACGGATTATTGTGGTTGCCGTTTGGGCACTTATGTAACTGACTGACTCCCAATGTTTGATTGCACTATTAGTGTTTATGTCCTTACTGGTATTTGTGTGGACATGAATAAATTATTCAAATGTGTGTGAATATATGTGCATATATTTGTGCATGAGTTTGTGAGAGACAGCATGAGTTTGTCGGTGTGATGCTCCCCGTCAGTGCCATGGACACCACAGATCATGGTGTTCACATCTGGCTGAACCTGCATAAGCATCCCTGGTTCCAGGCAAGCCCCTGGCCTCTCTCTCTCTCTCTTTCTCTATCCCACCCCCCTCCTCTCACCCTCTCACAGGATTAACGTTGAGGGGTGGTAGCACTTTAGCTAAAGCTCCGCTCCCCTGCAGCATTGCTGCTTGGACAGCTCTGGATCTAAGCTTGGCACTCAGGGAGAAGGAGTCTTAGCAGAACGCGCTGTGTGGGGAACACACCTGGAGGCCTGTGTCATGAGCCTCTTCTTCTGGACCACCGTATTGCCGGATTACTGCTTTCGGGTCTGGCTTGTTCACACAACTAACGTTACTGTAACAAAGGTTTCCAGAGACAGAGTGGAGGAATGTACAATATGGCCATCTCATCTTTTTTCATTGTGCTCTCTCATATATTGTTTCTCTGTATGAGGGATTTAAGCTTGATACTCATCATTTACAGTACCTCCTATGTGCTCTGGAGGTGGGTTCTTTTGATGTCACTTGATGGTCTGGGAGAACCCTTCACATGTCGCTGCTACACACTTCGCAAGTGTGTGTGTGTGGGGGGGGGGGGGGGACACAATAAAAAAATGATTGTGTCCCCCCCCCCCCACCAATGTGGAGCGCCGACCCTGTAGGGGGGTCCAGGGGCTTGCCCCCCTGGAAATTTCTTTTACATTTGAAAGTAAAATGAATCAATTTGGTGCACTCTGAGGGCGAAATTAAAAGAACTACACACATCACTCAATACATGCCTTTTAGACACCACCTCCTCCAACTCATCAGAGCTCTGATATGAAAGCAGGTGACATGAACACGGCATAGAACAATACTGATGTGAAAGCCAGAGCCATATTGAAATAACGTTGGTTGTATTATTATTTTTTAATTATTATGATTATGATTAGTGTACTTTATTTTAAATTCAACCATGTTCACTGCTTACGATGTTCACTCCTTCCTCTCATTATCAATAAAACAAAATCACCTAACCCTTTATACAGCAGCACAATTTATTATTATTATTGTAATAATTGTTATAACTATTATAATTATTATTATTCCACAGTGCACAGCAGCACTTACAACCTATCTGATAAAAAACACATTTGAGTTCGGTACCAGGTTAAAAAGTGTGGGGGACATGTCCCCCCAGTCCCCAGTGGAAAATACGCCCCTGACTACACATTGTTGGCAAAGAGCCTAAGTACTGTAGGTTGAAAACTAGTTTTCCCAGTATTTTGGTATTTTGAGTGATGGTTACTTTCATCTCTGTAGTAGATCATGGTGAAGAATCATTTTCAAAAAACAAAATTGAAAGTATTTTATTGTCATGGTTTTGGTGGCATGGCACCGTAGGAAATGGAATGTTGTGCATGGAATGTTTGAAGCCATTTTTCTCACATTTTATCCTTTAGACACATAACAGATAAAAAATAACTTGATCTGAGAGAGAGAGAGAGAGAGAGAGAGAGAGAGAGAGAGAGAGAGAGAGAGAGAGAGAGAGAGAGAGAGAGAGAGAGAGAGCTATCTCAGTCGTTCAAATAGCTATTAGGTAGATTTTCTAAGCATGGTAATATCAAATCATGAAAATGTCAAATCTTCACCATGTGAAGGGTTTTTGATTTGCAGGCCACCACACATATGGCCTCAGTGACAGCTACTAACAAAACTATTCTCATGATACCAAGGATCTATCTTGTTCTGGCATCAGTCCAATTAAAACACAGACCAAAAATCCAAGACTTGTTGTGTTTGTAGGTATTGTATGTTTTTAGATGATCATGTGCACTGATTTGTTAATGCGGTGCCATGTGAAACTTTATTGGTAATATTAATAGTTGTTGGGATGCAGATTATAATAGGTCTTGGGCTGCGGAGTGCTACAGCCAAGTTTCCTGAATTTTGACAGTTGTCATTCACACATGACGCATGATTTTTCTTTTATATCTGGCACAAGTTTAATGAGAATAGTGGGTGTGATTGTGTCATGGTTGTTGTTGGTGGCGGCGGTAATGGCAACGCCGTGTACCTGCATTTGAGTGTTTACATCCTACTTCATCCTACTACATCCTACCTCACATCACATGCAGCATAATAGCAGTCACATCCAAAAACACTCTCCTCCATGTCCCTTTTCTCGATCCCTTCCTGATCCTTTGATATCTGCATTGACTTCAAAGTGGTGGGCTGCAGCATTACCTGATGCTAATAGTCCACATGAAAGAGAATCTGTATGAGGTGTGAGCGGCAGGGACTGACGGAGCCTCCTGGGGGACCCCCTCTCTTCTCCGTCAACCCAGACAGTCTATTCCCCAGCTTCTAGTTAGTGGTGACTTCTAAAAGACCTTCAGAGATACAGAGAGAGATGCCATGCATACTGCTGGGCTGCAGACTGCAGGACAGCAACGCCCTGTTCAAAGGGGGCCGTGCAGTTCATGCCTTGATATGGCTTGGAAGCGGTTAGGGCAAGCAAGTTGATCAATATGATATAATATAAGAAAGGTTTGGATCTGACGCAAGTTGAATCGCTCTGCTGGGACAGTAGGAATATTACAATTCAGGCGGATTCTATTGAACTGGTCCAGTTATTAGCACGGCTATACATCATACTGTCAGCTACATAGGAATATTGGGGTTGAGATCGGTTAGGAACTCACCCTGAAGAGATGCGGCCCTTATGACGGTAACACTAACGTGTAATGATTTGTATAACCTAAAACAAACTTGTTACTGGATATGACTTGACAGTAAGTGCAGGGAAAAGCATCTCTTGAATATCAAACATGTTCCTCAGCACACATGTTCCTCAGCACACATGCTACCAAAGCTTTGTCAAGTCTTTAGTAACCTGGTGTAATATTGCATCTGCATAACTTTGAGATGCATCACAGTGTTGTGTTAAGGTCACAGATGACGGTTTATTGGCGGGGTAATATTCTGATTTCAGATCAATAGCCCCTGCCTCGATAATCTAACAAGACATCATTAAGTGACAGTCCAGATAGCGTTATGCTGAGAATGTTGATTATCATTTTCAGAAAAAAATATTTTGAGAAGGGCTAACGTAAAACTTTTGTGCAAAACATTGAAAAGTTGTTGCCGTGTTTTGTTGGAGAGCTTTCTACCTCATAGTGGTGCTTCTGAGGCTTGATTGGATTCATGAAGGCTGTGTAGCCGCCTAAACCTCCCTTTTATTCAGCTGTATTCATTTGGAACATTTTTTCATTCAAACTGGTGCTTTGATTAAAAACAAAGCAGCGCTTATCTCAAAGTGCTGGTTTCTTCCCCCAGCCTTTGAAAACAGCTCCCAGCAAATTATGGTAAATAAGTGTACAAACGTTTCTCCTCGTGCATACACAGGTCAGCTTTCTTCAAAATGTTCGCTTACAATGTGGCAAACAACAAGGCGCTGTGACGCACGTGCATGACGATTAACATTTGATCCATGCGTATGTTCTGTTTTTGTGACTTTTTCCACCGTCCGATCCTTCCCCTGCTTCACTTCAACATCAATCAGACACAGATGGAGAAACTAATCATTTCCGACAACCGCTGATAGATGGCTAATCTCTAAGGAAAGCAGACCTCTTACTGGCAGCGTCAATGATACCAGCCATTTCATGTTCCACATTAATTCCTGAATGTAATAACTAGAGGCAGTTTGGAGAAAAGGGGATTTCATCTATAATTAAACAACACTCCTTCAGATGCTTTCTAACGGCCTGAGAGCGTTTGCCTTTGAAGTTCAAACTTCTGGACAGTCATAAGGGGCAACTCAGGAGGCATGTTGAGAATGTATCTGTATCGTCGGCATGGAAACCACCATATTTCAGTGTCCGTCTCTCTTAATTCAGACCATTCTATTCTTAGTTAGAACCCCAGTCACATTATTTTCTAAAAATAAAAAATAAAACTTGCAGTATTTATAATGAGAACTTTATGTTATCGTTCCATTTCTCATCTGCCGAGGCAATTTATTTGGTGTGACACAATTGCACCCCAATTTCAGCTCAGTCAAATATTAGCCTCACGACACCATGGCACTCTTGCAAAGCAGTTGCAAAGGAGCGTTCCGAGCCAAATTTAAACCAAGTCACGTTCCGGCCTAATTCCGAGTCTCGCCCCGTGGATCACTCGGAGATAATGACAAGAGGTTTCTTCTGACCACACTGTAAAGGCAGGACTGGTTGCCCTCTGTTGAAGTAGGTACCTGCATCTCGAGGCCCGCGGTTGCAGGAGTTGGCATTCCATTGCATCCAGTTGCATCACTTTCAATGAGACTGCACCTCTTTGAAGTTCCAATGGCACTTCTTACCCCCGTCTTCAGTCTCGGCTTCGCCTCCTTTGACCCAAATAAATAGACGAGCGAAAAAGAATGAAAACAAGTATCCCCGCAACGCGACCGTTTGATGTCTGCTGGAATCGGTCTGTCACAGTGTCGCACACAAGACAATGGCTGTGTCATTATCTGTCAAACACCTGTTTGTGAGTATGCTGTGTCTTGCAAGGACATCATTTATGGGGGGCGGGGGGGGGGGGCACAGGGGACATGTCTCTCCCATTTTTTCAGAAGGCAGCAGCATTCGGCCCCCGTATTTTCTTCAGCTCCTCCACCGACATGACTGTGTTTCAGAGGCTGCAGCCAGGGGCCTCATGCAAGCCAAGATTGAAGGGGGGGTTAAGAAATGAAAAGAAAAGAAGAAAGAAAATAATGACGCAACTGTATGCAATTTTGGAGGGGATCATTGTAAAATGTCACTAAATCAGTTTTTGTAGCTCAATAATCTCCCACTTTATATTAGGGTAAATACTGTATTTATTTAGAGATTTGTATCTCAATTATTTGTTGCCGTTCTGGTTATTGAAAATGACTTAGGGTGCTTTCTCACTGGGAATGATTGCTTTCGTTCCGTGCCCGAGTACGGTTGCCCCCGTCCCCCTCTCCCCCGCTGGTCAGCTTTCGCATTACAAATTCCTCGGGAACGGAAAGGAACACTTGCAGAGTACACTTGCATCATCAACTACGCCTGGAGTGTATCCTCGCCCGTGTGTTGTCTATGTGGTTCGGTACGGTTGGCGTTCACATTTGCAAGTGTTTCGTCCCCGGGCACGCCAAAGCGTTCCCCAGACCACCTTTTCAATGGACCCTGTCACGATTCGCTGTTCCACGCCCGGGGGGGCGGAACGCAACGTTCAAACTCATCAAACAAACCGGACCTGGGGTCAGTTTGGGTACAAGTGTGGTTGGAAACGGTCCCGGGTCCCCAGTGTGAAAGCACCCTAATACACTCACTTCTACACTGCTGACACTTTTCTTCAATAGCTAAAACTTGTCTGCTTCCCCCAAACATTGTAAGGGGCATACATTCACATAAAAACAATATATCCACAATACAAATTAATTTAGATAATATTAGAGCCACAGATGAAAGGAACTTGCCAACATGGTAGCTCTTTAAAACACAATGCAAATCTTGCAATTAAATGTGCATAGATTTCCACAAATCTCTCTTTAATCCCCTACAATAGACCCTTTTCATAGGGGCCATTTTGTGTTGAAAAGGCAGAATAAACACAGGTGCAAGCAAAACACTAATGAGGGTTTCCAAATTACAATCATGGAAGTTTGAAACCCTCATTAGTGTTTTGCTTTCACCTGTGTTTACCCTGCCTTTTCGACACAAAATGCCCCCGTGAGAAGGGTCTACAGTATAGCTACAGTATAGCGTACCTCTTTCTTCTTGCATCAACTCCCTGACTGGGAGGGGGGGGGGGGGGGGGTTGTCGGGGGGTTTCCGCTGGATGGTGGATGTCCGCGCAAAGACTTCCGCTGGAGGATCTGAATAATAATAACAATAATAATAATAATAAAAATAACAACAACAACAACAACAACAACAACAATAATAATAATAATAGTAATAATAATAATAAAAAAAAAAAAGCTGCATATGAGACATCACTCTGGGTGCCCAGACTGTGGTGATGTATGACTTTCCTCGGGTTATTCTATATAATAAATAGTATTTAATAAATAATATTATTCTATAAATTATAGAATGGGGACATTTCAGAATTATGGAAACAACAACAACAACAACAACAACATGGGTAGCCTATCTAAAAAACAAAAGCCCCCCCCTTTTTTTGTGTGTTAATCAGCTCTGCTCTCCTTCTGTCTGTCAGTTATTAAAGTCTGACATGGGGGTTCCATGGGGACTCACTTTAGATGCAATCACTTTCTCTAGCTCTTTCCGTGGCTCTGTCTTGCTATAATGCTATCACTGTCTCTTGGCCTCTCCAGCCATTCCCTTTATCTCAATCCATGTACATTTTGACCCTCCTCTCTTCTGCCGTTGCACCACTTGCGCTCTGTATTCTCCATCAGCTTCCTTGCAAGTTTTCTGTAACTGGTTCGAGTCTCTCTTTGCCTCCGCCTACAGTCCCTCCTCCATCGTTCCCTCTCCGCACGTCCTCGTGCGGTCTCGCTCCCCGCACGTCCTCGTGCGGTCTCGCTCCCCCGCACGTCCTCGTGCTGTTTCACTCGGCGGAGCGAGACATTGTGTGCAGACGCTGCCAGTCTCCAAAGAGTGAGGGCGGCTAATGCATAGCAAACACTAAGCAGCCAATGAGACAAAAGCATGGCCGCTCTCTCTGTGCTGTGGCCAACAATACACCCAGGCATGAACACCCTCCTCTCCAGCCATACATTCCAATAAGCCCCCAATAGTTTGTACAGCTCAGCCTGCTGACATACGTATTCATTCAGAACAGAAATTATCGGCTTTCTTTCCAGGCGCCTTAATTACCCACGGGGACCTGTACGCCAGAGTGAAGGCGCATCAAAGAAACCTCCTCTCTCTCTCCTTGAGTCTCTATCTCTCTCTCCCCTCCCTCTCTCCTTGAGTCTCTCTCTCTCTCTCTCTCATTGCCATCTTCTCCTTGCCCTTGAAGTCGTTTCACGTTAAATGGGAAGAAAGCAAGAAGGCATTGCAAGTTGTCGAGCATGCAGGTCATTTGTAAGAGCTAACTGACACTAAGTAAAGAGAAGCAAGGCCACCCTGTGAATTTCCAAACGCTCGCTACATTTGCTAGGAGACCTAAAGTCCCAGAAGCTTAAGAATGTGCCCCTGAAGTTTGCCAAATAAAAATCATCTCTCATAGCTCGGTAATTGTGTGAGACAACACATTAGGCTGTTTGGCTAACATCGCTAATGCCCTCATGTCATTTTGAATTGAATATTGACACTTAATTCGTAGCCTAACACTGAATTAAAAATGGACATGACCATAAAAACTCAATGGTCAAGTTTCTTTGGGATTACTTTACTGATTATCAACCCACTTTGTATCATTCATAATTTGGGTAATATAAGCACATGGGCAGTGTTTACCTTCTCTCTCCATTTTCCTCATGGAGAGCTCCCATTTCCTTCTCTGACCAAGTGCTCCGTTGTGACGCGTTTTACATCACAGTGCGTCACAACGGAACTGTGGAAGTTCTGCTCGAGACGCGAAATCTGCTACGAGGGCGGCTGTTATTGTTTATTTTTATTTTTCAAGTATGTGCACATCCACAGAGAGCTTTAACCAGCCTTAATGACTTGCAGCTGGCAGGGGCAGAGTTTCTGCAGGCAGATAAAGGGAGGATTTTTTTTTGCGTGAGGAAAACAGAGAGAGAAGGTAAACACTGCCCATGTGCTTATATTAGCGAGATTATTAATGATACAAAGTGGGTTGATGAGCGGTAAAGCCATCCTTTAACCAGTCAGTGGTGGCGTTGCCAGCACTGGTGACAGGTTCAGCATAGTACAACAAAAGCAAACATCCCTTGACTAATGTTACAAACGTCCACATGAAGCAAGAATAGCTGTGGCGATGTGAACATACAGAATAGCGAACAATGGGCAATCCGGATAGTAGCCTATACATGGAGTGTGCGTCATACCATAAGGAGTATGATGACCGATGAATCAGAATGCGAGAAAAACAGAGGTAAGGTAAAAG
This sequence comes from Poromitra crassiceps, assembly GCF_964638095.1. Lineage (NCBI taxonomy): Eukaryota > Metazoa > Chordata > Actinopteri > Beryciformes > Melamphaidae > Poromitra > Poromitra crassiceps. The sequence goes on from NC_139646.1 coordinate 14,246,508, forward strand.
GAGACTTAGGATTACAACCAAGAAAAATGGTTTCGCCATAACATCAATAATTCACCATACAAGAAAAAAACATCGCAGAGCCAAATGCAAAAATCTCTGTGCCATTACAGTCGATGGCCTTATCCCTCATGCTTTTACTTAGTGGAGGGAGTGCCATTTGTTTCTGGCGTGGAACACAAATGCCTGATCTACTTTAGCCGGCATCCATCATGAAGCAAGTCGCCGGTCTCAAATGGCCTTTTGCATTGTGACAAGCGTAATGCCTCCTTTGGAAGGCATGCGTTCACACACAAACACAGATACAATGTATCTATCACACAGGCATGCATTCACACACACACACACACAGATACAATGTATCTATCGCACATGTTTGCATATGGAGGGAGAAACAATGTACTGCTGTAGGAATCAAACAAACTGGTCTTTTGGCAATAGGCAAAGCTTATATGTCAGGGATACGGCACATTTCATTTTAGAGTGAGAGAGAGAGAGAGAGAGAGAGGGAAGGAGAGGGAAGGAGAGAGAGAGAGAGAGAGAGAGAGGGAAGGATAGAGTTAGAGAGAGAGAGAGAGCGATGGAAGGAGAGGGAGAGACCTGGAGGCTGTTAAATTGCCCATTTCATTATTGATAAGCATCGCAGGCAGAAGTCAGTCTTCCAATATGATTGACAGCCAACTCTCAGCCACTGATTTTCCACATGAGAGAGAGGCGAGCCAAGCAGTGAGCGATGTGATGGTTCAATTTCACTTCATAACGGAGGCCGAGCTGCAGCAGGACAGCTCATGTGAATACATATCAATGCTCCCTTCACAATACAAGTCATTCAAAGTAAGGCTAGTTCAATTAGAGATCATGTTTTGCCTCCCGCTAAAAATGCGTTTGACGGTGACATTTATTTTAGACGCAATGCTATGAAAACATATTCAAAGCAATCTCAATGGAACTCTTGGTGCAGTCAGACGTAAAACAAAGCCCATCAATAAATAATGAAGATAAACAATCATTATGCCTCTGTGATTTCAATGAAATGTTTTTTTTTTTAATCCACACACATTTTGATTTATCCTTTATTTAACCGGGAAGGTCCCATTGAGATACAATATCTCTTCTGCCAGGGAGTCCTGGTCAAGATGGGCAGCAAAAACACAACAAGCAAGCACAGACATTACAAGGATTCGAGGCTAAAAAGAAACGTGACACATGTCATTCACAATGACATTGTTCTGTGAGAGCTGAAGGGTGAAGCTTCCATGTTTAGTACAGCTTGTAGCTCATTCCAGGCATACGCGGCATGAAAGGAAAAGGAAGATTTACCTAGTTCTGTTCGGGTGGTCGGGGCCAACATCCAATTATGAACAATGCCATTCTGTTCGGTGTATTTATTCGAAAAAGACCAGCTCCTCTCCAAACTATGTTATTAAGGATATGTGAGAATAAATTAATGACTACCCACACATACTTTATGCACAAATACACACATGAACTTGTAATACACATTATGTGATAAATACACGTGAATGCTGGCTTAATTGGGTTCAGAGATCATTATGATAATTACAGATGTTAGGATTTTTCCCTCCCCGTCATTACGGTCATGCATTGTCTGATGGATGGTGCTTAACTAAGTGGAACATGTTATCAAGACTCCCGCTTACTTTAACATGGACACGACCCACTGGCATCAGCGTGTTTCTTTAACGATATGATGACATCGTCTAGCAACAAGAGATGAGTTAGTCAGATGTCTGAGACAAATGAATGGTAAATCCCAGAGATCTGCTGGCAATGATCTTTTGCCAATGAAATTTGACACTTATCTTATTACCATATTACATGTTGAAATTTGGAGCGTGTTTCTTTTCATATTCCCCTGAGAAACACTAGTTGGATGTCAGGGCGCAGGGTCAACAGAGCCTGCAGCAGTGTGCTAATTATGCTGTAGTTGGTTTCTACTTCATTATGCATATTTTATCTAAATCAGGTTTATAGTTTTGACTTTAACTCACCACTACAGTATAGGAACATACCATTTGTGTTACATAGACTTTAACTTTAACTCACCACTACAGTATAGGAACATACCATGTGTTTTGCATAGGCTTTAACTTGAACTCACTACTACAGTATAGGAACATACCATGTGTGTTGCATAGGCTTTAACTTTAACTCACTACTACAGTATAGGAACATACCATGTGTGTTGCATAGACTTTAACTTTAACTCACTACTACAGTATAGGAACATACCATGTGTGTTGCATAGACTTTAACTTGAACTCACTACTACAGTATAGGAACATACCATGTGTGTTGCATAGGATTTAACTTTAACTCACTACTACAGTATAGGAACATACCATGTGTGTTGCATAGACTTTAACTTTAACTCACTACTACAGTATAGGAACATACCATGTGTGTTGCATAGACTTTAACTTGAACTCACTACTACAGTATAGGAACATACCATGTGTGTTGCATAGGCTTTAACTTTAACTCACCACTACAGTATAGGAACATACCATGTGTGTTGCATAGGCTTTAACTTTAACTCACTACTACAGTATAGGAACATACCATGTGTGTTGCATAGGCTTTAACTTTAACTCACTACTACAGTATAGGAACATACCATGTGTGTTGCATAGACTTTAACTTTAACTCACTACTACAGTATAGGAACATACCATGTGTGTTGCATAGACTTTAACTTGAACTCACTACTACAGTATAGGAACATACCATTTGTGTTGCATAGACTTTAACTTTAACTCACCACTACAGTATAGGAACATACCATGTGTGTTGCATAGGCTTTAACTTTAACTCACTACTACAGTATAGGAACATACCATGTGTGTTGCATAGACTTTAACTTTAACTCACTACTACAGTATAGGAACATACCATTTGTGTTGCATAGACTTTAACTTTAACTCACTACTACAGTATAGGAACATACCATTTGTGTTGCATAGACTTTAACTTTAACTCACTACTACAGTATAGGAACATACCATTTGTGTTGCATAGACTTTAACTTTAACTCACCACTACAGTATAGGAACATACCATGTGTGTTGCATAGACTTTAACTTTAACTCACTACTACAGTATAGGAACATACCATGTGTGTTGCATAGACTTTAACTTTAACTCACTACTACAGTATAGGAACATACCATGTGTGTTGCATAGACTTTAACTTTAACTCACTACTACAGTATAGGAACATACCATGTGTGTTGCATAGACTTTAACTTTAACTCACCACTACAGTATAGGAACATACCATTTGTGTTGCATAGGATGACCCCAGCAGATGTTTTTTTCTCCCCCGCAATAGGAAACATTGAAACTCACTGACCTGAAACACAAACACACTGATGCAAAAAGAGAAAAGATAACACAAATAAAAGAAGAGACGGTAAAGAGATTTACGCTGCCAACATGGAACCTGGAAAAAATCTCAAAGCAGTAATCAGCTTACCATATGTTTTCACAGTTATCTTTGGCAGTCCTGCTTTTTATTGCATTTCCTGGGCAGCCCAGCAGCCGTGCTTGCATTCAAAATGACTCGCGTGTATACCGTGTAACACAGCCCAAAGCAAATCCTCCTCTAGCTTGTATGCGTTTGATGTTACAAACTTATAGCCTTGCAGTTGGGTCATATTTTTGTGCTCAGATAGTATTTCTGAAACCTTTAATTAATTTGTTAAGCAGCAGGTGTCTCAAACATAACTGTAACACTGTGTCCGGATGCAATGTTATAGTCGCACTTGATTACGTTCAGAATGTGTTGCCCTGTTGTTAGCTGAGGAGTGGATGGAGAGATTGTTTTAATGGAGCTGAAGTACAGTGTTTCTCACTAATGCAGCATGGCAATGGTTGCGGAAAGGCTTTCAGCCGCTCCGCCACAATCGGAGCTCTGTGATTGGTCGGTGGACGGCTCGCCTCCCCTTGCACTGAATTACAACGTTGTCAAGTGTTTCATATCACTGATGAGTTTGGCAGCACAGATCCACTCCCAAAATAACAGGGCTGCTACTGGCACAGAGCACTTAATGCACAGTGCATATTCAAAAGGCTGTCTCCACTCCACTGACTGCTGCTGGTGGGCTGAGTGTGTGTGTGTGCTTCTCCGTAGGTTTGTCACCATGTGCAAGACGAGGAAACAGGAAATCTGTCCAACTGAAGCATTAGGACACAACCTCATGCAGCAGAACTCCTCCTCTCACTTTTTCCTCACCCGCCAACGAGATGTCCACATAAAGACGGGGATGAGAAGCGTTGGTTTTAATAGAGCCATAATAACCAGAGCTCATTAACAGCAGTGTGAGATTCAAACATGCTTTTTAATGACCCCCGTGGGACAGATCATCTGAATATGCAACAGTGATCTTTTTATGTAGAATGGAACAGTCTCTAGGGCTCGCTGTGAATTGTTAACAACCATGCACCTTCTAACCCCTCTCAACACACACACACACACACGCGCACGCGCGCACACACACACACACACGCACGCGCACGCACGCACGCACGCACGCACGCGCGCGCGCGCACGCACACACACACACACACACACACACACACACACACACACACACACACACACACACACACACACACACACACAGAGCACCCATGACTTTCTAGAAAACTGCATGGGCTAACAAAGGAGGATCTCCATGGAAACAAATCGCCTTTGGAATGCCATCCCAATTGGCAACAGTTTGTATTTTTGAGGATGTTTCTCATCAAATACCATGTATGTATGTATGTATGTATGTATGTATGTATCAGAGCTGGTGATGCCGAAACCGATGATGTCATAATAATCATCTATGATGTCATAATCAACAATATGACATCATCGGTTATGACCACGTCCATTTAAGCAGGCGTAAGAGGCTTGCCAGTACGTCCAGTACGTGCCATAAAGCTGAATGGCCGCACCACTGCGCCGTGGTTTGTTCTTGTTCTCTCTCACACATTCTTGTACCAAGACAAACTTGTGAAAGGGCCCATTTGTGTGCAGTTGTTGCAGTAAAGAGTGTTTAATACATGTGTGTGCAGTTGTTGCACTGCAGTAAAGAGTGTTTAATACATTTGTGTGATGCTGCCTTGGTTTGGTTCCACTTACAAAACCTTTGGAAGGGAAAAGAAACACAGCGTATCTGAGAACTACAGCAGCCAAAGTGTAGGAGGGAGTGTTCACTCAACGTGTGCATATTTAAAAAACCTCCACAAAGACTTAGGAGTGTTTCTAGATCGACAAAGATTGGATTCGAATCCCAAGATGTCAAGGCCACATGCCACTGTACATGTCTTAGCTTAGCCTTAGCTTGGTCACCAGGATGGCACATATTTCTACTTGATCAATCTCTCCTCCTTGTTATGCCAAAGAACCCCCAAAAAGAGAGAGAACAGGGCAGTGCAGGAGAAAAGAGAAAAAAGCTTGTTCACACATTCTCAGAAAGGAAAGACAGAAAATATCTCAAGTTGAATTAAGGGGAAATATTTCACCTCATCATGTTTAGTGTCCACTCCACTCTCTCTGCTGGCTTCCTGAACGTGGAGGACATACAAAATTCACTCTCCTTGACCTTCTTGAAAATAATCTATCAATTAAACCATAGAGTATACTGTGAGCCACACCACAGCCCATTTTCCCTTCAATCGCTGTCAAAGTGATAAGCGGAAAATATCTCCTCACTCAAATCCTCAGAAAACCTTCTGTTATTTCCCCTATATTGGAGGCATTCATTACCTTAAATTACTCTATATTAATTGCTGATTTTTTTGCAATGCCAAAGGAAATGCTGCAAACATCCTCTCCACTATCCATTGGTCTGTCCATGCATCCTCTGTCGAGTTGATTTAGAGCATTTCTTTTAAGGTTTGGTGACTTCTACGTCGACCATGTTGGAGTGACTGACATTGATTGAAGCATTTTCCATTACTAGGATTGCTCTGCAGATCATGTTTGAAAGGTGGCCCATATTGATCAGACTTGATTTGATGCTTTCTGAAGGGGTTATAGGGATGTGGCATCTCAGACAATAATAGCAACCACAACAATAGTAATAATAATAATAGTAATAATAACAACAACAACAAAAACAGAAATAAAAGTCATGAGATCATGTCAGTTTATTTTGAGTGTCTCATCAAAAAACAGATGGAGCCAATGTGATTTAATAAAAAAATATGTTAGGGAACTAAATAGACTTTGGGTAAGATTTGAGGTAAAGTTATGATTAGGCAACTTGGTTCAAGTTAGGGAAAGGCTTTGGTCATGGTTAAAATAAAAAAATAAAAAAATAAACTTTAATTAAACCCAGGTCATCAGAGTTGAAGGCAAACCACCCCTCCCATTTCAAGCCATATCTGACTTCTGTTAACACAGAAATTGTTTCATGGGTTGCACGTCATATTTACAGTATCTGACCTCATCGTCCCTTATGTTCCCCCCTCATGTCCTCCGATCACAAGCCACTTGTTACCTTACAGTCCTTTAGAATAAAAACAAGCCACTTGTTACCTTACAGTCCTTTAGAATAAAAACAAGCCACTTGTTACCTTACAGTCCTTTAGAATAAAAACAAGACACTTGTTACCTTACAGTCCTTTAGAATAAAAACAAGACACTGGTTATCTATCCTTAGAATAAAAACAAGACATTGCTTATCTGACAATCCATAGAATAAAAACAAGACAGTGGTTATCTTACAATCCTTAGAATAAATAAAAATACACTGGTTATCTTACAATCCTTCGAATAAAAACAACACACTGGTTATCTTACAATCCTTAGAATAAAAACAACACACTGGTTATCTTACAATCCTTAGAATAAAAACAAGTGCAAATTCACAATAGCTGCGACCACATACAAATTTCCAAAATTCAGTATGGCAGGGGCAGACCAGCTGACTCTGCCATCCTCCCTTTTCACCCGCGCGCGCACACACACACACACACACACACACACACACACACACACACACACACACACACACACACACACACACACACACACACACACACACACACACACACACACACACACACACGACCTCCTACAGCAAAAACTGTGGCGGCTAAAGGGTGGTGAACTTTTTATGGACTGGCCGACCGACAGAGCGACCTATAGAGCTGCTGGTCGCAGCTAAAAACAGCGGGTAGCAGAGTGTTCTCCTACCAAGCTACCATCACTGGAATTCCCTCTAGCGACTTTGGAAGCTATTTCTGTGGAAACCTTCAAATCCAAACTCAAAACCTATTTATTTTCAATGTCATACGACCTACTGGTGCACCATCTAGCTAGGGACCGCCGACACAGTCTCTTCTCCTACCTTAGCTCAGTATTAACATAGAAACCTGCCCCTGGGACCCCAGTGTAGGGCTGCCCCCTGGTCGGCGCATTTCCATGTTCACTCCCTGTCTGTGCTCTGAGTGTGTACGTGGCTCAATATGTCTGCTGTGAGTGTGTGGGTCATGCTTATGGCTCTGTGTGTGTGTGTGTGTGTGTGTGTGTGTGTGTGTGTGTGTGTGTGTGTGTGTGTGTGTGTGTGTGTGTGTGTGTGTGTGTGTGTGTGTGTGTGTGTGTGCGCATGCGTGCGTGCGCGCGCATGACATGTGTGTGTGCTTGTCTGTGCTTGTCTTTAAACCCTTTCAGGCACTGGTCCGATGCAGTGTTTGTACCCCGTCTCACCTGTTTTCTTACCTCATTATGATCGTCCATGTTACTATACCCCCCTCCTCCCCACACACTCAGCCGTCCCAATGGGGGATCCCTGTTGGACTCTGAGCACTCAGGTGCTTTTGGTTTTTGCTCATTTTTTATGCGGTTTTCTCCCGAGTTTTGACTTGGATGCATGAATGTGAGGTGGGCTCACCTGATATGTTATTTTTTTGTCTTGCGCTTTGCTTTGCATCCTTACTGTACTACACTATTTTGATACTGCATTATTTTGATCTGTGATTGAGTGTTGGTTAGATCATAGGGTTCATTCTTTGCCCTTTGAGACATGCTTGTGATGAAGGTATGAATAAATTTGAACTTGAACTTATCACATCATTACTATTTTATTTGTGTGGCCCATAGAGGCATTTATGATAAACTTCAGATGCACATTAAACATTTATATGGGAACATGGCAGCACTAATTTTTTTAACACATTTTTTAACACACTATAATAATAATAATAAAAACAATACGAGAAAAATAAGTCTTTAATTTCCCAGAATGCAAATTACAATGCCTATCCATGGAGCTCATGTTACATAGTCAATTTTTATTTTTATTTGTAACTTTTCATAGGATGATGTTTTATGTGTTAGAGCCCATTTTCCTTACAAAATAAATCACTTCACGTTGAAGATGAAAACCCTGCATGATCTCTTTTTGATGGAGAATGTCTGCCTCATACATATATAGGCTGTAATCAAACTGTAGAATAGAAGATCCCTGAGATCAAGAATTGGAGTGGGAACAACACATCTCATATTGGAGATTATTACATTTAATTTTACGGATGTGGCGAGAAATATCTATGTCATTTTCTGTCTTAATTTGCTTGTTACTAGGGTGACAGCATAAAGAAAGAAAGACAAAACTGAAATAAACCTTTAGGAACATTGTGCTCCTTGTATTACTGAGACTGATTTAGTTCAGTCTACCAACCTCCCGAGCGACAAGTAGCTTTGAGTACTCTTTGAGTAAAGTAATCCGATGATTTACTGTAAGTGACATGAGGCATACCTGGGGGAGATTTACCCAATTGTTTTGAATGTAGTCTAATGCAGTTATTCTCAAAGACTTTGTTGGGACCCACAGGTGGGTCGCATGGAGATTTTATTTGGGTCGCCGAATAAATTTGCAGAATTTCTTCCGCAGTCTTTTATTTCAAATATGTTTTACTGATGAGAGGGGAAAAATTAGAACCTGTTAACGAAAGCTAAAATGCACTTATTTGGTCTAATTTATAAAGTATTTAACTAACATGCATAAAATTAAGTTGCAGTTTATCGAACATATACACTATCTTAATGTCTGGTTTAGCTATTCAAGATAATATGAGGTGATGCGTAAATAGCAATAAAAATGGTTGGGAACGTTTATTTACGCACAAGTTAGCTCTTCTGACGATGTATAGGCCTATATTCTGAAAAATGTAGAAAGCGAAAACGAATGCTTGGCTTAAAGAATATGTTGTAAAAAAGAAAGGTGCTTATTGGAGGTGGGGTTCATGTCCATATGATTAAGGAATTAGGCAGTGGAAGTAGTCAGGCCTTTATTTGTGGTTGCTAAACCCAACATTAAATAAAGGCCTTTTAACCTCCATGGAGACTCTTACAGTGCCTTGGATTTCTGTAGTAGGGCCTACTGACTACTTCCTTATTCATAAGGCCTATATTCTGAATTGGGTCACGGTGGTTTGTAATTCTTTAAAAAGTGGGTCCCCACAAAAAAAGGTTGGGAAACACTGGCTAATCTATTAACCAATCAAGGGTGATGTGTTAGCCTGGGTAAACCCAGCCCCCACGTGACCTGCTCTCAGAGTTCTCAGTCAGCAGGGTTAGTCTGAGAGCAGGTCACTGGGGGCTGGGTTTACCCAGGCTAGTGATGTGTGTGTGTGTGTGTGTGTGTGTGTGTGTGTGTGTGTGTGCGTCGGGTAGGCCCATGTTGTGATGTGTGTGTGTGTGCGTCTGGTAGCCCCATGTTGTGATGTGTGTGTGTGTGCGTCGGGTAGGCCCATGTTGTGATGTGTGTGTGTGTGCGTCGGGTAGGCCCATGTTGTGATGTGTGTGTGTGTGTGCGTCGGGTAGGCCCATGTTGTGCGTCAGGTGAAAGGTAAGATGCCTTTGCAGTTTATTTTCATGACTTTTTGCTGGCCTTTGCTTTTAAAATACTGTATTGAATCTGTTGTTTTTCTTGCTTGTAGGTTGTCTATTTAAGAATTGGCAATGTATGATGATGATTAACGAAACATATGCACATTGCACATTTGACATTGCATAAGAGGGACACAAAGCATTATGGCAATTTGGCAACAAAATGTCAGGAAGGAAGTAAAGTCAAAGTTTTCATAGTAGATGATACTGTTTATCTATGTTGCATGGTAATGTGTGTGTTTGAGAGAGAGAGAGAGAGAGGGGCAATGACAATAGGCATCATATTATGAGTTGGTATCTGTATGTGACATAGTTAATAGTTAGATAAAATGTGAGAACGTCTGGATTGGCGGCATGTATAGTTTTGCCCAGGGCGCCAGCACTTTGTGTGCTGTCCTGTCACACACTTGAGATTGTTGAGCTGGCATGAAAAGATAGTTTAGATTAACAGCAAAGCTTGATTACATTTGATCAATATGCATATTTCCAGCTAAACCTCTTTAATATACTGTAAATTAAAAAGCAAGTCTAAGTCTATGTAATGGTCATTAATTTGGTCTTTTGTGAGCAAATTTGCTAAGCTTTTAATGACATTCTTGGGGCAAAACTACATAATATTAATGTATCATCCTCTGTTGAATGAGGAAACAATTTAATCCAGGACCCAAGCATTTAACACACGTCTAATGTCAAAACTAATCCAAAAATCCAAAGTTTATCCCAAAACCAACATGTAAGTGTAACCCTGACAAATTTAACAGAGAATAGTTCAATTTAGTTGTAGGGTTAATATTCCAGTTCTCAAAAAGAATCACATGGAGTTCTACAGGAAGAGTCTGCATTCAGCCGACGTCATACGGGGGAGAAAAGCGGAGGGTAAGAAAACGGATGAGGAAGAATGAGCAGAGCTAGCAGTAAGCTAGCAGCAGTGATGAGAATCATAAAAAAATAGTTGTTTTTCTAGTTAGAATCAGAATCAGAATTATTTTATTTGCCAAGGTATGTTTTCACATACTAGGAATTTGTCTTGGTGTGGTTGGTGCTCATCTAACATTGATAAGAACAAATATACAAGACATAAACAAATAAGATATAAAGGATCCAAAGAGATTATAAAACAGTATAAAAGGATTCAGATATTAACAGATATAGACAGTATTAACAGATATAAACAGTATTAACAGAATATGGAGACTTGTCAGCTAGGTGAGGTAGCCTCAGTTTGCTGTTTACAGAATATGTACAGGGTCAGGGTGCATCAGAGGTAGCAGCACTAAGTCAGCTTTGTGTTGACAAGGTTTGCAGATAAGTGACAATCAGAGTAATAAAATATGTACAGTGATAAGGTGCATGATATAGCAGCAGTAATGATATAACAGAGTAACACAGTGGAAAGGTGCCCAACAGTAGCAGCAGAGTAATGAGCTTTAGTATTGCACATGGGGTTACAGGTATTGACGGAGAAGCATGTTGTGCATTTAGCGGGATTTGAGGGACAGTGAGGTATCAGACTGTGTGTGTGTGTGTGTGTGTGTGTGTGTGTGTGTGTGTGTGTGTGTGTGTGTGTGTGTGTGTGTGTGTGTGTGTGTGTGTGTGAGAGAGAGAGAGAGAGAGAAAGAGAGAGAGACTCAAAGTCAGTGGGCGGGCTTTTGTTGGTGGGCTCCCCTGTGGATATGTGGCAGACACACACGGAGTCAATGGGGGGCAGGGGGCTTGTTGGAGAGCGTCGTGGGGTAGAAGCTGCTAAGATGGCGTGAGGTTTTGATCTTGACAGACCGGAACCTCGTCCCGGATGGAAGTCTTTGAAACAGGTGGTGGCCGGGGTGGGAGGGATCCTTGATGATCATTTCAGCTCTCTTCCTCGTTCTGAAGTGGTGCAGATCCAGTAGAGACAGCAGGTTGCAGCTGATGGTTTTCTCGGCTGCTCGGATGATCCACTGCAGTCTGGTTCTGTCCTTGGTGGTGGAGGCGGTGAACCAGACAGTGATGGATGAGGTGAGGATGGACTCCACGATGGCCGTGTAGAACTGGACCAATGTTTTCTGTGGCAGTTTGTGTTTCCTCAGCTGCCACAGGAAGAACAACCTCTGATGGGCCTTTTTTGTGATGGCGGTGATGTTGTCCTCCCACCTGAGGTCCTGGGAGATTATGGTTCTTAGGAACCTGAATGACTCCTCAGTGTTGACTGGGGAGTCGCACATGATGAGGGGAGCGGCTGTGGCTGGCCTCCTCCTGAAATCCACAACCATCTCTACAGTTTTTAGAGCGTTCAGCTCCAGATGGTTCTGGCTGCACCAGGAGGTCAGGCGGTCCACTTCCTTCCTGTAGGTGGATTCATCTCCGTTGGTGATTAACGCAATGAGGGTTGTGTCATCTGCGTACTTCAGGAGTTTGACGGGTGACTGGAGATGCAGCTGTTTGTGTAGTAGAGGAGGAGTGGAGGAGAGAGCACGCAGGCTTGTGGAGCTCCAGTGCTGATGGTCCGGGGCTCCGAGACAAGTTTGCCCAGCCGCACGTACTGCTTCCTGTCCGTCAGGAAGTCAATGATCCACCTGCAGGTGGGGCTCGGGCATGTTCAGCTGGGACAGCTTGTCCCGGAGAAGAGCTGGGGAGATGGTGTTGAATGTGGAGATGAAGTCCACAAACAGGATCCTGGCGTAAGTGCCGGGGGTGTCCAGGTGCTGTAGGATGGAGTGGAGTGCCAAGTTGACTGCGTCGTCTGCAGACCTGTTGGCTCTGTAGGCGAACTGCTGTGGGTCTAGAAGTGGATCAGTGATGGGCTTGAGGTGGGCTAGCACGAGGCAGTCAAATGTCATTATAACTACAGAGGTTAAGGCTACTGGTCTGTAGTCATAAACACATGTGACCCTCTGCTTTTTGGGGACGGGAATGACAGTGGATGTTTTGAAGCATGCCGGTACGTTGCATTCCTCTAGTGAGGTGTTGAAAATGTCTGTGAAGACTGGAGTAAGCTGGTCTGCACAGTGCTTCAGTGTGGAGGGTGACACTGTGAAGACTGGAGCAAGCTGGTCTGCACAGTGCTTCAGTGTGGAGGGTGACACTGTGAAGACTGGTGCAAGCTGGTCTGCACAGTGCTTCAGTGTGGAGGGTGACACTGTGAAGACTGGAGTAAGCTGGTCTGCACAGTGCTTCAGTGTGGAGGGTGACACTGTGAAGACTGGACCAAGCTGGTCTGCACAGTGCTTCAGTGTGGAGGGTGACACTGTGAAGACTGGAGTAAGCTGGTCTGCACAGTGCTTCAGTGTGGAGGGTGACACTGTGAAGACTGGAGTAAGCTGGTCTGCACAGTGCTTCAGTGTGGAGGGTGACACTGTGAAGACTGGACCAAGCTGGTCTGCACAGTGCTTCAGTGTGGAGGGTGACACTGTGAAGACTGGTGAAAGCTGGTCTGCACAGTGCTTCAGTGTGGAGGGTGACACTGTGAAGACTGGAGTAAGCTGGTCTGCACAGTGCTTCAGTGTGGAGGGTGACACTGTGAAGACTGGACCAAGCTGGTCTGCACAGTGCTTCAGTGTGGAGGGTGACACTGTGAAGACTGGAGTAAGCTGGTCTGCACAGTGCTTCAGTGTGGAGGGTGACACTGCGTCAGGTCCAGCTGCCTTGCAGGGGTTTTGGCGTTTGAAGAGAAGTTAAAAGTTAGAAGTTAAAAGTTAAACGTTGATGTTAAAGTATCTTCGGGAGCAATACCGTGTTTCGGCATCTTGTTGTTCATGGAACCTTACCTTACGGAGGACCAGGATTTGATGTGTTTTGATGATATTTTGGCGGTGAGTGTATTCTCTTCCTCAGCTTGAACACAATGTTGATTTTCACGACCATGGATGGGGAAAAACAATCAGGCAAACATGTAGCATGTAATACAAACTCAGCAGAATGTACTGTGTGTAAGAGATGTGAATGCAGTTTAATTGCTTGAGGAAAAACGTTTGTCTTTTATTTTATTCTTGATTCGTATTTCTCTTTAGAGTATGCTGTCGATATTTTTTATCTGTGATTCATGCAACATTAGGCTACTTTGACTACATCCAAGGGTTCTACCTTTATAGATCCCTTGTCATACAATAATACTATATGTCTCTTGATTGTATATCTACCCAAATCATCCTACGTCAGTCTGTTTGCACTTTGCATTGAATTTGTGGTCCAATCTTGTTTCTTGACACCAACACCGTCAAATCTAATCCCTGCTACATTACAGTATGTCTATTGCAGGACACATGATGTAGGGAATTCCATTCCAGAGGCAAAGCAAATCTCGTAGTCGATGCAGTATGCAAGTCAAAGACGTTGTGACAAGGTGAAAAGGTGCCAATGCATACAGAAACAGTACAGTGGAGAAATGCCAACTTATATTGCCGACAGCCCAACGCTAAACGAAAAAAAAAGAGAGAGTAAAAAAAGCTTGAGAAACATAGAGGCAAGAACAGTGCAACCCTGCCACTGTCTGAGCAAGCAGAAAGTCAATACCCTCACGTAAACGGCAGAGATTGCTCCTTCTCCTCCCCCTGCTAAACCTGGAGAGGAAAGTGTTCGGAGGAGAATTGAAATAACAAATGTGGTTAAGTGTGGGTGGGCGACTGACACTATTCAGTGAATAGTTAGCCCGCTGCCTGAGGAAGATAAGGAGTGAGGAGACTGCTCTTTCATGTCCATTGAAGGTCCAGACCGAGCCAGCAGCATGGTCACAGTGGAGAGGCACTGGAGGAAAAGCCTTCACTCATTTTGCACCCAATTGTTTCCAAGTTTGCCCATTAAATGTTCGACATGGTTGACACAAATCCACCATTTATAGAGAATGGTCATAATGGGTACCCATTAAAACCATGGGTTTCCATTACCACACAGCAGCAGGTTCAGCTTGAGACCACACCTTCATAATACAGCACGCACACTATCTCACAGTCCATGGTGGATAATGCCGCGGATATGGAAAGTCTGTTTGCCAAGTTGATATGAATCCATCAAGCAGGGGGAAAATGTGTGAATATGGTGTGAATGATTGTCATCAAACATAACTGTCAGTATGCGCCGTGACACACTGAGTGGGGATTGTGGAGGCGACTGCAACCTCTAGAGATAACAGACTGGCTGGTGTGCATGGCACCGTCCCACAGACAAACTGTCCCTGCGGTTCGCTGCCAACTGTTTGGATCTTTGCCTAATATCACTGAGCCATTCCCTATACACTGGGCAAAGACCAAAGCAACATGGTAAACAAACATGTTATCTCATCCCCGGCTATTTAAGATTCACTTGTGGCGATTCTGCACTTTGCGCACAAGGATATCAATTTCCTCTCAAAAGTATTTTGTGGCAGATATACAGTACACTCCAGACTGTTCGCTCCATCACAAAATTGAGCGCCCAGATGTAGAGCGCATTAAACAGATGATTTAATTGCTCATGACAACACCAGCCCGTACCTACTGTACTGCCATGTATTCCTCCCAATCCCACCCCATTCCAACTGTGCTGTAGGAGCAGTGTGACACAGGCCACAAAATAACCAAACATCTGTCACCATGCCCGCTGTGCCCATCACATGCACTGTTGACTGTGATTTGCACCATGCACCATTGATACACACAAATATAGTCTCTCAACATCCATACATTAGAGTGGAATGGACCCGGAGATTTATTTTCATTTTATTATTATCTTTGCATTTTTACAGGTGATGTAAGCATTTTTACGTCAAGAAACAGCCACCTGCACTAGTCTAGATGAGTTATATTGAGGGGTGCATCAAAAGCAGTAGGCGTAAAATTGGGTGGATCAGGACAGGAAATCATTATGAGAAGAATGACTATTTCATATTTGAAATGATATTCATAAAAACATTGAGTGCCGGCGGTGGCTCACCTGGTAGATTGCGTACCACAAAGGATTAGTCCTTCGCACGGCCGACCTGGGTTTGAATCTGACCCGTGGTCCTTTGCCACATGTCATCCACTGTCTCTCTCTCTCTCTCCACACCTTTCCTGTCTGCCTACAACTGTCCTATCAAATAAAGGCAAAATGCCCCTAATAATAATAATATTAGTATTAGTATTATTATTATTATAGGTAATAATAATAATAATAATAAAATGTGTAGCCTAAAATGATATAGTAGGTAGCCTAGTGTGTATGTGTGTGTGTGTGTGTGTGTGTGTGTGTGTGTGTGTGTGTGTGTGTGTGTGTGTGTGTGTGTGTGTGTGTGTGTGTGTGTGTGTGTGTGTGTGTGTGTGTATTGGCTGCCGTAGATGTGTGTGCATGGTATGATGGTATTTGTCCGTCCGGTTGAAGTCTCAGACAGAGCGGGAGAAGCACACAGACACACTGCTGTGTATAATATTTCTATACTCATCCAGACATTACTACTCTACTGCATGAGGAGACCAGGGTAAAGGAGGTGAAATTGCTTGCCAGTCAGGTGCATTGGCTGCAGTCATACAGCTTGTATGATACAGGTGTTGTTTGGGACCATGGTGGTGGTGAAGAGAGAGTTGAGCCACTATGCAAAGCTCTCAATTTAACAGTCTGAGAAGTATGAGCTGACCAGGAGTACGTGAAGTCAGCAAGACTCTTTCAGCGATCGCTGTAGGGCCGGCCACCAGAGCTTTCTGAATGGGGAAAGTATAGCATATAATGAGGTGGATATTGGCCTTTTGGACCCGCATGAGGGTCTATAAGCCAAGAACACTTGGCTCATGCTGTTTAGAGTAATTTTATGGTCAATTTTCACCATTTTCGAAACTCTCCAAATCACTCCAGCTGTTTTGGAGAAGGAATTAGACTGCAACATGTAACCATAGCGCTGATTGGAGCTTTTCATTGACGTGTAAAGTAATGCTGCTCTACAATACTTATATTATTACATACCAACAGTCCTGTCAGTTGTCTTGTTGCTGTTTTCTTCTTTAATTGGAAACCCAAATGTTGGCAACCAAAGACTCATGCTGGTAACTTTGGCAAATCGCCTTGAAAGTGCAATAAATTCACTAAAAATGTCTTTGCCTTCATTTTATCGCCCGTCAATACTGGTTTATGGTTTCTACCTGTGTGTCTGTGTGTGTATGTGTGTATGTGTGTATGTGTGTGTGTGTGTGTGTGCGTGTGTGTGTGTGTGTGTGTGTGTGTGCGTGTGTGCATGCGTGTGTGTGTGTGTGTGTGTGTGTGTGTGTGTGGAGGAGGGATTGTCTTTTAGCTCTCTGTCACACAAGCCCAGGCGTTAACCAGATGGTAATAACATGCTGTTGAGATGTTATTACTCCATGCTGCCGACAGCCCCTCTTGACAAAACACATCTATGAGCCTCATGGCTAAGAGTTAGCAGCATGCTACTTCCTTCCCCTACTATAACTGCCAACTGCTAACCCATCACCACTGGCCTCAAGCTCTACATGTGCTGTGTACATTGACTTGGTCCCCAGCCAGGGCATCAGAGACAATGAAGATGGACACCTCTATGCATCTGACAACACGCGTCAGCATCAGGGCCGAGCTACGGGCATGTTACACAAAGATGCCAATAGATATTCTTGACACTACATGGAATGCACTTACGCACAGCTCGTCTTCATAAGCAAGTTATCGTGTGGTAACATTAACAGAAGCAGGCAAGGAATGATAGATACAGTAGCTTCTCATTCATCCATGAGTGAATGTTGAATATATGTCCTTCACTATCATTTCTATAGTACGCACGCACGCACGCACGCACGCACGCACGCACGCACGCACGCACGCCCGCACGCACGCACGCACGCACACACACACACACACACACACACACACACACACACACACACACACACACACACACACACACACACACACACACACACACACACACACACACACACACACACACACACACACACACACACACACACACACACACACACGGGGCATTTGACAGCCAAGAAATGACATGTTAATTGCGCCCGCTGGTAAAAAAAAAAGACCTAAAAGCCATTCAGAGTAAAAGGGAGAACTCAACAATAGATGATAGGAATTTGTCTTACTGCCAGAGCTGTGGAGCATGGAGGCTCAGCAGCTATGTTTGAAATGAATGGATATGTATATTGATAGACCTAATATTTTTAGGGTGGCTTTTCAGGATGGTAAACAAAATCTGTCAAAACATGATAGCTGTAACATTGATCGTTTCACAATAGCATTCATTTGTTTTTGGGAACATTCATAGATTTCAATATGAAAATATCCTCAGTGTCCAAATCCTAGAAACATAGTAACAAAAAACTAAGCTACAAAGAAAGGTAGAATACAAACCAGTTTATATTGTGTATTTGCCTACTGCTATTCTCTATCTGTCATGTGGGTCAAATAGTAAATTAGTTGCAAATAAATCTCATATTTGTTTAACATGGTTTGAGTAGGGTTTAGTTAAGTTGTGACAAACTCACAGAAAAGAATACTGAATTGACCTGTAGCGCTCATTGTAAGTGGTGCTGTCACGTTTGTGACTTTGTCAGACTTTCCCTACTGTATGTCTCTAGTCCCCTCAGGTTCCTCATGTTTCACTGTCTAGGTCCAGCAGATCTATGTTAGTCTCCAGTCTGTCTTGTTAGTAATCACCCAGCTGTTTCCCATGTCTAATCACTTCCCTCTGTATTTATGTTCCTGTTCCCCTCTCAGTCTTTGTCTGGTCATCAAGCAAGTTCACGTGTGTTCTGTCCATGTTGCTTGTCATTATATGTCACCTGTTATTTCATTAACTATACCCAGTTTTGGGTTCACTCATCATCCGCCTCCTGCTGTTGTCCTGCAATTGGGTCCTCTACACCATTCACCGTGGCAGGTCCTCTACTCTGTTGTCCTCTGAGATGATTTTATGATTTTTATGAGTTGTGTATGTTTTTATTTTAATGTGTCTGTGTCCTCATGTACTGTGCTGTACAACAAATTGCCTCCTTGGAGGACATTAAAGTTTTCTACTACTACTACTACTACTACACCAGTGGTTCCCAACCACCAGGCCGCGACAAAAATAAAAAATAAAAATAATTTACAAACATTTTTTTTACAAACTACAAACATAAATAAACGTCAACTTGAAACTATGTTTCAACTACCACACAGCCTATAATATTATAGCCTATGTTTATAAAAATAAAAAAATAAAAAAGAGAATTAATTATTAAAATTGACAACCGGTCCGCGACTTTTTTCCCCCATCTATCTACCGGTCCGCCGCACAAAAAAGATTGGGAACCCCTGCTCTACACCACTCACCGTGGCAGGCGCAAACGTAAACCCCATCAATTTCCAACCGAAGTACGATGGACCAAACCATGAAAAGTATTTGGAAATACTATTTGACCCACCTCTGATGAACAAATGACTTGTAATTGATGTTTTTTTCTGTGACTCTCCCTGGCATATGACTCTGTTTAAACATATTAGTCTTTAACTCACTCAACGCCCCAAGCTTGACCCTCTCACTAGGCATGCATTATTAACTGTGCTGAGGTCTCACACTGATGACATCATCCAGCAGCAGGAGGCAATCTGTTCTGAAGCAGGTCAGCCTGGTAACCAGGGGCGACGTGAGCGTTGATTAAGGCTGGCCATCTTAGATTAATTGCCGAATGGAGCATTGGTGGCAGTGGTTGTCTCCAGGCGTTATGATGGGGTCTTTCTGACTTTGCTAGTCAATTTATGCAGTGGGTAAATGGGAGCTCTCCGGCTAGCATTTGCCCCACTATATTAGAGCTAGTGAATGGAGAGGAATATTATTAGAGAGTGATGCCCAGGGGTCTGAAGGTCTCCCAGGGCTGACAAAGCGGAGGGCAGAGAGGATCAGAGCTGTGACAGACATGACGAATGGATAGGATGAAGGTGAGTTGAGTGAGAGAAATGTATGGAGGTAAAGGGGCAGACCACTCAATACTGCCTGATCAAGAACAAGCACACATCCTGTATGACGCATGTTCAATTATTTGCACTGTGGCAACTCACAAAGTAATGGGAGTAGAGCAAACGTTTTGCTGATTTTGTTATTTTCATAGGATCTGTTGACGGTAAACAATGCATCAAAAAACACCATATCCTTTATTAAAGCCCCAATATGTATATATATATTTTTTTACTTTTAAACAGCTTTTAAATCATTTTCATGGTATACTGACTTCTAATAAGGAGAACGTTGCCTGAAGCTCCTCCAGATTAAATGTTTTCCGCTGACAAACCTCTATTGTGAAGTACAGGAAGTGAAATGTGTTTGTCACTTGCTAGCTTGATTAGTGGTGTGATTAGCCACTTCTCTCACTTGGAAATTTAAATACCACAACATGACATCACCTACCTCTAAATTTTGTATGGCAGCAAAGAGGAATGTTAACTTTCACTTTTGTTTTCGCACCGGGGGACTTTGTAGATTGAGTTCAATACTGCTGGAGTGTCTGCTGTCTGTACATCTCCAAATGACAGACATGACATGATGCACCCATCAACTGCATTAGAGATTTAGATCCATTATATACACTGAGCAACATTTGATTTTGTGCACCTGTATTGGGAACATTTCATCTCACAGTCAAAAATGCTCACTTCATCTCACAGTCAAAAATGCTCTCTAGAGGCCATCTGACGAAGTGCATCATCTCACTACATTACCTGGCTGACTGACTGACTGACTGACCTGAATTTGCCCTGTGATGCCCTCGGCTATGCCGTGGGAAAACGTAAGAGTAGTGAATAAAACTAACAAAAGTAAAACATTTAATCAAGAAAGGGTATCCATTATCCACTAGAATTTAAGTAAGTCAATTGGGTAATGGATGATCTAATAGCATGTGTTATTAAACTCTAATTATTAACTTATTAAAGGATGGCTTTACAGATTATCAACCCACTTTGCATCATTATAATCTCGGTAATATAAGCACATGGGCAGTTGTAGTGATTTGGAGAAGGTCTCTGGTAGTTAGAGAAGGAAGATGAGCAACAGACTAAAACTCACTTCTTCAGCTGTAGTTGTATTCTTGGCAGATCTGTGTTGCAGCATAGTTTAGTTGGCAGCACTGGCAGTTATACAAGAGACTTAACCCATTGATACCTGATGCAGCATTTGTGTGTGTATCCCTTTAAGACCGCGAACCGCGTCACACGGTGTTAAAGGGATACACACACAAATGAGGGATATACACACACATGCTGCATCAGGTATCAATGGGTTAATAAAGAGAGCAGCATCAAAAGGAGGCATCCCCAGGACAAGGTCAGCTCAACTGCACCAAGGCGGACGTCATCATATACAGTATACACCTCAGTAGTGATCATTACATATCCCCTCCTTAAGACAAGGACCGTCATCGGGCCTGTACAAATACATAAGTACATAAGTTGGGTGATAATGGGGGAAAAATCAACACAAAACCAACCATAAACCAACAACCACATGCACAACATTCTACTGAATTACATACAAGCCTAACAAGTTAATTTTTTTTATATGCAAAGAAAATCTAATGTGCTTACTATAATATAAACAATGTGCCATAACTAGCACAACCAAGCACCAAAACAAACGAAAACATAAACATTTCTCCACACATTACGACTATCCTCAAGGAGAAGAGTCCAAAACCAAACACATGATTAAACCAGCACACTGCAGGTGGAGCTCCTCTCAGCGGCGCTGCTACATCACCTCTCGCAGGCCACCGGAACCTCCCCAGGATCCCATGGCAGGCATGGAGGGCGACGGCACCGCGAGTCGGCGGGTCCTTCCCATCACGGTCACGCATCACTCCACGCTCCCACTGTAGACCTGGGACACCACAGCTGTCCTCTTCCCCTCCTGCACCTTTGCAGAGTGGCAGCAATGAATGGGGGGGGGGGGGGGGAATCCAAGCTCTCTCCCTCCCGTCAACGCAGCACTCGCAGCACGCTGCTATGGAGTTGAGAGACAGGCACTGCCAACTCTCCAACTGCTTGGCTGTCCAAACGCACGCAGCACTCTGGATAAAGTCCACTCACAGTCACAGTTCCTCCACACGAAAACACGTTGGGAAAACACCCACGGTGCGTTCCACAGTCCAGCGGGCTCCACTTGTCTCGTAACTTCGGAATGGCACTGAAGGCAGCAGCAACTTCCTGGCAAATAGCCAGGCAGCGGCCACACTCAGCAGCCACGGAAAACACAGTTGATCTCCGATTGCATCCACTGGAACACCGTGAAAGTGCAGAGATGCATCAGTCCACGGCAACCACACTGAACTGACTTGAACACAAACAACAGTCCGATCTCACTTGCAGCTGAAATCCGAGGTGATGCAGACACGTTTCGGGCGCCAGTTGTAGTGATTTGGAGAAGGTCTCTGGTAGTTAGAGAAGGAAGATGAGCAACAGACTAAAACTCACTTCTTCAGCTGTAGTTGTATTCTTGGCAGATCTGTGTTGCAGCATAGTTTAGTTGGCAGCACTGGCAGTTATACAAGAGTGTAGAAAATGCTCCGTAATGGCCCACCATCAGGCCTGTTCTTGGGGCAAATGACGCCCACCAACCAAGGCGCCAATGACGCAATGATGATGTCACCGCCATGACATCATCGATGATGATGTCAGAGTTCACCTCGTGAGGTCATCGGTGATGTCAGAGTTTCCCCTGTGAGGTCATCAGCGAAGTCAGACGGTCTAGGCTGACTGTGATGGCAGACGTGACGTTATGAGGTCATCGATGATGTCATACCTCCCCGGACGTTGTGACATCACCAACGATGTCATACCTCGAATGTGGGGGGGTATAAAAGGTGTTGTTCTGCTATGACTGCTTCTGCCTGATATTCCATATTCCATAAATTAGCCTGAAAGACATCTCTGTGGTTCTAATCGATCACTGCCCGTGAGCCCTTACCTAAGATCCAGCAACTTCACACTTCACACAAGGCAAGCACATAAACTTCCTTACAAACTGCTCCTTCGAGCCGGATCCGAACCAGTGCCCTAAGGATCATCATAATGCAGTCAATCTGCAGCATTTGCACCAGAGACTGCATTAGCAAACATGAGGTGATCCTGAATGATGCTGTCCACCTGATTTGCAGTGACACCTGTTTTAGCTATTTCCGCACAGTCAACAATCTGTCCGTGGCTAGCTGTGAGAACTGCGGTGCCTACTGCCAGAACAAGCCCCTCGTACTGAAGATGGAGGGCGGCAGCAAAACCCTGTGCACGGCAGAATGTCTGGTCAAGTTCAAAGAGAACATCAAGACACCCCAGCCATGTAGCATGTGCCACACCAGCTGCCACACGCAGCTGGTGTCAGACATGAAGGAAAACAAAAGCAGCGAGGATGTGGTGGAGCTCTTCTGTACCAGCAGCTGTGTGATGGCATACAAGGTCCAGTCTGCCAGTGCATCAGGTGCGCCATTGTCTTGTGACAGCTGTGGGAAGACCACAGTATCAGCCTACCACCTAGCCATGTCAGATACTTCCATCAGGAACTTTTGCACTCTACTATGTGTGATGGGTTTTAAGAAGTTCAAGACAGACGCTGCGAAGGCTCCTCCCAAGGTGCTGAAGAACAAGGCTGTTCCCTTACTGCTGCCTGTCCCCAGGAGGGTTGACAGTGCTGAGCGCATTGTGGAAACCATCCAGGAGATCAAGGAGAAGATCCCAGCCGACCCCTTCGAGGCAGAGCTTCTCCTCATGGCTGAGATGGTGGCCGACCAGGAGGGTGGGAGTGATAAGAAGAAGGAGGGGCAGAAGGATCGTTTGGTAGAGAAAGACAAAGAGAGAGACAGGCCAGAAGCTCACGCCCCGGATGACCACGCCAGTAACTACAGTGATGACTTGGACACAGCTGACAACCTGGCCGGCTTCCTAAACAACTGGGAGGAGCCCTCCTCTGACGCCGGTTTCAGGTCACCCAATCGACCGTACGACCATGAGAAGCTACACCCGCTCATAGACTCTCCTGTGGGCGTGGCCAGTGAGCCTTATTCTGAGCGCCCGCCTTCAGTCCCGCCTCCCATGGACATCGAGGCTAACTTTACTCTGGAGATGATGGCCCAGCTGAGACACCAACCCCCACGCTGCCCCAGGCCTCCTCCGCCTGCCACTTCACAACGACGACATCTTCACAGGAAAGCCAGGGACAATAATAATAAGAAGGGTTGTGAGTCGAAACAGTCGGCTAAGGCATCTAAGTCAGTGATGGCGAGGGAGCCCCACACACTGAAGAGTCAGTACGGAATCGATGCCTGGAAGAGCTGGATCCAGTGG
This sequence comes from Poromitra crassiceps, assembly GCF_964638095.1. NCBI lineage: Eukaryota > Metazoa > Chordata > Actinopteri > Beryciformes > Melamphaidae > Poromitra > Poromitra crassiceps. Next base: position 14,270,671 of record NC_139646.1, read on the forward strand.
AGGGAGACCCAGCTCAACATTGAGAAGCCACGCTTCGGCTCTCGTATCATGGAGTTAAAGGAGCATGTTCTTCGCTGCACCACAGCAGAGCTGAGCTACGGCCTCTGTTGCTTCATCACCGAGGTGAAACGACCCAACGGAGAGCCATACTCACCTGACAGCTTGTTCTACCTCTGTCTCAGCATACAAAAGTACCTGTTTGATAATGGCCGTGTGGAGAACATATTCACCGATAGATTCTACAACAAGTTCTCCATGGAGATCACCAAGATGCTAAAAGATTTCGAACCCCAAATCACAACCAGTGGCTATGTCCATTCCCGTGTGAAGGAGGAGTACCTGTGGGACAGCAAACAGCTGGGGACCTACCCCCCGATCATCCTCCTCAACACCCTGCTCTTCTTCTGCTGCAAGTATTTTGGCTTCAGAACAGTGAAGCAGCACCGCCAGCTGTCCTTCAGCCACGTCATGCGCTGCACCAAGACCACCGCCAACAACACCAAGACCACCTTCCTGCGCTTCTACCCTCCCGTAGCCACGAGCCAGGAGGAGGAGCAGCCGCAGGCAGATGAAGATGGTGCCCCACCCAAGAAGCGTAAGAAGGATGATGGGGAGGAAAAGGAGGAGAGTAAAGGCCGTTTCTCACTGGTGCGGTGCGGAATGCGTTGCGAAATGCGATGCGATATTTTGTGCGGATTTTCCACATTGCAAACTATACACACAGGTGCGGGTGCGAATTATTCGCATTCCCACGTTAATTTTCCGTCTGCGGAAAAACAGTGAGCAGAGACCACGATGGAGTCAAGCAGTAGTAGTAGCAGTGATGATGACCTGCTCCTCATTTTGCTGAGAAAACAAACGAGAAAGAGGAAAAGAAGGTTCTGGGTTCACCCAATTTTAGAGAGGCGCACAGAACATGGCGAGTTTCATCAGCTGGTCCAGGAGCTGCGCCGGTATCACAGTCGCTTCAGGCAGTATTTCAGAATGGGAGTTGAGCAATTTGAGGCTCTGTTGGGGATGATAGCCCCTCACATAATGAGGAAACACACAAACTACCGCAAACCTATCGACTCTTGCAGTGTGTTTGAGGTGAGCATTTTCATGTAATTTATTTTGTTTACCGTATTTTGCTTTAAAAAAAAATCACGATATACGAGGGATCAGTGTTTGTAAACAAACGACGAAACTGGGGGGGACGTTCACGCTAGGAAGGCAGATAGCCTGTAACGTTACAGTAGGCTATGAACACAAATTTAATCATCACCATGCCAAACAGCAGCGCAGCTCCATACTACAATGTGACGTCAGTTGTAAATAAAGGATTTCATTGGTCAAACGTATCTTGCCGCATCCGAAAATCCGCCGAAGTCAAAGTCCGTGCGGAAAAATAAACCCCCGCACGAATGTTCCGCCTCGGTGTGCAAGGTTCAATTGCAACTCATTAAAACATTTTGTTCCAAATCTCCGTGCCGAATATTCGCGCGAAAATCCGGACCGGTGTGAAACGGCCTTAAAGCGGAAATCCTGGATATGGTAGAGAATATTGAGAACCCTCTCCGCTGTCCGGTCAGACTCTATGAGTACTACCTCTCCAAATGCTCAGAGACGGTCAAGCAGGCCACCAAACTGTTTCACCTTCACCCAGAGAGCTGCTACGTTCCCAACAGCCCCATCTGGTTCTCCTCCACCCCGCTGGACGACAGCACCATGGAGGCCATGCTCATCCGCATCCTCGCCATCCACGAGATGCACATCAAGACGGGCAAGGGGGGAGGTTAGCAGAAGCAAAATGACCTGACCGCCTGATAGAAAATGCTCCGTAATGGCCCACCATCAGGCCTGTTCTTGGGGCAAATGACGCCCACCAACCAAGGCGCCAACGACGCAATGATGATGTCACCGCCGTGACATCATCGATGATGATGTCAGAGTTCACCTCATGAGGTCATCGGTGATGTCAGAGTTTCCCCTGTGAGGTCATCAGCGAAGTCAGATGGTCTAGGCTGACTGTGATGGCAGATGTGACTTTATGAGGTCATCGATGATGTCATACCTCCCCGGACGTTGTGACATCACCAACGATGTCATACCTCGAATGTGGGGGGGTATAAAAGGTGTTGTTCTGCTATGATATGTATGGTCCTATGTTCCCTTTCCGCAACTGCTTCTGCCTGATATTCCAAATAAATTAGCCTGAAAGACATCTCTGTGGTTCTAATCGATCACTGCCCGTGAGCCCTTACCTAAGATCCAGCAACTTCACACTTCACACAAGGCAAGCACATAAACTTCCTTACAAGAGACTTAATAAAGAGAGCAGCATCAAAAGCAGGCATCCCCAGGACAAGGTCAGCTCAACTGTTTTCCTCACAGAGAAAAATCCTCCCTTTGTCTGCCTGCCCCCGCCAGCTGCAAGTCATTAAGGCTCATAAATTCTCGCTGGATGTGCGCATGCTTAAAAAATTAAAATAAACAATAACAGCCACGCTCCCGGAGCAGATTCCGCGCCTCGAACAGACATCGTTGTGACACCGTTGTGACGTAAAAACCGTCACAATGGAGCGTTTTGCCAGATGATGAAATGGGAGCTCTCCGTGTGGAAAACATATAGCGAAGGTAAACACTGCCCATCTGCTTATATTAACAACATTATAATGATACAAAGGGTTGATAGGTGAAGCCAGCAATCATGTCAACACTCATGTCAGGGAGGGAGGGAGGTACAGAGTGACTAACACCAGGACACAAAACTTACTCAAACTTACCCGCTCAAAGTAAACAAATCAGATCAAAATCAAATCTAAATCTAAATCAAATCAGATCAAATCTTTGTGTGTCTGTGTGCAAGAGAGAGAGAGAGCGAGTAAAAAGTAGGCCCTGTGTAACAGGCAAAGGCTCTGACACATACACACGCACACATACACACGCACACACAGACGCACAGACACACATGCACGCACGCACACACACACACACACACACACACACACACACACACACACAGACAGACACACACACACACACACACACACACACACACACACAGACAGACACACACAGACGCACAGACACACAGACGCACAGACACACACACACACACACACACACAAACACACACACACACACAGACACACACACACACACACACGCGCACGCGCACGCGCATGCATGCATGCATGCACACATTTGGGAGAGTAATGTTCAAATTGTAATATATTGCATACTAACTACCTGATTAAAACTGTCAGTATAACATGAGGCGTAATTTAGACCTTGACTTAGCGCTTTGCAGTGGTGCTTCACTTGCTTTTATGTGAGAACCCAATCTGCCAATTTCAACCCTAAAGTTTGCAGGGATGATGAGTGGCCCCTTGCGAGCCTGGTATCCAGCCCTGATGTCTGGACGCTTATCCACCACTGACTTGGTGACGTTGTTTTTAGCCCCAACTGATTGGTTGCCGTTGGTTGTCAATCATCACACTCTTTGACCAATCACAGTAACAAAGCAGGTCGACTTTGACGATTCTGCGCCAAATAAGTTACATTGATAAGAACCGAAGGCTAATAGGTTGTTCCACTGCAATGGCTGTCAGCCGCAAGCAGCTCAACAACCGGCCAACTGATTTCAAAGCTGATGGGCTTACTGGAAAGAGCGTTACTCAGACTGGTTAACTGGCGAAACCTTTGGTCGCTCACAGTGGCGTTTTGAGCCCGGTGAAGTGGTTACAGCGGCAGGTAGTGGGCCTAGCTAACGTACCTAACAGCTAGCTAGCTATTTAACCTACTAAATGTGCGTTGTTGCTACGCTCTGTAATGCACCATCAGTAGATTAGTCCCGCCCCCTATCATTGACCAGCCAATCAGGCATCTCGGACAGTATCTCTCTGAAATAAGCGCCAGTGGATAAGCTTGCATCCAGACCCATATGAATTGCTATGCAAATTTGATTCATATGGGCTGGACACCAGGCTAGTCCCTTGCAGGATGACGTGCACTTGAAGTCATGGATACAAGACAGGCCACCTTCACTTTATGGAAGATGATACAGTCCCTTCCTTAAGCAAAACCCTACAATGCATCTGTGCTCCCATTAGTATGCAGATACCAAGTAATCTGCATACTAATAAATGCCAAATTCATCAAGCAGGATATGAATTGTTGACTCACAAAAACTTCATGGAAATAAATTAGGCTGGAAGGAACTGGTCTCTGAACAGTTGGAATGCTAATTTGTTCACTCTTCACAATTAAGCAGGCAACGGCAAGATGTGTGCTGCCATTTACCTGCTCCAGTTCCTAAAGGATCAAGATGTGTCCTGCCATTTACCTGCTCCAGTTCCTAAAGGATCATCAAGGGAGACAGCACTGCAAGGTGCACGGAGGCTGCTAGGTGCACGGAGGCTGAAAGGTGCACGGAGGCTGAAAGGTGCACTGAGGCTGAAAGGTGCACGGAGGCTGAAAGGTGCACGGAGGCTGAAAGGTGCACGGAGGCTGAAAGGTGCACAGAGGCTGAAAGGTGCAAGGAGGCTGAAAGGTGCACGGAGGCTGCTAGGTGCACAGAGGCTGAAAGGTGCACTGAGGCTGAAAGGTGCACAGAGGCTGAAAGGTGCACTGAGGCTGAAAGGTGCACAGAGGCTGAAAGGTGCACAGAGGCTGAAAGGTGCACGGAGGCTGAAAGGTGCACAGAGGCTGAAAGGTGCACAGAGGCTGAAAGGTGCACGGAGGCTGAAAGGTGCACGGAGGCTGAAAGGTGCACGGAGGCTGAAAGGTGCACGGAGGCTGAAAGGTGCACAGAGGCTGAAAGGTGCACAGAGGCTGAAAGGTGCACGGAGGCTGAAAGGTGCACGGAGGCTGAAAGGTGCACGGAGGCTGAAAGGTGCACAGAGGCTGAAAGGTGCACGGAGGCTGAAAGGTGCACAGAGGCTGAAAGGTGCACGGAGGCTGAAAGGTGCACGGAGGCTGAAAGGTGCACAGAGGCTGAAAGGTGCACGGAGGCTGAAAGGTGCACGGAGGCTGAAAGGTGCACGGAGGCTGAAAGGTGCACAGAGGCTGAAAGGTGCACGGAGGCTGAAAGGTGCACGGAGGCTGAAAGGTGCACGGTGGCTGCCAATACATTGTTTCATTGTGCCCAATTTAGCAGATGTCCAGTCGATGCACTTTTTCTGCGAGGACGGGGCTTTGATCATGGAGGAAAGACTTGCAGAGCCAAGATGCACAGCCAACAGCTCTCCCGTGTTCCTCCAGATAACACACCTTTCCATCCTGGCTGCAGGTACTGCATTGGAGCCTATCTCAGGCCTCTGTCTCACACTGCATAGCCCTTAATGGAAGTGAGCAGACGTACCAAAGAGAATATACTGTATATAGAGATATGCCAGCCAGACACTGACAGCTACACGCATTCCATCACATTGCTCTCTGAACAGCGATGTTATTGGCAGTATACGTGTGAACCATCAGAGTGCACAAGCTAGTTCAGGCAGACGACCTGAGTGCTGCTGTGCTCCAGCATCTGCTGATGTGTCAGCCGAGCTTGTGTATTGCCATTACCAATATTTAAGCTGTCAAACTCACTTCTGGTTGTGTGCTGCTGCTGCTGCTGCTGCCTGTGCCTCTCGTAGCCCCGCCTCCAGTCCAGCAGCCTCCTGTGCCTCTCGTAGCCCCGCCTCCAGCCCAGTATCTTCCTGTGCCTCTCGTAGCCCCGCCTCCAGTCCAGCATCCTCCTGTGCCTCTCGTAGCCCCGCCTCCAGCCCAGCATCCTCCTGTGCCTCTCGTAGCCCCGCCTCCAGCCCAGCATCCTCCTGTGCCTCTCGTAGCCCCGCCTCCAGCCCAGCATCCTCCTGTGCTCTCTGTTTCTCTATTGGCCTTTGCATTGATCTCTCCCTGCTCTTGCTTTTGGCGGACTTTAAATTGTGAACAGGGCCTTGATGCCAAAATAAAATCTATATTTGCATTTACTTTCAATTAAAATGTCCTATTCAGTACACAAGTTGACTAACTAAAACAGGGATAAGACACCATTCCATGAACATTCAATTGGTATTGTTATGAAGTGTTGGTGAGTGAGATGGATTTTTTTTTAAGCAGAAATGCAAAGTAGCCTAAATAATTTCATATTGTATGAAGTACAGGATATTCAACTTTGTTTGTATCCAATTAATGTTCCAATATGGCGAAGTTCCAATTGATTGTTTGTCTACAGTCATATTATGAAACCCTGGTTTTCTAAAGATATGAGAGAGACACTAAGG
>NC_139646.1:14289421-14306921 GCF_964638095.1 Poromitra crassiceps
CCTAATCTATGCAGGCAAAGTTGAGTGAGAAAGTAACTTTTGTGTCTCTGAGGAGCTGTCGGAGAGGATCTGTTCTCTCTCTGAGCATTTCCGTCTGCTGATAAAAATCCACCTGAGCAGAAGGTGTCCACTTCATTGGCTCATCAATGCTACTTACAGTATGGGGTGAAAGCAATACAAACAGTGCTGAGATTCACCTCATTCACCACTAGTCAACACTGTGCATCATAGTCGACTGATCATTCCCGTGTGGTTTTAGGACTATACAAAATAAATAAACAAACAAACAAACAAACAAGTAAATAAATAAATAAATAAATAAATACATAAATAAATACATAAATAAATAAATAAATAAATAAATAAATAAATAAATAAATAAATAAATAAATAAATAGATTTAGCACATTTGATGGAACAATCCTGTTATACATGATGCCATTTTAATAAACAGAACTGAAGGTATTTAGAGAGGGAAAGACCTCCGTCTATGATGTTACTGCACTGTAGTCAAACAGGCACTATCTCCAGCTCAGACAAGTTGTTGGTGTTTAGCAGCTCATTTGTAAACAGTCTCTCAGAGCCAATCAGGACCCTGCTATTTCACATACCCCCAAGTTGGTCCCGCCCACATTAGTACATTAGTTAATGCTTTACTGCTGTTATTGAGACCATTTTGATAAGAGATCATTTTTATTGGGTGGAAAAAATTACATATTTCCTGTGACTATTGAAGTTTATTGAAGTTTATTGAAAATTTCTGGTACAGGACTATAGTCCTCTACACCAGACTCACACTCAGTACAAAAATAAAAAGAAGTCACGTTGTAATATACATTTAAAAAACAATACAACACAACAACATATAACATACATTAAAACAAAGTACCAGAGCCAAATACGTGGTCTCATAATAGAATCAACAGCCTGCCCTATAGTTATACAAGAAATCCTTTGTTAACCAATGTTTATCTAATCTGTTTTTGAACGTGTTAACTGAAGGGGCCTGCACCACCTCTTCTGGAAGTTCATTCCATTCTCTTACAGCACGAACTGTAAAAAAGTTTTTCCTCCTTTCAGAGCGACAGTTTGTTGGAAATAGCTTCAGGGAATTCCCTCTTAACACATATTTATTGTTCCAAAAATGGATAATAGGCTCGGCTGTGAAATCATATATTTTATGAACAAGTTTGTATACCTCGATCATGTCGCCTCTATGTCTCCTGTATACTAGAGTTGGTAATTGTAAGTATCTTAACCTCTCTTCGTATGATTTTTCATCCAGCCCTGGAATCAATTTGGTTGCTCTTCGCTGTACCTTCTCGATTTTTTCTATGTATTTCACTTTATAAGGAGACCACACAGAACTTGCATATTCCAGCTGAGATCTCACCAAAGATTTATACAGGGGTAAAAATAAATCCTTACTTAAATGCAAAAAGGTTCTTTTAATGATCGCCAACATAGAGTTAGCTTTTTTTATTTTCTCCAATATATGTGTTTGAAATTCAAGTGAGCTGTCAACTACAACTCCTATATCCCTCTCCTCCTCCACTTGTTGGATCCCCAGATCCCCAACAGTGTAGTTTGAAACCTCTGCACTTGATTTCCCAATATGTAACTGTTTGCATTTGTCTGGATTCAATTTTAGTATTCAACTAGTCTTTGGGATTAGTCAATGACTACTAAAATTCTGCAGTCGTGAATGCCCTAACAATATAAAAAATATGTTTCATGCAATTTGGAACCTGCAACTAGTTGTGCAACCATGTAAAGCCAGCCTTATGATTGACAAAGTGTTGCTGCTAGCTGGTGTTTTTGATTAATTTTTGACAGTGTTCCAGTAGTGTTTTGGTAGTTTTGGTGCATCTTGGTGAATGAACTGTTGTGCAAGCTGCATGTTGGTACAGACAACAGTGTGAAGAGTTTTGAAAAAGTGGACTCAGTATCGAGAAAGTATAAGCAATTGTAAAACACTGTAAATAATGGATAGATACCCATTTCTTCATCACTGAATTCTAGTTTCTGTGCTGACTTGAAATGGAAAGTGGTTTCTCCTGAAGTAGAAACGATGTTGTCATTTTGTTTTTCAAAAAGCAGCTGCCCTGTTTAATATGTGTTGTCAAGTACCCCTGAAGAGGTTTTGGCTAAATTACAGTCATCGGCTGAATACCGCTTGATATTTTCCATTTAAACTAGGGAGAATACAATTCCTTTCTGTCTTCCTCTTGGCCTGCGTCCTCGTCAACATCATTTGTCTGCTCTGGCTGGTCTGTAATTGTAAAACACTTCAAACAGAACGGCTATAAACAAATTAAGTAATGCCTTCATTTTCTGACATAAATAAAGGGATGAATATAATTGTTTACACTCACAACCTTTCAGCTAAGTGGAATTTAAATGTAGGTTCTGAACTCTTATCATTGTACCTTTAAAAAATGCCACCCTTACCAAAAATTGTTAAATAACTAGGCTAAAAAGTAACACACACATATATATATATATACATATATATATATATATATATACATATATATATATATATATATATATATATATATATATATATATATATATATATATATATATATATATATATATATATATATATATATATACACACACACACATACACAGTATATATAGATACACAAATAATTAACATTATACGTGGCAACCTCCACTCTATGACGTAACTGGCTACCAGGCTGAGTCATTACTAAGAAGTAGCAGCTCTTCCAAGACGGGGGCAGCGGAGGCAGTTACGTGGCCAGGCTGCGTGCATACTTTTTACAACCCAGTTTAGGTGAAACCCCACCCTCGCCCGCATGATGTGAATGGAAGAAGCAAAACCCTCACCTAAAAAAGTTATTTATTACCCACATCTTTGCTGTAACCGCAAGATTAAACCTTCAGAGAACTTCACGCCAATTGTAACTTCAAGCAGAGATGATTTGTTAGCCTTTGTGATCATCCACACTACTGCAGACTGCCTGCAATGCGACTGCGGTCAAGCCAGCCTCCACGCTGAAATACACGGTCAAACTAGCCACCGCGTTATTTTCGGGTGCATTGATACGCAAAATGGAGCATCATGTTATGGCCATTGACTCATTATTTTTCTCAGGTCACCATCACTACTAGGGATGATTACTTTTAAAAGCCAAGAAAAAACAATGTTAATTTCTGTTTTGTAATAATGATAATAATAATGTCATATATTATATGCATAAAGTGATATATATATCTGCGGAATTAATGTGTCATATTATGCATAAAGTGTGTATATCCGCTCTGCTGCATAACGGGCGATCTTCATTCATGTTTTTCAAGTATTTTCCAAGCTGGGCGGTTTCGGTGCGAGCGAGCGTAAGTGACGTGGCGTATGGGGGCGTGGTTTCACCTAAACCTGCCAGGCCAGCTCGGGGAAGTAACCAAGAAGAGCCAGTGTCTGGGGTGGAGGTCTATACAGTAACAGTATGTCTATATTTAACATGTCTGTGGAAGGAAATGTAAAAACGATAAATGTACAATGCCGACATGTTATCGTGGCGATTGGGTTTGAATGTGATGAATCATTGTTTGTTTTGTTTTGGATGGTTTTCAGTTAAATAAAATCTGCCTAAAGAGCCTAACAACTGTCAACCCATGGGCTTTCTTTTATAGTTTGCTCAAAGCCACAACTCCACTTCAAATGATCTTGTGGGAACCTTGAATGTTTATGTCAAAATCAATGCTTTCATTATTATCGAAATGCATATTTATACATTGTGGCTTTAAATGGATTGATGTTGCTGTGTGTAAAAGCTAAGAGCAGACGGCTGCTGAATACATTACGAGAAGGACCATTTAACACATCATTTTACTCTCTTGACTAATACTTTCCTTAAATGCAGTTTCTTCAAGAGCTGATCTTTTACAGTGTACCACAGCTAGAAGAGCTGATCTTTTACAGTGTACCACAGCTGGAAGAGCTCGGGCCCTATCTTCGCAAAAGCGGTAATTTAGCATTTGCGCTCATTTAACGCCGCCTGCAATGCAAATTGGGGGCGTGCACAAGCTCATGCCTCTTATAATTGTACTGGACATAGGCGTGCCACATGCCAAAGCAGGCGTTTCAGCACTGAAATGTGGGGATAGTTGACATTATCCTATCGTCAGCGGCGCGCAATTACTTTGCACTAAGAGCTTTTAAAAGCACCTCTTACGCGCTAAATACCCTGCTGCGCTTGAGCCACCATAATCTCCGTGCTGAGCAGCGCAGTGCAAAGTAAAATTCCTTTTGGATATGTCATTACGCACAGCCTTGCCACGCCAGGACATCAAATTCTGCTGCTAAATCAATCAACTACAACTCACTGAGAAACTGTTATCACATCGCAAAGAGGGAAATTAATTGAGAAAACTTGTTGGACAATGTACATAGGCTATTCACCTTCACCTATCCCATAACCCGGAGAGTCGTTGGCACCACAGATGATCTGTCAATAAGCTCTCTCCATCTCTCTCTGTCCTCGGCACGAGTGAGTCCACTCTATTACGCATGGAGGGAATTACACCTCGCGTAAACAGCGATTGCGAGATGGGAATCCGATTGGTTTTTATTGACGTAATGCCCAGCATTGCCTGGCCACACCTGTGAATAATTCTGGTACTTAAGACCGCCCAAATCCCGTTTGCGCAGGCATTTTGGGGGCGCAGATGATTTGGCACGGCTCTAATTTGTGGCACGTGCCGTGAACGTTTCCGCATCCCTGCCTAGAATTGCATCCCACGATATTTCGGGGTTGTTTTAACTTGGAAAACAGGGAGGTCACGTCTACCCAGACAATTATATCACTTTTAAACAGTTATATTTCTGTATAAATCATTACAATATGCTCCCGTGAGGTGGGGATGTGTTTAGCTGGTGCCGGGCGGGGGTGCAAAAGTCGGCATAACACCTGGACAGTAGTGCAAGGCGGACTGCTATCTTCCCTGCCTTAAGGCACGCGCAAACAGGTGCACAAGCGCAAATAGAGGATATCGCCTGTACCAATATAGGGCCCCTGATCTTTTACAGTGTACCACAGCTAGAAGAGCTGATCTTTTACAGTGTACCACAGCTAGAAGAGTGCGAGCTCTTGACATCTGTACTCTGTAAATATTAATAATGGATATTGAATTGATTGAAATGAAATGGGCTTCAGCCCAGACATGTGGACATGTTATGTAGATACAGTACAATCAAACACAAGTAGCATAAACCTCCTATGCACACTGGAATTGTTTGAATAACGGCCTTGTTTGGCTCATTGCTGTAAGGTAAACCATTTGTCTTCAAGTGCTCTTCAAGGTTGGTTGACTATCACGTTTTTGTGAAGCCAAGCAACACAGGGGGTCAGTGGATATAGCACACAATACAACAATTGGTTTTATGAAATATATGGTGCATGTTATGACAGAGCCAGCATGAGGCTATTACCAAGTGACACATACGATACACCCCCATCACTTACACCACTGCTTGTCGTCTTTTCTACAACATAAATATACACTTTAAGTGCTTCGCTCACGTAGAAAAATATGACCGTCATCTTATTAACAACAATCTATTTGTGTCTAATTAACTCTGGTTCGTTAGCAGAGCCCATAATGATGTTGGTTCATTTAGCCAAGCAGTTCCAAAACTCTAGTCGTTTCATATTGCGGAGAAACACTGATGGTACAATGACACACACGCACGCGCGTGCACACACACACACACACACACACACACACACACGCACACACACACACACACACACAAACACACATGGGCACATGCACATGCATGCGTACACACACTCACATGTTGGCCCTCTGGCTAAAACATTAACATCTCTGGAAGTCTTATCTACGAGGAGCAATTTGTCACAAGGTGTAAGTCTGCATATGAAGGCCTAGCTGAGGCATGTGATCCGGTGTAGGGATGAATTAGTGATCCGGTCATCACTCAGCCATTCACATGGAGAAAACATAGGGGGAGAGCAAGTGGGGCATGGGACAGAGAGAGAGAGAGCTAGAGAGAGAGAGAGAGAGAGAGAGAGAGAGCTAGAGAGCTGCTATTCAAAAGGAAGAGAGTGGCATGAAGAGCTCTGAGAGGAACGTGCACAATGACTGCCGCTGTGATAGGCTGCCGGAGAGAGGGAAGGAGTTAAGTGGTGAAGCAGATTTGCTGTAAATAAGTGGCTACTTCTTACAGACATTATGCAGAGATGTGTGTGTGTGTGTGTGTGTGTGTGTGTGTGTGTGTGTATGCTGATGTGTGTTGATTGTGTGTGTGCGTGTGTGTGTGTGTGTGTGTGTGTGTGTGTGTGTGTGTGTGTGTGTGTGTGTGTGCGTGCGTGTGTGTGTGTGTATGCTGATGTGTGTTGATTGTGTGTGTGTGTGTGTGTGTGTGTGTGTGTGTGTGTGTGTGTGTGTGTGTGTGTGTGTACGTGCAACTGCGTGTGGGTGTGGGTGTGTGCGTGTGCGCAAAGCCAATGCATATGCAGTAGCCATTAATGGAAATCACTCAAAGCAGAATTTTAATCCGAGTTTTAACATACTGGAGTGGATTCACCCTTTTCAATTTAGACAACAGCATCATCCTGTGAGAAACATCCTTTATGCATTCTCTGTTTGTACTTCACTTAGCCCTCTCCACGTGAAGTGTCTACCATCAGCATCATCTCTACAGCTATCTAAAGTCACATGACCATCAGCATCATCTCTACAGCTATCTAAAGTCAAGTCACATGACCATCAGCATCATCTCTACAGCTATCTAAAGTCACATGACCATCATCATCATCTCTACAGCTATCTAAAGTCAAGTCACATGACCATCAGCATCATCTCTACAGCTAAGTAAAGTCACATGACCATCAGCATCATATCTACAGCTAACTAAAGTCACATGACCATCAGCATCATCTCTACAGCTATCTAAAGTCACATGACCATCAGCATCATCTCTACAGCTATCTAAAGTCACATGACCATCAGCATCATCTCTACAGCTATCTAAAGTCACATGACCATCAGCATCATCTCTACAGCTATCTAAAGTCACATGACCATCAGCATCATCTCTACAGCTATCTAAAGTCACATGACCATCAGCATCATCTCTACAGCTAACTAAAGTCACATGACCATCAGCATCATCTCTACAGCTAACTAAAGTCACATGACCATCAGCATCATCTCTACAGCTATCTAAAGTCACATGACCATCAGCATCATCTCTACAGCTATCTAAAGTCACATGACCATCAGCATCATCTCTACAGCTAACTAAAGTCAAGTCACATGACCATCATCATCATCTCTACAGCTATCTAAAGTCACATGACCATCAGCATCATCTCTACAGCTATCTAAAGTCACATGGCCATCAGCATCATCTCTACAGCTATCTAAAGTCACATGACCATCAGCATCATCTCTACAGCTATCTAAAGTCACATGACCATCAGCATCATCTCTACAGCTATCTAAAGTCACATGACCATCAGCATCATCTCTACAGCTATCTAAAGTCAAGTCACATGACCATCAGCATCATCTCTACAGCTATCTAAAGTCCCATGACCATCAGCATCATCTCTACAGCTATCTAAAGTCACATGACCATCAGAATCATCTCTACAGCTATCTAAAGTCAAGTCACATGACCATCATCATCATCTCTACAGCTATCTAAAGTCACATGACCATCAGCATCATCTCTACAGCTATCTAAAGTCACATGACCATCAGCATCATCTCTACAGCTATCTAAAGCCACATGAGGAGCTCCAGCTTGAGGCTTTGGTGGACAGCAGATTAGGCAGCACATGTGCTGCTAGGATGGAGGCAGGACGCTGGGGAGGGAAGACACAGGTGTTGGGGTGACGTCCAGTATAGGGAAAGAGAGATGAGCAGTGAGACAGTCCAGGATAGGGAAAGAGAGATGAGCAGTGAGACAAGGGACGGGCGTAAAAGAGAGAGATGGAGATTGAGTAAAAGACAAGGGACAAAGGAAGAGGGGAAGAAAGAACAAGGTGAGAGATGGAGAGAGAGAGAGAAGAGAGAGAGAGAAGAGACACCGAACAAGAATGATGCCTTAACCCAAGTGGAGCTTGACAAGTCGTTTGGCAAAGTTTTAGTCCACACCTTGGCAGCCAACAGTATACACACACACACACACACACACACACACACACACACACACACAGTGGCTGGCAGAGCATCGCTTCATGGCACCTAGATTATCCAGCAGCATCTGGTGAGGTGGCTAACACGCTCTAGCAGAGCAGAGCAGGCTGTACCATATGTGCGCGTGTGTGTGTCTGTACAATGTGTGTGTGTGCATGTGCATGTGTGTGCTTGGCTGTGTGTGCTTGTATGTGTGTGTTAAGGAGCGTGTGGGGACAGCTGCTCTCTAAATAGTATTATTGTGTCTAATTGGGGATTACCAAGTCATGCTTCTGAAAAGTATTTTGTCTTTTTTTGACAGGGCGCCGATATGCAGCTGTACAGGAGCTAAGGGAAGTTGTGCTGAACTGATGGGCGGTAAAACTGTTACAATGCTGTTACAAAAAACTGTGTGGAAGTGATGGTGTTTTCAAAATGTGGAACTTTTATTATGTTTTCTTAAAGTCCCAGGAAACCAAAAAATAAATGTGTTTTGAGTTTGCTACACCGCAGAAAAATGTTTTATTACAGGAACCATCACAGAAATGGTGAAAAACTGAAAAATGGTCTAACTCGACACAATTCAGTACTAGAGGTGGTGTTGGGACTTTTAATGTTTTCTCATTTCTAACATTATGTAATGTGTTTAAAACCACACCTCTCTCAATTTGGTTTCCAGGGACTTTAAAGGATGGCTTTACCGATAATCAACCAACGTTGTATCATATATAATCTCGGTAATATAAGCACCTTTACATGGGCAGTGTTTACCTTCTCTCTCTGTTTTCCTCATGGAGAAAAATGCTCCTGCTGCTGCCTGCAGAAACTCCGCCCCCACCAGCTGCAAGTCATTAAGGCTTGTTAAGACTCTCAATGCGATTCTCCGTGGATGTGCGTATACTTAAAAAATAAAAATAAACAATAACAGCCGCCCTCGGAGCAGATTCCGCGTCCAGAGCAGAACTTCCACTATGACGCGTTGTGACGCATCACAATGGAGCGCTTCGCCTGAGGAGGGAATGGGAGATCTCCGTGACGAAAACAGAGAGAGAAGGTAAACACTGCCCATGTGCTTATGTTACCCAGATTATTAATGATACAAAGTGGGTTGATTATCGGTACAGCCATCCTTTAAGAACCAAAGTGAAAGAAAATTTGGTACGGCTTTCATCTCTGGCTGTATGTAGTCTATACGCACATGCTAGTGTGTGTGCGTGTGAGCGCGTGCGTGTGTGTGTGTACGTGTTTTGGTTCTCAGTCTGTCTCTGCCTGAGTGAATGCATGTGTATGTCTGTGGAATACATTATATTTCTGTACGATGACAGTTGACTACTGTCTCTTCTGAGACATCCGTCGTTTATCATCGACAGGCGGTTCAGTGTGTATTCCGCCATATGTTATCACGTTATGTCATTTATTTTGATTCAAATAAATGTGTTCTCCTGGAGTGGGCTGCATCTCTTATGTAAAATCAAAACACATGCGTGCGTGTACACATGCACACACACACACACACACACACACACACACACACACACACACACACACACACACACACACACACACACACACACACACACACACACACACACCCTCCCATCACCACGCACACCTCTGCAACAATCGGCGAGACCGATCCCTGCAGGTCCTGCCTGCATGTCTCCTAACAGCCAGTCATAGCTGCGTCTAAACCCTGACACACACAACAATGACAAAGTAACGCAGTAGCACTTAAAATCCACTGGGGGGGAAGGAGACAAGACAGACAAAAGCACTCCTGTTTATTTCTAATGGGAATACCACACAAGCCGGGAAAAGGGGATGTTTGTCACAAATGCACAGGGAGAAAACAGCTCAATTGACTGATTGACTCATTGGGGGCGACATTGAGGGCAACTTTTAAAAGAGGGAAGTTGTAATTGTTATGTTTCCACCTTGGATGAATTTGACAACATAGTTCACGCACTTGAGGAAGGGATGCCAAAATCCTTGCTTTGTCTATAGAGAGCTAAAGTGAACGTCACTTCCTGCTTCAGCATGCGTACCAAGGGATTTCATCCTCTTGTTTATTTTCCATAGACATTTCGTTAAATGCTTATAAAAACAGTTTTATTGCATGGTCAAACTAAGCAATTCAACTATATTTAGAATCCGGAGAGACGATAGATTTAAAAAATAGATAGAACTAAAAAAAACATAAACAAAATATTTTCTTTAAATCCGCATTTTTTTTTTTAACTTTTTGGTTTCTATATAGCTGAACCGTGTGGTTTGAACAAGTACAACTAGTTTTATAAGCATTTTACGAAATGTCTATGGGAAATAAAATGATGAAATAAAAAGCAGGAAGTCACGTTCACTTTGGCTCTCTATATGAGTGATATGTGTTTATCTCAATCCGATCTACTTCACACTTGGCAGGTGTACGCGTGCATGCGTGCGTGTGTGTGCAGAGCTGCCGGAGTGCACCGGAAACGACAAAAAGTTTTTTCTCCACATAGAAAATGTAATATTCACAGTTTGCATACTCCAGTTGCAATTCGTACACAATACACATTTTATTAATTGCAAGAGGAGCCAATCATCACTAAAGCATTTCATGCAAGAGATCCAATAAAAAACGATTTAAATTGTCAAAGATGATGATCACGATGTCAACTCATGCATTGAGTAACATCAAGGAAACATTCAACCTTACTGTAAAAGTTGCCGGTATTGCCTTTGAGCGGCACAGTGAATGGGCAAGGCTTCTAAAATAACGTTTTCCACAGAGATATGTCCGGAAACCGTATGGCCGCTATACTTCCGTTTTATCGCAGACAAAGAGTATACTGAACACATGAGAAGCTGTTCTGCTTCTTTTACAACAGCGCCTGCCCTCATTATGTTGCAGTGGAACATGAGTGGAACAAACTATTAGGCTTCGCTTCTTATCAATGTAAGCTCTTTGGCACAAATGGTGACGTGCGTTGATACAGCGCGTGCACGTTTTCATCGGACATCAACGGTGAAACAGGTATGAAAAACTGACTGGAGGTGGGGCTTTAACTGTACGCTTGCTCGCATGCCGGTGCGTCATGTGCGCTCCAGTACATAAACAAATAGCACTGCGTGTGTGTGTGTGTGTGTGTGTGTGTGTGTGTGTGTGTGTGTGTGTGTGTGTGTGTGTGTGTGTGTGTGTGGCTCAGCGGAAGCAAGGCCATATGGAAACACGGTAGATGCTTTTTGCACCTCTTTGCACCTTCTGGTCTTTCCATTGCTTCGATTGCCGTAGGGAGGAAGGAGAGGAAAGCCAGAGTGGAGAGGAGGTACAGAGAACGGCTAAAGAACTCTAAATGGCTTTCTGAGGCATGCTGTGTGGAAGGACGCTGCAAGGACGCTGAGATATTGGGTGTGTGTGTGTGGGGGGGGGGGTCAAGAAAATCACAGTAGAAAATAAACACTGCTGCTGTACAGGCATGCTGCACTGTATAGCAGCAGTACAGAGGTTAATTGATTGTTTCAGTAAGGCCATGCAATGATATTCAAATGATACATTTGGATTGCCCATAAAAATCTTCACGCTCAGTGTCTGTCACAGCTAATGCTAACTGAACAGTAGCAATAATATGAATGTTTAATATCCATCCACGCTAGAGACTGCCAGCCGCGCTGGAACTACTTTTAAGTAGGGGGTGCTGTAAGGAAGGGAGTCTCGGCGCTGCAGAAGAACATTTGACGTTTTTTGGACTTTTAGTCATATTTAGAGGAATATTAAATTTTAAATTAACATTAGGATTATACTGTTGCGATGTCATTATTCAGTATCTTCTCCTCTTCTCTGCAGCATTACTCAATTTACCCTCAGGAATCAGGAACAGTGATAGCCTACCTGCTATTCCTCCCATCTTCTCTTTCTTTTTTTTTGTCAGTCTTGTCATGTCGTATCTCTTTCTCTTCACAAAGCTGGGATTTGACTGGCAGAGGCATAATTTTGTCTCCGACTCTGTGAACAAAGTAAACACAGCTATGTAAACACTAGTTTCAACGTGAGGCTAGGTAAACAAAACTTCAGCATTTCCCGGAGTGCACTCTTCACATTGTGTGGATCCTATTTTTACCCAAGAACCACTGCGTTGAGCAAAGATTGTCTATGGACAAGATATTCACTACACAGCACAGACTCATGCACAGAAACAAAGTAGAGCCAAATCCAACAATTTCGAAAATTCCATCTCTTGCCACCAGGGGGTGCTGCCGCACCCTTAGCACCCACCTTGCCACCCGCCCTTGGAGACTGCTGCAGTGAAATTTCAGAATAGAACGTCTTGCTTGCCATCTTTTCTGATGTTGTGGCGTGGGAAACCTTAGAAACATATGTGGTGTCTGGCATAAATCCTCTCTTACAGTGGATCCAGCATGCTGAACTAGCCCTTCGCTATTGTCTGACAACTTTCTAAATGAAGCTCATTATGTCCTCATTGATTTTTCATATTCCTTCTCACCGGTAAATACCCCCCAATGTGCTCCTCTTACACCTAAACACCCCCCCCCCCCCCGCCCCGCCCCTCTCTCTCTCTCTCTCTCTCTCTGTAGTACCTGCATGCCTGCACAATCTCTCCACCGCTCCGGTGTTTTATCAGTCGTTCCCGGAGCAGCAGCAAACAGCAGAACACTTAAGGGAGCTGAACGTTTTCCAATTAGCAAAACAAATACCTCCACTCACTCTCACACTGTCACATGGTGCCTCAGAGAGCCTGGGCGCCCATTACTGACAATTAGATTTTAATAAGGCCAATATGCTCGCTGTACTAATGGAGAGGGAGGAAGGCAGCGAGAAGAGAGGGAGAGGTACAGTACCCTCATCATCATCATCATCATCATCATCATCTCTCTCTCTCTCTCTCTCTCTCTCTCTCTCTCTCTCTAGTTGGGTTTCCAAATTTCGCAAATTTTAATCGAATTTTCAGAGAGTCGGCAAAAGAAAATGCGAAATAATGCGCGTTTCCATCCACTGCTATTATGCGAATTATAGAGCTGTCAATCACCTGGTGTTTGAGGCTGTCTGAGCTGCTGATCAGGTGCTAGACCCGATTATACAGCTCTATTAAACACATCTAATGTTATTCATTTGAAGTTTCTTGATGATCTACAATTTGACAAAGGTACCATGAAATGCAATTTCTGGATTACAGGTAATCCACGGAGCAGATAGTAAGTGAATGCAATTTCATTCAATTCTAGAAGTGAGTCGCCTTAAAGTTAATATCCCAGTCTTCTTCTGTTTACCACAGCGGGTATTGTGCTGCGTAGGCTATTTACCATTATTTACCGTGTGTAGCCCTATTGTGTCGGCTACACAGCATGTCATGTTTTGCAGTGATCAAGGCAAACTGTGTGGTTTTTTAATGGAGAGACAACAGAATATCGCTTAATCTGTTTCCACTGCACTTATTGCATTTTCCTTTTATCGATACACCCGACTTGTCCACCTCCTTCAAGCGTGAAACCTTTTTTGGTTGATATTTGGAGGTTTTTGCAAATTTTGCAGTCTTTCCACTCAGTTTTTTTTATGTGCAAATTGAAATTTTGCATAAAAACAGGTGGATGGAAACCCAACTTCTCTCTCTCTCTCCCATTGCTCTAAATCTTCATAGTTGTCCTGGCAGCCTGTTCTTATTTGAATAGTGTCTGGGCTCTCTGGACTAATCTCAATCACTAAAGAGCTCTCCCCCCCCCCCACCTCTCTCTCTCTCTCTCTCTCTCTCTCACTATAATCTTTCTCTCTCTCTCTCTCACTTTAATCTCTCTCTCTCTCTCCAATATCATCTTCTCCCCTCCCCTTTTCTTCCCATGGCATTTCTAACTTTGCACTGCGGTCCATTTATCCCCATTTCCTCTGCATGCCCTTTCTTCCTCCTCACACCTATTTCTCTCCATTCTGATCCTGCTCTCTCTCTCTCTCTCTCTCTCTCTCTCTCTCTTCTTCTCCGTTTGGGCTCATTCTCTGCCTGTCCCTCGCTCGCCCTCTCTTCGTTTCTACCTTCATTTCTCACCTCTCTCATCTACCCCCCCACCCTCCCCTCAGTCTGCCTCCATCCCTCTTGCACACATTCTGCTTTTCTTTGGCCATTTCAACCCATTCTCTCTCTCTCTCTCTCTCTCTCTCTGTCATTTCCCTTTTGACTCTCTGCTCTTTCCCTTTTTCTCATTCTCTCTCTCTCCCTCTCCGATACACCGTCACCCCGTTTTTTCGTTCCCTGCTCCGTCACCCCCATCTTTCTCTGTGCGCACACACGCACACACACACACACACACACCCCCCCCCCCCCCCTTCCTCTCTCCTCGCTCACCCCACTCTCTGTGCTATGCGCTCTCTCTCTCTTGCTCTGTGGTTCCTGGGTGTCGTACGGCCCTATGAAATGAGGTGATACAAATGGCATGTTATGGGGCCGTGCAGCACAAGCAGCCCCGCACACGGCAGGCAATCAAAAAAGCCATTGTCTGCTGCGCGTGCCACTTTTAATGTGTTCCATTTGATTTAATGCCAGTGATAGGTAGGGCAGGAGAGGAGAGGAGAGGAGAGGAGAGGAGAGGAGGTAAGGCCTAGGAGCTGAGGATGAGAGGGAGGAGGGAGAGGTAAGGACAGAGATAAAAGGGCTAAAGAGAGAGGGGAGAAGAGAATGAGAGATGGAGAGAATGAGAGGGGGAGAGGAGAGAGAGAGAGGAGAAGGGATAGAATCTAGGTCGTAGCTGGAGTCCTCACGATCTGCTTTGAAATAATAAGGGACAGCTGGGCTGATATCTAATTTCTAGGAAAGAAATGCCATTTAGAGTCCGAATGAAAATGGAATGCATGGAGGGGAGCGGAGCCGAGGTAGAAATGGAGACGAAGAGACGGGCAGAGTGAAATATTAAAAAAGAAATGCAATATCCAATGCACAAAGTGATTACATTGCCGGAGGGTGGCAGAGGTGTGAGGATTCTGATGGCTTTTTTGTGCTTGTAAAGCCGTTCATTTAAAAGAACAGGCATATTTACATCCAGATGGGGACCTTGTACGCATTACATATACCCCCTTCCACCTTAACCCCAGTCAGTGAGCCATGTGTGAGGAGGGTAATTGCAAAAATGTGCCGTTAGAGTGCAAGATTGGAGACATGATTCAAATTTCAGCCACTTTAAGTTTTCAAAGTCTATTACGCCTGGGTGCTGGTGGGGGACGGGAGGTGCTGCTGTTAGCAGTAGATTGCGGGACCCCAGCCGTTCAATTACACCCACTTGGATGAACAGTCAAAGATTGGAAAATCGGTGGCAACATGCTATGCATGGAGCTCACACAAAGAATGAGCCTGATGGAACCTATGCTTAATATAGAGTTTTGAATAATGCAGCACTCATATAACTGGCCTAAATAGATTACATAAGGTAAGGTAGGCCAACACCAAATATTACCACAGAGTACCTGTTAGGGGAGGAAACCGATACAGCATAGTATTGCAATATTTTGCATGGCAATATTGTATCGATACACAGATGCCAAGTATTGACGTGTAGTGGGGCCTGCGGTGATTCACACCCCTACGTCCTAGGAGTTTCCCTTTGGGGACATAATTATATATTTTTTTAAGGTAATAAATCACAATATAAGTTATTGCAATAATCACCTTCTTTATTAGTTAAAATTGGCTAAGCAGTTTTTGTGGCGGTGTCTGTGACGGTGTCAGTCACGATTATGATGTCATCAGTGATGTCATCAGTGGTGTCACTTGAGCAAATGTGATGTCATCATTGATGTCTCTTTTTTTGGCTAAGTGGTGTCTGTGGCGGTGTCAGACATGATTATGATGTCATCAGTGATGACATTAGTGTTGTCATCAGCAGTGATGTCACTTGAGCAATTGTGATGTCATCAGGGATGTCATCAGTGACACGAGCAATTGTGATGTCATCAGTGATGTCACTTGAGCGACTGTGATAGAATGAGTCGATGGGGGGGTGTCTCTGTCTGTCATGATTTCCCTTTCTTCTTCTTCTTCTTCGTACCAGACTTACGTTTGACCAGCACATTCTGTTAGGCTAATACAGTGTCTGTCAGTCAACAAACCAGTATAAGGATGTCTAGCTTGATACAATGCCAAATAAGCTTGCTAACGGTCATGTCCAGTGAAGCCACATCCTCTGCACAGTATGCATTTCATTAACATCTAAATTTGCTACTGTGACTCATCCCCAAAGTGCTCTGCATGACTTCTCTTTTCTTCTAGCCCTTTCTATTCTAGGTAGATACTTTATTAATCCCCGAGGGGAAAGTGTTAGTCTAAAAATACCTAAAGTCTAACACTTCATCTAAAACTGTTTTGCTTGTATGTTTTGATTGGTTATTCAGATGGAACTGTCCCTTAACGCTGTTTGTCAGACATAGGCTGCTGCTGCTGCTGGTTGATCTGGCTTGGCTGTGGTGACCACAGCGATCAGTGCTTTTGGCCAGTGGTCTCTCAGCCTAATAGCTCCGCACACCCTGAGAGCTGTCCTGTGATTGTCAATCAGCACTTTAGCTCCCAAACACCATGGGATAATTAGCTTGTCTCTCCTGCCTGCCAGACTTGGCAAGACCTTTCTGTTTCCTCTCTCCTTTTTATTTTTCTCTTTTAAACATGCAGGGAACAGCAGTGTCTTTTTCAAGGCTTTTTACAAGCTATTCAAATCTAGGATAGTTCAAAATGGCTTCTTGTGTCAATAATTTATCCCATGATTTGTGTGTGTGTGACACGTGCGAGCACTTTGTTGTATTATGAATGTTTTTGTCTATTACCCAGAGAACCAGAACACTGTTTTATTGTACTGTAGATGAACATACTAGAAAATAATAAATTATATATTTAAATTAGCATTTTAGGTATTAAGTTGATGATTCAGTGGTTCAGGGGGTCTTGCTGTTACAGACATCCAGGGTAGGAATTACATGGAGGCCATGGCCTCCATTGCCCCTCCCTCTGGCTGTGATGCCCTGAGATCCCTATTACCTTGGCAATGCCCTGCTACCAGCCTGCTACTGTCAGTTGCTTTAAAAGTGTCAGTGGTCTCACTTTAATGTAGCCTGCCCTATGCAAAGATGTGTGGCTCATTTTAACATAATTTTCAGAAAAAAATGTGGATAGAGCAATGGCCTTTGTGACCTGGCATGTGGCCTTGTGCCCTAAAAAAAAAGAGACAAAATTCCCACCCTGCAGACACCCAATGTTCAACCTTTCTGTTGTGGGATGAACCGTCCAACCACGAAGCCCTCCTGCTGCTTCCACTGGATGTGATAACAATGTGAGTGAGGGTGCTTTCACAC
>NC_139646.1:14314421-14336921 GCF_964638095.1 Poromitra crassiceps
AATAATTTCGCGAGTGGTCGGCTCCTCTACAGAGCGGAGCCTTCAGTAATGTTGTGAGATGTTAGGACACCTCTCCCCGTGCGCTTTTCTCTTCCAATCTCACCAAGGCGCCGCAGGCCTGCATGCTGACTGAATGAGACAGTGTGCCTGTACGCCAGTGCATTTATGTACGGGTGCATGTGTGTGTGTGGTGTGCACGTTCATTGAAAATGCATGTGTACATATTTATCAGAGTGGGCTTGTGTTTTCCATGCTGTGAATTATATCTTGATCTGCGAATGTGTTTGTATATACTGTAGATACGCATGTTTGTGTGTGGCACCTTGTGTGTGTGTGTGTGTGTGTATATGTGTGTGTGTGTGTGTGTGTGTGTGTGTGTGTGTGTGTGTGTGTGTGTGTGTGTGTGTGTCGGTGCGTAATATGTGTGTTTGGCCATGTGTGTCCAATATGCAGGCGTGACGGTAATCCCTGTGCATTCTCCAGCCAGTTCCAGTCACGGTCAGCGCAGAGGGACTCTCCCCAATGCCAGTACCCCACCGGAGAAGACCTAAATCAGCCTGACACGCTCCTGGCACACCCGGCACCAGCACCAAATTGTTCCCGACAGTATCAAATGCATCCCATCGACAATGCTCAAGTCCCCTGACCTCTGCCTCTAATGCAAGGCCTTCAAAGTGGGTTGATGGGAGAGACAGAGGAAAAATTGGAAAGAGAAAGATGTATTCTTGGAATGAGGTTGGAGCACTGGTTTGATTATTTTCTATTTCTTCCTAGTCAAAAAATCTTAATAAAAAAAAGAGGATGTAAAAAATATGTAAACAGAAAAAAAGATGTATGGTAAGAGTAATTGCTGCTGGACTGAAAAGCTCTAAGGACACAGTGGAAAGGCACAGGTGTTTAAGTAGAAGGTTGAAGATGCAGGTCTGGAGGGGAACAAGACTCTTCTTCTCTGAGAACTACTGCCCAGGTACACGAGAGCAACACACTGAAACCCCAGCGTCTCCAATCATAGTGGTGGGCAGTTTGATTCCTTGGATCATATCAATCCAATTTTGAGCTTAATTCCTTCGATCACTCCTCAAGCCTTTTGACTCATGAATGACACAATGATTATTTACTGAAATATTGGGCAATAATACCGTGGAATAATAATATCAAACCGTTTGTAGATTGTAGCACCATACACAGCATAGCTAATGTGGATGACAAGGGCTTTACTTTAAGCTTTTTATTTGCACAACAAACATGACTTGTTTTAACCCAATTAAGTGGAGGTCAAGTGTAACTATTTAATAACACATCTTTATGTCATTTTTAAAAGGTTATGGGTTGTTTGTTGAATAAAGACCTTTTGCACGCTGTCTTCTTATGAAGATCCATTGGAACCAATTACAGTAAAACCAAAAGAAAAAGAGGCTTATATGTGCAATAAAGAAATGCTGCCGCACACTGTATCTCCACAGCTCGTAAACTGTCGTGTGAACTGTGATTTCAGTATCGGCAACATGGCTGCCGGAGTAGCACAGTATGCTGTTCAAGATGGGCGCTATTATCATCATTCGTTAGGCCGTGTGTCCATCCAGTGTCTTTTCATCAGCTCCAACGTCTTTTTTCAGTTGTTTCCAATGAGGAGTGAGCGTATGCGGGCGCACACGGACGTAGAGAAAGTGCTCTGTGCCCAGCGTCTACTTTCACAGCGCTCCGGCGTTTCTGTGTGCCGGCTCCCAGCGCATCCAGCTGAAAATATTTTAACTTTTCAGAAAGACGCTGGTGTCGGGTGCTCCTTTTCTGGCAACTAATCATATGGAGAAACTATCGCAACAGAGACAGAAAGGCTCAATTGTGGGAGCAGATTGGCTAGACACTTAATATTTCTGGTGAGTGTTGAGCTAAATCACTGTATGTGCGTTGTTAGCTAATGTTAGCTGTCAGCTATCAAGCTAGCTACCGCACTGAGCTAACGTTACTTTCAGACTGCTTCCCTGCATATTGTGTGCTGAGATCAGCGCTCCCCAGCGTACTTCCAGCGTTTAACGGTCAGAAAAAGAAGCTAGATGGACACGCGGCCTAATATGGTCATTTTCTATACTACAGTATTCATTATTCCTGACCTGCCTTTTGGCATCATAGTAGGCCTATGCTGAAGCTTTCAAACTTTATGGCACTATGGTTTTACTTTATGGTCAGCTGTATGTTCTGACTCCACATGGACATATTCATTAGGCAAGGCTAGTATAAGATCAGATCAGATAAAATAGCACTTTATTCACCCCCTTGGGGAAATTCATGTGCCACAGGTGCAATTAGCGGGCAACGCCAAGGAAGCCAAGTATAGGTGGTAAACTACATAATATAGCTACATCATTAGAGACAGTACAGTAATGCAAATAAGGGCAAATAATAAATCCAGTTTGGGATAAGCACTGTACATGGATCTATTCCAGAGGTAAGGTATTAGTGCCAGTTAGGTAAAGGGGTGTCTGAGGGGCTGAGGGCCAGGGCCTGAGTTATTGTGCTGTGATGGGGGGTTCAGGGGCCAAGATGACGGTGTCAAACAGTCCGATGGCCGCAGGCACAAAGAGAGGGTGAGAGGGGAATGTATCTGTCCTCCTCAGCTCATAGAGAGGGTGAGAGGGGAATGTATCTGTCCTCCTCTCTGCCACTGCCTCCAGACTGCTCAGGCCGTGTCCCACCACAGAGCCAGCCTTCCTCATCAGCTTATCCACTTTGTTGGCTTGCCCTGCCTTGAAGTTGATCCCCGGTACACCTGCCAATGAGAACAGTGCACTGGCTACAGACTAGTATCTATAATGTAGCAGCCTGTTGCACACATTGAAGGACCTACTCTACCACTAAAAGACTTCCTTAAAAAAGCCTATACACGTGTCATGAAAAGATGAAGTGAAGCAGAGTCTGATGACACATGCACTAATAGCCTACAGTGTGATGCAGACCCCTGAGCCCACTGAATATGGATATATACTGACAGATACTGAGTGATGCAGTGGAGTACATTCACAAAACCATGCACTTAGTTGCATAGGTCTTCACAATACAAGTTCTCAGGGGTATAAGTAGCAGCGTCTCCGCTCCGCCATACAGTATATTGCGGCTGCCAATGATAGCTGAGACAGCACAGTACTTTGCAACACACACACACACACACACACACACACACACACACACACACACAACACACACACACACACACACACACACACACACACACACACACACACACACGTGCCAAACATAAATTTAACTTGTAGGCCTTTACCATCGGGCACTTGGTTTTAATTCTAATCCCCTTAGACACCAAAGTCAAACTTAATTTTTCTATTCTAAAAATGGTGCATCCTTAACCCGACCCCTCATGATTATCTAAAGGTCGGGCTTATTCCCTCTCTCCATCGCTCCCTCCATCATGCCTGGTGTGCTCCCAGTCACTACAGAGGCATAACGAGCAGTGCACGCACGGGGCGGCTGGCTGAGCGCTGACTGAGTGCCTCTCACTGCTGCCCATGTCAGCCGTCGGCCTCGCAGAAACAAGAGTTCTTGCCCAAGAAAATGAAGTATGGATTTCTAATTTGGGGGGATGGCTGGAGATGTGGGTCAAAGTTGCATTTATTTCAAGGCAGCCACATCACGCCTTCCATCAGCCTCTAGTTGAGAAACACATTGGGCCGAGCTTATAATGGATGAAGGGTCTTTTACGGCGGCTAGATGAGAGGTTTGCATTATGTATTAGCTTCACGCCGTGAATGAGTAGCTGTGCAGATAATCACTATCTGATGATCGTCATTTCTTTTGTTCCCAATCTCAAAAAGGTTATGTGACGGAGAATGGGAAGGAGAGAGAGAGGGCAGAGAGAGAGAGAGAGAGAGCGAGAGAGAGAGAGAGAGAGAGAGAGCGAGAGAGAGAGAGAGAGAGAGAGAGAGAGAGAAAGAGCGAGAGAGAGAGAGAGAGAGAGAGAGAGAAAGAGAGAGAGAGAGAGAGAGAGAGAGAGAGAGAGAGAGAGAGAGAGAGAGAGAAAGAGCGAGAGAGGCAGATATTGAGAAAGGGGAGCCTCTATCCCTACGAACGTGGCCTGCTTAACCAGAATGCCTTGTGGCCCGAAGAAGGCCGAGCTGCCGTCGGGATGGCGGGAGTCACAGATAAACGCCACAAAACTCTTCAAACATGTTTCATTGCATTTTTATTCTTGCTTAAGCATGTTGGTTGTTATGGTTAGGTTAGGTTAGGCAAGTACAGGCAATGGGGCTTGTGGTTAGGGGTTAGGTGTTTGCCTGTGGTGCGGGAACTTCGGATGAGCCATTATTTCAAATGTTCTAACAAATGTTTGTCTTGTTTCAAAACGTTTAATTACACCCAAAGGTTGGTTATTACAGTTACTGTTATAGGCAAGTAAAACAACTGGGTTAGGGTTTGATGGTGGTTAAGAAAACTATAACCATACTTGCCTAAGCCTACCTGTAACGACCAACATCCTTAACACAAAAATAAAAATGGAATGAAACATGTTTGAAGAGTTTCATGGCGTTTATCTGTGACCCCTGTCATCCCAACGGGAGCTCTCCCTTCTTTGGGCTGCAAGGCATTCTGGGTATATGCAACCTGCGTGGTGTTGACTGCAGGTCTGCAGTTGTCTGCACAACAACCCATGTTAAGAGCTTGTTCAGGGGTGGAGGTGGGATTTGATATCATGCACAGGCACTAACCACATTGCCAAGAGAGCTAGATGCCATGGCAGACCTGGTTAATGGGTCTTTATACTGCGGAGTGAGTTTAACCAACAACTACAGCTACCACTCAGGACTCATGAGGACTCACTTGGCTACATAATGCAGAGCACATGTGTGGATATGACCCTGTGGATATGACCCTGCAAGACAGACAGACCAGGGGATATGCAGGAATGCTGAATTTAAATTCAATACCTTTTAAGACCTTTTTTAAGACTTTTCCAAGACCTCAACGCCGCTTTACTCATACAGTATCAGCGATAGAGGTGTAAATGACAAGTTTCATCACAATACAATATTACTGTATATAGATTTTTTGGACAACAATACGATATTTGCTAATATCACAAAGTCTGCCACGATACGATATCAATTCAATTCAGGGGTCTGCGATCAATATGGGATAATATCATAATGCTCATTTAACACCATCATCACAACAGCTACAAAATTGTATACCTCTCAAATGGCAATTAAGACTTTTTAATACTTTTTTAAGGGCCTTAATTTTGCCTAAATTGATTGATCAACTTTTACTACTTTTCAAGACCCCGGGGATACCCTGCAGACAGACGGACAGACAGAAGAAGAGACAGAGAGGAGGTGGGGAATGAGAAAACAATACACACTCTTAAAACTGTCACTTTTAACTTCATCCACCTTATTTTTGAATGCCCCCGCTGTAAAATAATTATGGGTGCAAGCCAGGTCCGGTGTAGAACGTGACTGATTGTTGCAGCTGGCGCATTTCCTCGTTACAACTCAAAAAAATAAGTTGCTTGTGACAATAAATAGCACTTGTTTGACGACCTATTTGAGGGAATGTAGTAATTTTATCTATCACATCCGCTATTTCTGTTGCTCTTTGAACAACTCGGGATGTTTATCGATGAGATTTTTGCCAAGCTGGATGTGATTTGCTCCGTTCGCCTGCAGCTTTGAAACATCGTTTACAGACGGGTGTCAGCAACATAACGGTGGGAGGGGGCTGGGAGGATTACACCGGAAGAAGCACCCATATTTCACGTAAGGCATCATGTCAGCTAGAAATAAGGTGGATACACGCCGTGATTAGCTGTTCTAATTAGACACATGCTATCAAGACGTCTCCCCTCAAGCCGCGCCCCATTCCTTTAAATTCCTGTTTCGAGCGTTGCACAATGCAGCTGCATTTTCAAATGGCTGACAGCCGAGGATGTCGAGTCGAGCCGAGTGACATGTGTGAACGTTTCCATCATCCTCTTAGACATGGCACAGTAGTACCCTCTAACAACAGACAAGGACATTGCTCCGAGCTGTTTCTGTGCAGGAGTTGAGCATTATAGTGAAGTAGCCTACATACCAACTCACCTAGAATCAGCAATTGATCAGTTGTCACAGGGATTAGGCCTAGGCCTTGTTACACTAGGCTTGTTCAACTGTTGTAAAACCAGTGTCTGGGTCAAATTGTTTATGAAATTAAAGTAGTGTTAATTAAAAATAACACAATAAATTGTGCACTAGTCTAGTGCTGAGGAAAGAAAAGATACGAAAGAAAACACATTTTGCCATATTTGGAGCAGTTGTGCAATATTTGTGCCAACTAATTTAGCCTAACCTAACCTATCCTCCTAATCTAATCTAACGTAACCTATTGTTTATACTAACAATGAGGAAAAAGGTTGAACTGTTTCAAAATAACCCTCCACCCATGTAGAATTGTACAATGCTGCTGTTACTGAGAATTCTCACTTAAATTGGCATTTTCTTGCTAATTCCAAAAATCTACAATATATCTCAACAATACAACGAAATTCAGTAGTTCCATTTAAAAAGATACAACTTTCCCTTTAATTTGGTAACAACATGTCATGGCGATTCAATCAGGGCATCTCCTTACCTTTCCTCTCCTCCTTACCTCCTCCTTTCCTTCATTCACAGTACAGTATGACAACAAAACATAATCCTTCCTATCCTGGTCAATGATATAACCTTTCAAAATACAGTACATCTAAAACCCCCCAGTGCTTGAACCCACATTCTAATAAGATCACACAATAATTATAGTCAAACAAATGTGGAAAAAGTCAAACTTAAATGGAGAAAAGTCACGGTCAGTCCTAAGGCCTCTTTGGCGCGCTGCCTCCCGCGCCTGTCTCCGCTGGTGAGAGCCAGGTGCGTCCTGCTGTTTAGTGAAGGTGATCTTGTGTCTGGTTTTTACCGAACATGAAAACGTGATTTTCATCAAAAGACCTCTACTCACACTTTCCACTGTACAAGGCGCTTCAGGTTGTGTGCCGTTTTTAGATCTACCGGTGGGGGATAAAATCAAACGTGTCAGTGTCATCATTTTCCATTTCCGGTTGATCGATGACAATTTGAAGTATAAAACAAAGCTGTTTTGGTACATTTTAAACAATCTCTTGGGTGCTATAGTGAAATATAGAATGGGCGCTCTCGGGCGCTATAGGTGTAGAAGAATAAGTAATGTAAGTGCCTATGTATGCAATTACTATACATCTCAATCACGAAAAGCATCAAAAATGGCTTCTCACCGTAAAGTGGTGATTCTCAGGATGCTTAAATTGTTTGTATTGCAATTTCTTCCCGTCATTGCCTTTGGCATTGGTATTTCCAGTAATGTACATTTTATGTTAGTTTGTTTTCCTCCCATGGAAACTTTACATCCATAACACTGCAGACAGAGAAGATATAAAGGCAAGAGGAGTCCCGTCCTGTCTGAGTGACACACACACACACACACACACGCACACACACACACACACACACACACAGACACACGCACACACACACTCACTGACACTCGCACAGTGACACCTCCAAAGCCACAAAGGGAGACATTATCTTGAGGCGATGGATCATGTAAATGGCATTTTGTCGACGTTATGAGAATGTGGAAGATGTTTTTCTGCTTGACTGAGGCTCTTATCAAATGGGTCTGTCCTTTCCCCCACGCAATATATTTCATCTTCAGGGGAGAGGGTGAGTATTTGTGCTTGCTGTGTGTGTGTGCGTGCGTGTATATGTGTGTGTGTGTGTGTGTGTGTGTGTGTGTGTGTGTTTGTGTGGGCGTGTGCATGCATGCATGTGCGTGCGTGTATATGTGTGTGTGTGTGTGTGTGTGTGTGTGTGTGTGTGTGTGTGTGTGTGTGTGTGTGTTTGTGTGGGCGCGTGCATGCACGCATGTGTGTGTGTGTGTGTGTGTGTGTGTGTGTGTGTGTTTGTGTGCGCACGCACGCGTGTTGTGCTTGGGGGGTGTAATTTGTGTAGTTTGGGATGTCAAAACAACTTTTCATAACTTTATTTGCGCATTACGAATCAGAAATGAAAAATTGCTCACAGCAACTTGCTTTCAAACCACCTCTACTCTTGTTGCCCTATGTTCCCAAGAAGTCAAGGACTTAGAACAGAATCCATCAGATATATAATTTCTTGCAACTAGAAAATAATAGCATCTATTATTTTGGCCAACTCATTGAGCTGATGTTCAAAGTGAGTCAATGCCCCCCCCCCGTTTATCATTGAAGTGCTTTTTTTTTTTTCCTATCCATGTATGCAAGCCAACAATACACTCTAATTAATAATGTAATATAGATATCCAATAATAATAATAGTAATTGATTGCATCAGCGCTTCACATGTCGGGAGGGGGTGGTGGGGCAGGACTCACCCCATCCTCCATCGATAGCACCCACCTGTACAACTGGGTGATACTAAATATTCAGTCTTCTGACCTAACAGTATATTTGGCTGCAGTCTTAGTGAATGTCTGAATCAGAATCAGAATCACTTTTATTGCCACAGTATGCAAGTTACATATGAGGAATTTGTCTTAGTGTCTGTATGCAGCGTAGCGGTTACATCAAGATACAGGGATAAGAAGTAGGAAGATAACTAACGGCAATCGCAAGGTTGCAAGTGCAATCAAATCGAATCAAATCGAGTCAATATATACAATATGTACATGAGTGGTGAAGTGTTCTGTGGATGATAAATATGAATTTACGTTGGATTTACATGAGATTTGATGGCATTTACAGTAACTAGAGTTAAAGGGATAGATCAGATTTTTTGATGTGTGGTTGTATGAGGTACTTGCAGACAGTCAGTGTGCTACATGCAGTAGAATGCAGCCGGCGCAGTCCCTGTTTGCAGAAATGGAGACCGGCCGCGTCAGGCAAGTAGAGCTGTCTGCTGCTGAGTGTGAACAGGGTCATGAGCAAAAACGTACAAAAAAAATAAACAGAAAAAGAAAGAAGAAAAAACAACACAGAGAGAAAAAAAAGCTTCCATACTGCTCACCTGGCGTCCTCCAAGTCTTTGGCGCGGGGCGGTGGTCTCTGGTGCGGGGCGGTGGTCTCTGGTGCGGGGCGGTGGTCTTTGGTGCACAGCTCCAGGCCAGTATGGAAACATCGCTGGATGACAGCAGATTCTAAACTCCAGTCTACTGTGGAGTACAGGTAAGGTTAACAGGTAAGCTTATTACACATTACTTACTAAATAAATCAATTATTTGACACCCCTATATAACAACAATGATTGTATTCATTTGAAAATTATTTCATTGCTTCCACCCAAAAAAATTGTTCCTTCTTGCCGGGCCTTTGCAGTTCACACACTTGGGAACATTTAGGATAACGTTACATTTGCTAACCAGCTTCAGCGTGTTCATGTTGCTACATGTAACACACCAGCCGGGTAGAAACAACTTACCTGGATTTGCCTGAGATGTTTCTAATGAAGAAAGCAAGAGTAGCCTATCCAACAGCGAGGTGTTTGTTTTGTTGCCATCTTAACAGACTGTTGCTATAGCTAATCTTTATTTTCCTCGGGGTGTCGCAAACGAGCTGTCGCTAAATTGACTGGACTTCTTTGTGCAAATTAATTGATATGACTGGATGTGCCCTCTGTGCATGGCACCAGTCTGATACTAGTCCCATGTGGTCAGACCCAACGTTTTACGTCAGTACGCTTCCAGCATGGCACCAGTCTGATACTAGTCTCATGAGGTCAGACCCAACGTCTTACGTCAGTACACTTCCAGCATGGCACCAGTCTGATACTAGTCTCATGTGGTCAGACCCAACGTCTTACTTCAGTACGCTTCCAGCATGGCACCGGTCTGATACTAATCTCATGTGGTCAGACCCAACGTCTTACGTCAGTACGCTTCCAGCATGGCACCAGTCTGATACTAATCTCATGTGGTCAGACCCAACGTCTTATTTCAGTACACTTCCAGCATGGCACCAGTCTGATACTAGTCTCATGTGGTCAGACCCAACGTCTTACGTCAGTACGCTTCCAGCATGGCACCAGTCTGATACTAATCTCATGTGGTCAGACCCAACGTCTTATTTCAGTACACTTCCAGCATGGCACCAGTCTGATACTAGTCTCATGTGGTCAGACCCAACGTCTTACGTCAGTACACTTCCAGCATGGCACCGGTCTGATACTAATCTCATGTGGTCAGACCCAACGTCTTACGTCAGTACGCTTCCAGCATGGCACCGGTCTGATACTAATCTCATGTGGTCAGACCCAACGTCTTACGTCAGTACGCTTCCAGCATGGCACCAGTCTGATACTAGTCTCATGTGGTCAGACCCAACATCTTATTTCAGTACACTTCCAGCATGGCACCAGTCTGATACTAGTCTCCTGTGGTCAGACCCAACGTCTTACGTCAGTACGCTTCCAGCATGGCACCAGTCTGATACTAGTCTCATGTGGTCAGACCCAACATCTTACGTCAGTACGCTTCCAGCATGGCACCAGTCTGATACTAGTCTCATGTGGTCAGACCCAATGTCTTACGTCAGTACGCTTCCAGCATGGCACCAGTCTGATACTAGTCTCATGTGGTCAGACCCAACGTCTTACGTCAGTACGCTTCCAGCATGGCACCAGTCTGATACTAGTCTCATGTGGTCAGACCCACCGTCTTACGTCAGTACGCTTCCAGCGACGGAGGGTCTGAATCACCAGTCAGCATTTCTACATTTTGCCAGGAGAAATTCCCTGGCTAAATCTGACTGGCTGGGCTGTAACGGAAGTCACCCACTAGGTCAGTGGTTGTTCAATTCATGTGTCTGCCACACCTTGTTCATGTGTCTGCCACACCTTGTTTTTGTCTTAGGGGCAGGACCTTAACAACTTCTCAAGAGTTGTGCTCCAGACGTAGATCTCCAGCACATCCGGGGCAGGTCAGAGTTGACTCAGTCTGTTGTGTAGCAGCCTAATGTAGCATAGGCTATAGATATTATCAGGGTATTATCAGATATTATCAGTTGTCAGGGTAACTTAAACATATTTAAAGCTGGAAATAAGGTCCAGGGTGTAAAAGACCGGAATTCTCCTGTAAAAGCCGAGTCCCATATAGCAGGTCCAACATGCTGGCAGGGTCTGACTTCACATTTTGACAATTTCATGTGTTTTTTTGTTTGTTTTTGCCTTCAAACGTCTGCTGAGTGATTTAAATGCTGCTCTCTGCTCATGCTTCGACTTCAGTTCCATTAGCCACCATTTTTTGTTCTCAGATTTTTTTCATTCATTTCTGCAGATTTTTTTCACAGTAAATCTTTTGTGCGAAAGGAATTAAACACCCGTCTCAAATAGACACAGGTCCAAAATATACACGGGCTGAATTCAGTGATTGAAGCAATTAAACACCAGGTCTATTAATTGTAGTTTTACGGTAATTTATAAGATATTAGTTATGGAACACTGTCCATAGTGACATTTTGGCTTGATATTCATTATGTAAAATGCCATTTTTCATCAGTACAGCTCATAATGAGACAACTTAAAGGCTGCTGTTAATCCTTTCCATAATTACTGTGTAGCTTGATGCTGTCGGTGAGCTTAAGGTGATGGATGTTAGTGTTGCTGTCATTAATAAGAACATACCATTAATTCCACATCTACCACTAAGGCCCAATCTACCGCTACGACCCGGCTCGAGGGAAGCAACATAAAGGAGTCAAACTACGGTTTAGAGACGAACTGAAGTTGAACCCAACGGAACCCAAGTAGCGTGAGGGTCGAAGATGTCTGAAAACAAATCTTGTCTGAGAGCGTTGTTTGGGAGCGTTTTTCCCGCTCCCAAATCGAGTGGGATCCAGCGTGTTGTGGTGCTACGTGAGTGGGATCAGCAGAGTACCAGGCAGCCAGCTGCTTCTGTGTGGAGCGGAGCGGAGAATCCGATGCAGTGCTGCCTACCCGCCTGGAATCTCAGAGGGGCGACCCCTTACATTAACGTTATCCTGGAATGCGAGTTTAACGAGCCAGTTACATGTCTTTGCATTCTTAGACATTACTGTTTGCTTTATTTTGTATGTTAGATACAATTGGCCAAGTTATTAGTTTGTTTATGGGCTAGAAATTCTGCCAGGTTACAAACACTAGGCGCCAATTTCTCCTCCATTTGGAGGATAAACTTCTCCTGAAATGAAGATTGACAGCTGCCATGTCGTGATATGATTGGTTGAAATGTGGAAGAAATGTGATAGTACTACTGTATGTGATGTCAGCAAACTGTAGATTACTGTTATGAATAAAATCTTGAAAAATGAACTTTTGATGTGAAAAAGTGTGAAAAACTAAAGAAATTTGATTTTTGTGATTTTTTTTTTTTGCATACATTATTAAATAGGTGCCCTGAATACCCAAGTATTTGAACTAAAATAAAATAAAAGTCATGTTTGGGTTCAGCTCGACTTTAAGTTACTAAATCAGAATTAAGTTGTACAGTAAGAAACGCATGAATAAATGAAACAAGGAAACAGAGAGTGATGGCTGGAGACCCTGTTGCTGCAGTGTAGGATGCAAAGACAGACAGAGAGACAGAGAGAGAGAGAAGAGAAAGAGAGACAGAGACAGAGACAGAGACAGAGAGAGACAGAGAGAGACAGAGAGAGAGAGAGAGAGGGAAAGAGAGAGAGACAGAGAGAGACAGAGAGAGACAGAGAGAGAGAGAGAGAGGGAAAGAGAGAGAGACAGAGAGAGACAGAGAGAGAGAGAGAGAGAGAGAGAGCCTTTAAAGACCCTGTGTGAAATAGTACATACATCTGGCCCATACAAAACATCCAGTTATCTTTGCGTGAACCTACTGCTTGAGAAAAAAATGCATCTTAGCATTCACAGAAACATCTTATATTCACCATTCATATATTCCTCTTATCTCAACCTCAGTATTGTTCATCTTACCACATCTATTCTCAACCCCATCCAATCATTTGCTCTCACCTTTCTGTGTGCAATCCTCCTGCCATCAGACCTGACAGTCGACCACTGCAGACATCCCTCCATCAGATTAAAATGGAATTATCATCAGAGCCGTAACCATCATACGCTTATACTGGCCAATAATATCGGCCGTTACATTGCCAAATGACAGGCACCTGGTGTGCTCAGCTTCTCCATGTTCTCAAATCAGCCCAACCCAACCAAGTCCAATCAGACCTAAAAGCCCTGATTAATGGAATGTGCATGCATAAAAAAAGAATTAAAGAACACAATTAATCAGTTTTATGTTATGGTCTATGGTGTTGAATGAGTCGTATGCGTTGACTGGAATGGTTATGGTTATGCCAGGGATCTATCTCTGTGATGACAGTAGCGAGGGCTGTCTAATTGACAGAGCGGCAGATACTGTGAAGCCTAAAGCAAATGATCTGGCATGCGGGTGGATGATTTAAGCAGACTCTGTTGGCACAGGGGTGGAACTGTCACTGTTCAGATGCAGGAGAAGACTCGTCCTTGTTAAACGAATCTGGGTTTGAGAAAGATAGTTCTGCACTGTCACGCACCAAAAAGAAAGTTGAGAGATGAAGAGAAGCCTGCGAGAGGTGAAAGGAGGCTGACAGGAGGTGAGAAGATGAGAATAGAGGTGTCATGTGTCATACTTAAAGAATGAAATAGAAATAATAGCTCACGTTATTATATCTTAACCTGCAATTGAAACACTGCACAGCTAACAACAAGTACGGTGTCTAATGCTTAAATATAGTACCTCAGTGTAAACTCACTTCAGAGTCAAAATGTTCACACGTGTGCCTAGAGGTGATGTAATGGTTAAGATCCGTGCTGGGACTTAAACTAACCAACCTACTATCCATCCTACTGACTCACTACTAAATCAACCTACTATCCATCCTACTGACTCACTACTACACCAACCTACTATCCATCCTACTGACTCACTAACCAACCTACTATCCATCCTACTGACTCACTAACCAACCTACTATCCATCCTACTGACTCACTAACCAACCTACTATCCATCCTACTGACTCAACCAACCTACTATCCATCCTACTGACTCACTAACCAACCTACTATCCATCCTACTGACTCACTAACCAACCTACTATCCATCCTAC
Source organism: Poromitra crassiceps (assembly GCF_964638095.1). Classification (NCBI taxonomy): domain Eukaryota; kingdom Metazoa; phylum Chordata; class Actinopteri; order Beryciformes; family Melamphaidae; genus Poromitra; species Poromitra crassiceps. The sequence continues at coordinate 14,328,552 of NC_139646.1, forward strand.
TGACTCACTAACCAACCTACTATCCATCCTACTGACTCACTAACCAACCTACTATCCATCCTACTGACTCACTAACCAACCTACTATCCATCCTACTGACTCACTAACCAACCTACTATCCATCCTACTGACTCACTACTAAATCAACCTACTATCCATCCTACTGACTCACTAACCAACCTACTATCCATCCTACTGACTCACTAACCAACCTACTATCCATCCTACTGACTCACTAACCAACCTACTATCCATCCTACTGACTCACTAACCAACCTACTATCCATCCTACTGACTCACTAACCAACCTACTATCCATCCTACTGACTCACTAACCAACCTACTATCCATCCTACTGACTCACTAACCAACCTACTATCCATCCTACTGACTCACTAACCAACCTACTATCCATCCTACTGACTCACTACTAAATCAACCTACTATCCATCCTACTGACTCACTAACCAACCTACTATCCATCCTACTGACTCACTAACCAACCTACTATCCATCCTACTGACTCACTAACCAACCTACTATCCATCCTACTGACTCACTAACCAACCTACTATCCATCCTACTGACTCACTACTAAATCAACCTACTATCCATCCTACTGACTCACTAACCAACCTACTATCCATCCTACTGACTCACTAACCAACCTACTATCCATCCTACTGACTCACTAACCAACCTACTATCCATCCTACTGACTCACTAACCAACCTACTATCCATCCTACTGACTCACTACTAAATCAACCTACTATCCATCCTACTGACTCACTAACCAACCTACTATCCATCCTACTGACTCACTAACCAACCTACTATCCATCCTACTGACTCACTAACCAACCTACTATCCATCCTACTGACTCACTAACCAACCTACTATCCATCCTACTGACTCACTAACCAACCTACTATCCATCCTACTGACTCACTAACCAACCTACTATCCATCCTACTGACTCACTAACCAACCTACTATCCATCCTACTGACTCACTAACCAACCTACTATCCATCCTACTGACTCACTACTAAATCAACCTACTATCCATCCTACTGACTCACTAACCAACCTACTATCCATCCTACTGACTCACTAACCAACCTACTATCCATCCTACTGACTCACTAACCAACCTACTATCCATCCTACTGACTCACTAACCAACCTACTATCCATCCTACTGACTCACTAACCAACCTACTATCCATCCTACTGACTCACTAACCAACCTACTATCCATCCTACTGACTCACTAACCAACCTACTATCCATCCTACTGACTCACTAACCAACCTACTATCCATCCTACTGACTCACTAACCAACCTACTATCCATCCTACTGACTCACTAACCAACCTACTATCCATCCTACTGACTCACTACTAAATCAACCTACTATCCATCCTACTGACTCACTACTAAATCAACCTACTATCCATCCTACTGACTCACTACTACACCAACCTACTATCCATCCTACTGACTCACTAACCAACCTACTATCCATCCTACTGACTCACTACTAAACCAACCTACTATCCATCCAGAGCAGACTCACTGCTAGAGCAACCTACTATCTACCTAACCTAACCTACATCCAGAGCAGAAAGAGTTCACATCTGTGTTAGCGTGTTCATTTATTTATGTAATGATCTGATCCATGTCTTCCTTCTCCCACACACTTGTAGCCATGTCACTAGGAATGCAGTGAAAAGCAGAGTGAGAGAATGCTGAGATTTGAAAGTAAGCAAGGAGATCAAAAGCTTTCTTCATGCCTACCGGTATACACAATGCATCAAAGAGATGGATTGTGGCACGATGCATCAAATGAAAATGATGCATTTGTGGAGGTTAAGCTGAAGACACATCATCTCACAGGACTAAAAATAGAGCCCAGATCTGTGTCCCACAGGTTTCAATCAGTGGTATTTTTTTTTATACCAGAAAGAGTATCTGCTTTAGGCCACCTTTATTTAACCAGGTCATCCCATTGAGATGGAGAATCTCTTTTTCAAGGAAGACATGATGACGGAGAGAGAAGCATCAGGGCAACATTTTTGACAACCTAGCCTATTATACAACTTCGCACAAAATCAAAATCCACTCAAAGGTAAAAGTTAAGATGAAAAAAGTACAATGTCATACAGTAAGCACCTAAAATGCAGCAGTAGATATAGGATAATTAATAATAATAATAATAATTTCAATAATAATAATAATAATTATAATAATAATAATAATAATTATTAATAATAATAATAATAATAATAATTATTATTATTATTATTATTATAATAATAATAATTATTATTATTATTATCATCATCATTGTTACTTAATCTTTTTTCTGATCTGACAAAGTGATTGTTATCATTGTATTGTTCATGGGGTTTACATTCAATAATACACCTATGGGGCTCTATTTTCGTGAATAATAAATATATCAGACAAAAAATCAGGGCGCATGGTGCGGGTACACGCTAAACAGGAAGTGGTGTGTTTAGTCAGAGAGCCATACAGTACATGCAGTTGGAAAGTGGGTGGGATTAGGACCTACATTCTCAGTAGGTCGTAGGGACGGGTGTTTTAAATGCTGTACGCTCTGTGCTACGATGCGGATCCGCCACTAAAGTTTCTCCCAAGAGGAAACCTATGTCCTTCTCCTTGTGCAGGAGGTGCATAATTGCCATGGGCGAATATACAGCACTGTCAAGTCTATTGGCTTGGGAGGAGATAACACATTTGATGGCCACATTGCTCTGGTCCAAGGAGAACCATTGCCCAGTGTAGGAAAGGACAGTCCACCAGCCTGTCCCTGGTTGCCTCCACAGTCCACACCATGCCTCATGGCACAATATTGACCATCATTCACAGCCTCGTTTATGTAGTTAGAATGAATGATTTATTTGTATATATATTTTTGCTGCTTGAGAGAAGTCTATTTGCCCAACATAGCCTGTATAATCGACCATAAAAGGTTGGTAAGCTTTTTAATAGGATCTGTTCACATACACCTCTCCTCCTACTTCAGCGAGTTCACGGTGAGTCACGGAAATACCAAACGGGCACAGGTGAGAAGAAGAAGAAAAAACTGTGCACCTGATGAAACTATGACTTCAGCGGCAGAAAGTCCCCCGACAGAGCTGGTGGAGTCACTGCAGAGCAGAGAGCCATCATGAGGACAGAGCTGGTGGAGTCACTGCAGAGCAGAGAGCCATCATGAGGACAGAGCTGGTGGAGTCACTGCAGAGCAGAGAGCCATCATGAGGACAGAGCTGGTGGTCACTGCAGAGCAGAGAGCCATCATGAGGACAGAGCTGGTGGAGTCACTGCAGAGCAGACAGCCATCATGAGGACAGAGCTGGTGGAGTCACTGCAGAGCAGAGAGCCATCATGAGGACAGAGCCGGTGGAGTCACTGCAGAGCAGAGAGCCATCATGAGGACAGAGCTGGTGGAGTCACTGCAGAGCAGAGAGCCATCATGAGGACAGAGCTGGTGGAGTCACTGCAGAGCAGAGAGCCATCATGAGGACAGAGCTGGTGGAGTCACTGTAGAGCAGAGAGCCATCATGAGGACAGAGCTGGTGGAGTCACTGCAGAGCAGAGAGCCATCATGAGGACAGAGCTGGTGCAGTCACTGCAGAGCAGAGAGCCATCATGAGGACAGAGCTGGTGGAGTCACTGCAGAGCAGAGAGCCATCATGAGGACAGAGCTGGTGGAGTCACTGCAGAGCAGAGAGCCATCATGAGGACAGAGCCGGTAGAGTCACTGCAGAGCAGAGAGCCATCATGAAGACAGAGCTGGTGGAGTCACTGCAGAGCAGAGAGCCATCATGAAGACAGAGCCGGTGGAGTCACTGCAGAGCAGAGAGCCATCATGAGGACAGAGCCGGTGGAGTCACTGCAGAGCAGAGAGCCATCATGAGGACAGAGCTGGTGGAGTCACTGCAGAGCAGAGAGCCATCATGAGGACAGAGCTGGTGGAGTCACTGCAGAGCAGAGAGCATCATGAGGACAGAGCTGGTGGAGTCACTGCAGAGCAGAGAGCCATCATGAGGACAGAGCCGGTAGAGTCACTGCAGAGCAGAGAGCCATCATGAAGACAGAGCTGGTGGAGTCACTGCAGAGCAGAGAGCCATCATGAGGACAGAGCTGGTGGAGTCACTGTAGAGCAGAGAGCCATCATGAGGACAGAGCTGGTGGAGTCACTGCAGAGCAGAGAGCCATCATGAGGACAGAGCTGGTGGAGTCACTGTAGAGCAGAGAGCCATCATGAGGACAGAGCTGGTGGAGTCACTGCAGAGCAGAGAGCCATCATGAGGACAGAGCTGGTGGAGTCACTGCAGAGCAGAGAGCCATCATGAGGACAGAGCTGGTGGAGTCACTGTAGAGCAGAGAGCCATCATGAGGACAGAGCTGGTGGAGTCACTGCAGAGCAGAGAGCCATCATGAGGACAGAGCTGGTGGAGTCACTGCAGAGCAGAGAGCCATCATGAGGACAGAGCTGGTGGAGTCACTGTAGAGCAGAGAGCCATCATGAGGACAGAGCTGGTGGAGTCACTGCAGAGCAGAGAGCCATCATGAGGACAGAGCTGGTGCAGTCACTGCAGAGCAGAGAGCCATCATGAGGACAGAGCTGGTGCAGTCACTGCAGAGCAGAGAGCCATCATGAGGACAGAGCTGGTGGAGTCACTGCAGAGCAGAGAGCCATCATGAGGACAGAGCTGGTGGAGTCACTGCAGAGCAGAGAGCCATCATGAGGACAGAGCTGGTGGAGTCACTGCAGAGCAGAGAGCCATCATGAGGACAGAGCTGGTGGAGTCACTGCAGAGCAGAGAGCCATCATGAGGACAGAGCTGGTGGGGTCACTGAGCAGAGAGCACCCATCATAGCTGCTCAGAGTGATCAGTTAATGCAGGGGGGGAGAGCTAACCGCTCTGATTTATCCCACTGATGGATACTGCGAGATGAGAAACAATATACTGTACTCAACATCTGACAATGATCAGCTGACCGGTGCTTCCTCAGCTTGCTCCCATTTGGTTACCATCACACATTTTTCTCATTTCCCACCACATCCCCTCTTCTTTGATCTCCAGTCTTTTTTCCTCTCCTAATCTCCCTTTTTCTATCTCTGCCTTTCCTCTGTCTCTCTGTGACGAAGAAATATGTATTTTGAAAAAATGGATGTCAGTGAGAGGGATGGCTGGATTTAATACAGATTCATTATTTTGATTGATGCTGCAAGAATCTGCCACTCACTGCGGACATAAGAGGATTCAGCTACATGCTTTATGGTTTACAAAAACCTCAAAGGAAAGTTTAAGTCTCTTTAGAGATCTCCCTGGTGCTTTCTCTTGTCTTTCAACTTGATCCTGACAAATGGCCTGGAATAGTTTTGCCTGCAAATAAAGTTAGTAGGAAAGCTTTCTGGAATATTTTCCTTGTTTCTTATTGGCTGTGTTGTACTCTAAGGTATGATCGATAGGATCAATATTGCAATGGGGATGTATTTGGTTCTGTAATCTCCCAGATGGAGACGCGTGAGTGGAATATCAGACGTAAACAGAGTTCAGGTATTTATTGATGAGAGATTAGAGGAATGTTTTGTGCTTTTTTTTTTTATGATTTCCCCCCCATTTTCTCCCCAAATTGTACTTGGAAAAATTGCCCCCTGCTGCCCCAGTCGCTGCTCCACCCCCTCTGCCGATCTGGGGAGAGCCGTAGACTAGCACCATGCTTCCTCCGACACATGCGCATTTGCCAGCCACTTGTATTCACCCGACAGCGGTGAGCTTCACCGGCAGGACGTAGCATGTGGGAGGATCCCACTATTCCCAACAGTTCCCTTCCGCCCAGAACAGGCGCCCCGACCGACCGGAGGAGGCGCTAGTGCAGCGACCAGGACACATACCCCTAATCCGACTTCCCACCTGCAGATACAGCCAATTGTCCCTGTATGGACGCCCGACCAAGCCGGAGGTAACCCGGGCACGCGAACCTGCGACCCTCGTGTTTGTAGGCAGGGAATCTACTGCTATACACTACATGGACGCCCAGAATGTTTTGTGCTTGAGTGAGGGTGTGAGGTCGAGCTGTCATGGCCACAGACACATACATGGTTGCAGTAAACATATCCTCAGAGAAAGAGAAATACTGCAATCAAAATAAGGCTTGAATTTGTCGGCTTGGTTTTCTCAAAAGTACAGCAGTTTGAATCATAACAATTTCACCTGGTGACGCTTTATATGCAGATAATTTATTATGGTATTTGCTTTGGTAAGGGTCTCTGAGCACTGTCGTCCTATTCCAAAAACAATCCGGAATTAATGAAATGGCTTAGTGTGGGTATTATGCATATTGTTGAGGGGCAGAAGCACAGAGTGAGGCTAGTGTTTCACTTGGGAACCATAATAGCGTAACCCTTAGGGCTGACACTGAGTCATAACACTTCCTGAATTACGCTCTCATCAGCAGGATATTCCTGACAAATCTCTCTCTTTCCACCTGAAAAGCACACAGGAACTCAGGGACAGCACCCTTCATTGTGCACAAAATCATTTCTCGTTTGCCATCCATTTTCTCTCTCCAGCTGTTCAATTTGCAGGTCCAAACTCAGAATCAGAGTGCATGGAGGCTGCTTAGAAGCACAGATTGCACTTCGGCTGGAAACACTATTTCCTCTTACTGGGGGGAAGCGTACTTACCCATTTGATTGCAAATTCCACTTTCCATGAGACAGGCAAACCGATGTATGCAAATCCCTGTAGGAAATGCCCAAGACCGTACATGTTGTTGTTGTTGTTGCTAAATTAGATTACCATCAAATCATATCAATAAAACATGGAATGATTGGACATAAAACTAATTCATGCTGATGAGTTCCTGTGTTAGGACAAACTCCTGCATATCCTACTACGTATTATACTAGGGCAGCCGGCGGTTCGAAGCGCGCTCAATTTCTAGTTAACTTTTAATGCTTCTTCTCTTGTTTGTTTACTACCGAGGTCGTGCTAGTTTCATTGTCACCAAGATTCAGACCATGCCCATCCTCTTCCAAGCCACACAATTAATTGGATTCTCATCATAACAGGCGTCCTTCCTGTGGGGTTTCACATCATAGTATCCCTGCACACGTAGGCTACAGTAATTGAGTCATCGAGGAGCTTAAGGCATGCATGGTGCCAGGAGTGAGGGATAATTTTACTGTTGTACGGAGCATGCACACACACACATGCACACACACGCACGGGCGCACACGCGTGCACGCGCGCGCGCACACACACACACACACACACACGTGTGCGCGCATCCACGCATGCATGCACACATGTAAGAGCCTTGATAAAAAAAATACAAACAAAAAACACCAACACTCCACCCCCCACAGCTTCCCATACTGTGCCTGATCCACACGCACACACACGCATGTGCACACACACACACACACACGCACGCACGCACGCACGCACGCGCGCACACACACACACACACACACACACACACACACACACACACACACACACACACACACACACACACACACACACACACACAGCTGTGTATGTGAAGAAAACATGCTGTAGTGTTATGTTGTGCTATTTAATACAAGCAAAAAAGGACTATTGCCATTGTGGAGAGACGCTACTGCCGGTGGCAAAGTGACATCCTCTACGTATCTAACAAATAGAGAACACTGAGCAGTTCCGTCTCTTTCTCTGCCTGAACACTGGAGACAGACAGTGAGCTCTGATACATGTTGAATGAGCCTGAACACTGGCGACAGACAGTGAGCTCTGATAAATGTTGAATGAGAATCTCACTGGTTCCATGTGTTGAATCTATAGCCTAGTTATGGCAATGGCACTTTGTGTATGTGCACAACAGGCTCACAAATGATCAGAAATACTGTATGATGTTATTATGATTACATTCTGCATACATGGATTCATGCATTAGCGAGTGGTCCATGTTCTTCTTGTTCTTACACTCAATGCTGATAGAGGAAGACGGAGTGGCGGCTGCAGTGGTTAAGGAGCCCGTCCTGTAACTGGAACATCACAGGTTTGATCCCTGCAAAGAAGTCATGTGTTTTGCTGGCAAGCGATGCTCTGGACTGGATAAAATGCTAAATGCCCGGTGTCATTTTATTTATTCACACAGTGATAAAACATGAAGAGATGCAATAAGTATTGCAGATGAGAATAAAAAAGCAGGAGTTTGTCAAAACCTATCCCTCCAATGGCATGCTCATAATCTAGATATATTATGCACCTTATGTCTATTTACATATTCTCCTCTTCAGAGCATCTTGGCAGGAGACAACGTGATCCCCATAGCGTTAAG
>NC_139646.1:14344421-14346921 GCF_964638095.1 Poromitra crassiceps
TGTTTGTAGTTGAAACAAAAACATAAATACTGTAGGCTACATGAATGGAAATGTTTGATCATTAATATCTACTTTTAGAAATTATATAGGTAGGCAGGTTATATAGGTTTTCTTGTTTTAATAATAATAATAAAAAGACTTAATGTGTAACTTTTCCTCCGTGGTATCGAAAATGGTATGAGTGAGTGAGTGAACTCTGAGAGAGTTCATGTCAATTCTGCTAATAAATACATAATACCTGCTTCTTGCCTTTTAGGGGTATTTTTTTCTCTTCAGTTACACAGATATCGTGATGTATCGTAGGTTAAATTTCTTCCAATATATCGATTATCGCAGAATCGCTGTATCGTGATAATATCGTTATCGAGGGCCAAGTATCGTGACCATATCGTATCATGAGTTACTCCACGATTCCCACCCCTAGCGTGCACACACAACGCGTGTGAACACTTTGGAAATCATGTCGAGAGCGCTTCCATTGTGCACAAAACACAGCGCACGGAGCGGTTTTTTGTGTGTGCGCTTTGTTTTGTTTCCCCCTGCAGTCACGTGCAGTACAGTTCAGGACACAACGATCACACGGACCAGCTGGTTTCGTCTGTTTGATGTTGTTGATTGTGCACACTGTAAACATGAAAGCCAGATTATTGGCAATTCTGGAGCAGTGGAGGTTGAAGATCCCCCTGCCAGGAGAAGAGGTAGGAGGAGTGACTGACGAGCAGCACTCTTTTCCTCCAAATGTTCAACTTTTTTCAGCGTGAGACGCCCACAGCGCTCCGCCAAAAAAACGCTAGACGCCAAGGGCGCTCAAAACGCAAGGTGCGTTCCTTGAAAGAGAAGCGCTCCTAACGCATCCTTACCATAGAGAATGAATTGCAGAAAGATACTGGCAGCTCAAATAAGCGCGTTGGGGCTGCACGGACGCTTAGGTGCTTTCTCACTCGGAACGATGGCTTCCGTTCCGTGCCTGGGCACGATTGCCCCCCTCCCCTCTCCCCCGGTGGTCAGCTTTCACACTACAACATTTCTTCCGCACTCAGGAACGGAACGGAGCACTTGCAGAGTACACTTGCATCATCAACTACACCTGGAGTGTATCCTCGCCCGTGTGTTGTCTATGTGGTTCGGTACGGTTGGTGTTCAAGTGTTGGCGTTCCGGGCACGGAATGCAACGTTCACACTCATGAAACGAACCTGCACCTGGGGGTCAATTTTGTGCTCGGAAACGGTCCCGGGTCCCGAGTGTGAAAGCCCCCTTAGATACTGGATGATTGGAGGCAGTCTACCCTGGCCTTCGTTATCACCCAAGCCTGTGTTAACTGGGAGTTCACACAGGCTTCTGCTGCAGGTAGCCTTGGTGTAGCCTACACTGCCAAACCAATCTGTGGAGCTATAATAAAGCTGTCTCGTACTGCCTTGAACTCTGTTTGCATACAGTGTATGTCTGAGGGAGTGTGTGCATGTGTGTGTGGGGAAGGGGGGGTGTGTGTGTGCGGGTGGGTGTATGTGTGATTGTAGTCCAGGTAAAATCACGAGAGAGATAGAGAGGGAGAGAGAGAATCCCCTTCGGCTCCAACAAACCTTTATACCTCTGCTTTATCCTCAAATACAGCCTTCTCAAAGTTCAAACAGCTGGCAGTGATTCTTACATTCTGATTTACTCCTCCTCCTTATGTCCCTCCTGGCCTCTTCCTCCCTGACTCACTTGGTGTCTTCCTCCCTCCCTCCCTCCCTCCTCTGTTCCTCCTTTCCTCACTTCCATTCCTCCTTTCCTTCCTTCCTCTGTTCTTCCTTTCCTCACCCCCCTCCTTTCCTCGCTTCCCTCTTTTCCTGGCTACCTTTTCCCTCTGTTCATTTTCCTCCCTCGTTTCTGCTTACTGCTGATGCCTTAGTCCACACATGGGCAAAATGCAGCCCCAGGGCCGCTTCTTTTTCATCCACACCTTCATCCGCACCTTCATCGCACCTGGCTACAATGAAGATTTCAGCTCAAAACAGGCTGTAAATGATATCTTTTCAAGTCAACTTGGCATCTCAGGGCTTGTGGAGACTTTGATTACGCCAGGTGAGCACTATGGAAGCATTTTAGGTATTTTCTTCTGTTGTTTTTTGTTTTGTTTTATGTTTTTGCTCATGTTTTTTTTTGTGCTCAAGCACTCGTAGCTTCTCACTAATCCCACAGTGGTTACCTGCTTTGGAGATCTGCACATAGTTTGTTTCTCTCTCCCTCCCTCCCTCCCTCTCTCTCGCTCTTCACACAAACTCGTCCAAGCGACTCCAGAAACGAGCACAAACAGAACTACAACTGGTCCGTGGTGTCCGCAGCTGTCCCATGTGCATGTCCTCTCGGGACTAATACTGTCCATGTTCTGCGTCAACTCACAGCTGCAGACTTGTTGTTACCGGTCACGCGCATGTGCACACAGTTCCATTCATCCTACATTGGAGGGTCCGTCCGTCTGTCGACTAACGCGCCTCTCTCTCTCTCTCTCTCTCTCTC
>NC_139646.1:14349421-14394421 GCF_964638095.1 Poromitra crassiceps
TCACACACAGTGCAATGAAGCTTTGAGCACAGACAAGATTGTTTTTTTCAAATGTGTTGTGGGATGTGTATGAGAGTGTGTGAAAGATAGAGATAGTGTACTCTAATGAAAATAAATTTTTGGCCTTGGTTGCATTGGTTCAGAGAAATATCAACAATAATAGTAAACACGTCGCCTCCTACCAGTGATGTACTTACTTCCTTGGGGCAGCCAGTACAGAAAAGGCAAAATAACCCTGACTCATAATGTGAGTCAAACTAGGTTTGACCAGGTGAGTCAGAGAGCAGGTAAAACAGCCGGCGTTTTGAACAGGAAGTCATGATACAATGGGTCGAGTATAGGCGGGGCTACATAGGGTGAATAGGACAATGCGTTCCTGAGGTTTGGTGATTTCTTTAAATAGACCTGACCCACAACTGTTGACCAAACTTGGGAAGACAATTATATGAAAACTGTGGTGTGGACTATCACAAAAAACTGCTATGGGAGTTTGGTGTAGGACAGTCCAGCCCTGCTGTGTGCAGGGGTGTAGTGGTAAATACAGGGGTGGGTAAACTATCCAAGGTGAGTAGATTAGCCACCTTGTTTCCCCTCATTGATTTAGGTGATCTGAAAATAGAGGAGTACAGTATGATCTGCCTCATTTCAAAGAGGTGCAGGGTAGCTGTATTTACTTGTGTGTAGTGTACCCAGGAGCGGACTGCATAATCGGGCACGTCGGGCAAATGCCCGGTGGCCTGGCCTGCAATTTTTTTTTTTTTTTTTTGTGCCCGCAGTCAGGCCACTCACTGAACAGCAGGCCAGGCTACTGGTTTACTAGTGGTTTTATTACTTTATTAGTTAGTCTGAAGTAATAATTACACTTCAGGGTTAAAGTGGGTGCATCTCATTGTAAAATTGGACTCGGCCCAAATTGGGCTTCAAACGGCCCAAATCTGGTTTCAAACGACCCAAATTGGGCTTCAAACGGCCCAAATCGGGCTTCAAACGACCCAAATCGGGCTTCAAACGGCCCAAATTGGGCTTCAAACGGCCCAAATCAGGCTTCCAAATGGCCCAAATTGGGCTTCAAACGGCCCAAATTTTTCGCCCGCAACCTTTGGTCGCCGGCACACGCGCCGGCCCGTATCGGCCTGGCCTGCTTGCTATCTAATGCCCGGCCTGAATTATGATCCCAGTCCGCCCCTGAGTGTACCCTCTAGTCTACTACACCCCTGGCTGTGTGCCGTGGTTTGTTGAAGATTGGACAACATTTGTAGGAGGAGTAGCGAGAGAGAAAAACAGTTTTGAACAAAATTCAAAATGGCGGAAAATGTTGCAGACTGAAAACTGGATGCAGAATGAACAAAGGCATCTAGGGCACATGGGATTTTGAGCGCATACAGTTCAGAAGTTATTCACCTTATGTTCCAACGCAGGGGTCAGCCAATTACTTCGTATTATCTTTACACATCCTGTGACAGTGTGTATTGTGTTCATTGTGTTAACTGTGGCCAACACTGCTGAGGGGAATTAAGGTGTGTGAAGACCCATAAGTGCCCTAGGTTTGAGCAGGTAAAACAGACGGCGTTCTGAACAGGAAGTCATAACACAACTGGGTGAAGTGGGCGGGGCTACATAAGGTGAACAGGCCAAAACAAAGTTGCTAGAGCGCCACCATTTTGGTCGACCCATGGGGTTCTGGCCTTGCCTGTGTTGTGGCGAACCCACCCGTCAAAATGTGGTTGCACTGGCACTTTACATTGGGACATTGCAGTGTGAAGGGACGGAGACCGATGCATAGTCTCCCTCCTTTTGTCCTCTGACCGGTGGGAGACAGCAACTAAGACAGTGTAAATAGTGTGTGAATATATATATATAAATTGCCTGCTGACGCATGTTCCAGGTAGCCTACAGCTAACTCTGCACTGTCCGTGCACCATCGGCGAGGTGCTGTAGATGTCACTCTACAAACAAGGCAACAGTGCGAGACAGTAGATTATATGCATTATATTCAGCATTTAGTCATTATGTGCAGTCAAGCAGCTTGGCATGCAGTATTGTTGCAGCTGTAGAGGCAGATGGTGAGTGTCCACAAGTGTACTGTGGAGCATTGCACCACGAGGTAGTTATACTGAGTAGGATGACATGGAGGGGAGGGGAAAAAGCAGGGCAGCATACACACACACTTTTGCAGACTGTGTAAACAATAGCAGGTAATAAACAGAACGGACAGACAGAGCGGAACAGTAACAACAGTAGCATTGCCGTTGATTCTCATGTAGTTAATGCATTGCAGGAGCTGATGAGTACTCCAGAGATTGTGTGGGTGTAGGCAAGGTCGGCACATGAAAGTGGCTGGTTGACAAAGAATACAGAAACAGCCACTTTGACCTGAATGAAAACTCATCACTATTTTTTTTTTTTTTACCACCTTTATTTTACCAGGAAAATTACTTGAAATCCAAGATCTCTTTTTCGAATAAGACCTGGCCAATGGATGGCAGACTAGTGGTCAAAGGGACTGCCCAAACTGGACACGTAGACAATGTCAATTTGATGTTGTCAATTGATTTCATTTGTAAGGTTAGCTGGATTTTTGTAGCAAGTTTTATGGTGTCAGAATGTAGGGCCTTTCAAAGTTTGAAATTTTGACCTTGAATTATCGCGGCCTTATCAGGCCAATCAGTGTAATTTTTCAAATGGCAGAACACAGTGCCAAAATGCATCAGCCCTCGTCAAAATCAGACCAGTTCAACAGGCGGATGAACAGACGGACATAGCCTGATCCATAGTTCCTGCTTCATATGTGAGGACAATCAGAGGGGACATTTGAACCTTCTGCGTACAATGTGAGGAACTATGGCTATTGACATAGCCTGATACCCACCAACATTGTTGAAGGTCAGGGGTTTCGAGGCATTATCCAGATGGCCTCAGACTGCCACACTACTGTCACAAGATTTCATCAATTATGGCAGTGAAGAGGCATCGAAAGTGGAGCAGTCGGCACAGCTCCATTTATTGCACTGAGAGACCACCAGGCATCAGTAAGCAACAACATCTAACGACCTTGCTGTAATGGCACACCTGATTGATGACAAAATTGACAACTGCACTGTTTTTGCTTTAGGTGTGGTGAAAACAGAGGAAAGGGACTTTGTGTTTTTGCTTTAGGTGTGGTGAAAACAGAGGAAAGGGACTTTGTGTTTTTGCTTTAGGTGTGGTGAAAACAGAGGAAAGGGACTTTGTGTTTTTGCTTTATGGTGTGGTGAAAACAGAGGAAAGGGACTTTGTGTTTTTGCTTTAGGTGTGGTGAAAACAGAGGAAAGGGACTTTGTGTTTTTGCTTTATGGTGTGGTGAAAACAGAGGAAAGGGACTTTGTGTTTTTGCTTTATGGTGTGGTGAAAACAGAGGAAAGGGACTTTGTGTTTTTGCTTTATGGTGTGGTGAAAACAGAGGAAAGGGACTTTGTGTTTTTGCTTTATGGTGTGGTGAAAACAGAGGAAAGGGACTTTGTGTTTTTGCTTTAGGTGTGGTGAAAACAGAGGAAAGGGACTTTGTGTTTTTGCTTTAGGTGTGGTGAAAACAGAGGAAAGGGACTTTGTGTTTTTGCTTTAGGTGTGGTGAAAACAGAGGAAAGGGACTTTGTGTTTTTGCTTTATGGTGTGGTGAAAACAGAGGAAAGGGACTTTGTGTTTTTGCTTTAGGTGTGGTGAAAACAGAGGAAAGGGACTTTGTGTTTTTGCTTTATGGTGTGGTGAAAACAGAGGAAAGGGACTTTGTGTTTTTGCTTTATGGTGTGGTGAAAACAGAGGAAAGGGACTTTGTGTTTTTGCTTTATGGTGTGGTGAAAACAGAGGAAAGGGACTTTGTGTTTTTGCTTTATGGTGTGGTGAAAACAGAGGAAAGGGACTTTGTGTTTTTGCTTTAGGTGTGGTGAAAACAGAGGAAAGGGACTTTGTGTTTTTGCTTTAGGTGTGGTGAAAACAGAGGAAAGGGACTTTGTGTTTTTGCTTTAGGTGTGGTGAAAACAGAGGAAAGGGACTTTGTGTTTTTGCTTTATGGTGTGGTGAAAACAGAGGAAAGGGACTTTGTGTTTTTGCTTTAGGTGTGGTGAAAACAGAGGAAAGGGACTTTGTGTTTTTGCTTTATGGTGTGGTGAAAACAGAGGAAAGGGACTTTGTGTTTTTGCTTTATGGTGTGGTGAAAACAGAGGAAAGGGACTTTGTGTTTTTGCTTTATGGTGTGGTGAAAACAGAGGAAAGGGACTTTGTGTTTTTGCTTTATGGTGTGGTGAAAACAGAGGAAAGGGACTTTGTGTTTTTGCTTTAGGTGTGGTGAAAACAGAGGAAAGGGACTTTGTGTTTTTGCTTTAGGTGTGGTGAAAACAGAGGAAAGGGACTTTGCGGAAGTGTGTGCTAGTTTCTTGAAGTTGGAAAGGAGTGGGAGATAACGGACAAGGTCACCACTATAGGAACAGATATCGCTCGCAAATTCGCAATATGATCGCGGCAGCAAGGAGTCTCCCATCGGATGCCCTGTGTGCAGATCGTTCGAAACCAAGTACCTGCAGCAGACCTCTACCAACCAATCTGTTGTCAAAATCTAGTACACTATCACACATTTGCCTTTACCACTGTATACTAGTGGATTTTCTCACAATCCAAAGTACAACTATAATACTTTGACTTGACTTCCTGCGAAGACTCGGGGTGTTTGGGGTCGGACAGAGGGTACCGAATGCTATTTTATCATGCTGTGATCGAGAGCATTTTGCGTTATGGGATTTGTTTGGTTTGGCAACTTATCAGTTAAGTTAAAATCACAACTAAATAGACTGGTTCATACTGCAATGAAAGTGATGGGGGTGAGAGAGCACCCCACCCTCCAAATGCTTTTTGAGAAAACTGTAATCAAACAGGCTAGGAAAATCATTGCTGACCCCTCTCATGTCTTGTATTCAGAATATGAACTGCTCCCATCTGGCATCTTACACAGTTCCAATTAAAAACAAGAAAAGATTCCTCAACAGATGCAAGAACTCTTTTATCCCCATATCAGTTAGTCTCGTAAACTCAGGTCATAAACAATGTTGATACTGTAATTGAATGAATGAATGCACTTTAACTGTACGTTTGCACATGTCAGCACTTAATAATAATAATAATTGATTGGATTTATATAGCGCCTTTCTAGACACTCAAAGCTCTTCACATATCAGGGGAGGGAGTGTTATGCACTACTTGTTCTTGTTGTTCTTCTTTGTTATGGCACTGTTGCACTGTATGTGGCAGCCATTATGTCCAAGACACATCTCCCTTGGGATAAATAAAATCATCTTGAATCTTGAATCATTACAAAGCCATTAAGCCATAACACAATTCAATTTGAGCGTGTCTGTCCAAATACATATTTTAATTTTACTGCTGGTTTTTTATGACATTGTTGCTTCAAGCACTGTGTTACACTTAAGTGGTAGCACAGTGTTGTAGACTTTTCTCACTGGGAACGATTGCTTTCGTTCTGATCTGATCAGCGCCCGTGCACGATTGCCCGCCTCCCCTCTCCCCTGGTCAGCTTTCACATTACAACATCATGTAAAATAGCAGTACAAAAAATATCTATAGAAAAATAACAGAATTAAGTTTGTTTATGAATGACCCCAAAGACACCATGACATGACAATATATTTTAACTCGGCCGCCCATAGAATGCGCAAGATACATCGACAATAGTACTTTGTGCCTTATATGAACGCTGTATCCAGCCCACTGATGACTTTCCACCAGCTTACATACAGTACATCATCCACATTGAGGGTGTCACCCCTACTCTATAAAAACAAAACATGCAGGTTTTTCTATTTATTGTTAGTGAACACAGCAACTCTTCGGCATATCTCTATCGCTTGACGCTTGATGACGCGGCGCTGCTCTGGTCTATACCATAATTCCTCTAAACACTGTGCATTGCAAATCTGAACACACAAATGAAGAAACACACGCAAAACTTGGCATAAAAAACCAACGTGCAATATCTCTGTCCTTCAAAATACACCCATGAATGAGCCTTTTTCTCTGTGGATTTTGCTATCTCACACTCATTCATTTCAGTTTTGTGAAAAGGCATGCATATTGAAAAACAAACTGAGATGGGAAAGGGGGGCGGGGGGGGGGGGGCGACTCCACTTCAGTTGGGATTTCAGGACAGATTTGAAGTCTTAGCCTGTGTAAATCCTGCTGTAAAATTATGCTAATCTCGTTCAAAGACCACAAAGGCTTGATAAAAGAGAAAAATGCATTTCTTTATTTCTTTTCTTTTTCGGGGAGAGGAAAAAAGTAGACAGCAAGAGAGACTTAAATGTAGAGGGATGTTTCACTGAAATTGAAATAATAGCGTCTCAAAAGGCAAAAGCACACAAAATAAGGATGAACTGACGAGTTGAGGAAGAGACAGCCCCAACTCCTGATGATGGATTTTGGAGATGGGATGATGTTCTGTTGGAGAGGCTTTGAAGCTCTGTTCACAGCACCATTCCTCTCTCAGCTTCAATTGATTGTGCTGCTTGGAGCGATTGCAGACAGATCTGTAAAGTGTGTAGGCGTGTGTGTGTGTGTGTGTCTGTGTGTGTAGGCGTACATGTCACAATATAGACTGAAGCCATGTTGGACGACTTGTACGTTGAGCTACGTTTTCTACTTGCTCATATTGGAGTTTTGAAGAGAAGCCAAGCACAAATGTCAAGAGAGCAGAACGCGATTCCAAATGACAACAGGCTTTTCAAATTCCATTTCATAAATGGCTTTATTCAATCATTCTTCTTTCTGTTCTCATAACTATAATACTTCCTGCACAACACCGTTCTCCCATCCAGTGATCTGCTCATAACCATTCGAACGGCTGTTGTTGTTAATATTAACAACAGAAAAGTACATGATGCCTCCCTGCCTTTTACGATGAAGGCTATCATTGTTATTGCGCCCACTTGCGACCTCAATTAAATTTAGAGGCCGTTTTGTCCTGGCATTAAAGAGCTTCTGACTTCCTCCAGGGGTTTAATCCCATAAAACACTCTGACCCAACTGACATCAGAGCTTTAAGCCGCCAGGCGAGGCCATGTCAGACAACCTTCCAGAGGAGGGCGGGGTGGCTGCAGCTCTCTTTGAGTTTCTGTGTGTTTGCGTGAGTTGTGAGAAGCCATCATAGCGTGGCATTGACGTGTTATAATGGTATATTATGATTGCTGTTATTTTTTCGCTGTCAGGCGACCCAGATGAGATTTAGATTCAGTGTTCGGTCCCATAAGGTGTTTATCAGTGGATAAAAGCAGGAGCATCTCTAAGCCCTGTTGATCACTGTAAGCCTGGCCATTGTTCCTCTATGAGCAACGAGCAGCCTTATGTTGCTGCTATTAGTGTTCAAAAGCTTGTCTCTTAACAAGTTTGACAGGGAGGGAATACACTTTGTTATGAAGATAGAGTGCTATGATGTTGTATGATGCTCAACTCTTAAAAGTTGATTCTGTGGCAGATATTAACATCAACAGTTGGCTAACAGAAGCCATGCCTCTACCTAGCAACAACCTAGATTTAGAGTGAACTTAGAAGAACAAACTTCTGCTATTGTTAGTCTGATAATTGGTGACAATATATCCACTTAAACCAAGTAGAAAGCACAACGACTCCACCACGTTTAGAAATCACCAGCCCTGCCAGACTAAGTCATCTCTTATACACAAGAGCATCTGTCTGTCAACACCGTGCTTTTATTTTGTTATCTTTTGTCTGAACATTGTGATCAATGAATTCCTACTGAAAATGAAAAAGGAGGACTTTGTTTGCAATACGATTTGGTTCTTGCTGATGTGCAGGCAGTGACAGATATGTAGCAAGTAGCTAGCTAAAACCGTAGTGCTACCGGTCACAGATCCCGCTGCTCTGCTTCTGATTATGGCCCATTTCCACCGCTGGTATCGACGCGGCCCCGCCCAGCTCGTCTCGCTTTTTTGTCTCATTCCACCGATCAAAAACGTGGACAGCCCGGGTTGAGTCGGGGTTGAGTCGTGCTGCTTTTGGTCCCTGCTCTGTTGAGGTTCTAGCGCTGTGAACCCGGGTTCATACGGTGACGTGAAAACACTGCAGACGACTGATTGGTCAGGCAGAATCGTGTTTACTCTATCTACTGACTGTCAGTTTAGTGGGGCTTACCTTCTCTTCTGTTAATGTTATTTCCATCAGTCTTTTGTGTTGCTGCCTTCGGCTTTGGTGAAATAAAATCGATCTCCTTACTCAGCTTTAACATGACGGTGGTTTTCAATTGTTTTGAGAGAGAAAAAAACGCTCCTCAGGAAGCCCTTGTAGTTGTGTGCAGCGTCGGCTCCGCTAGGCCGCAGGCGGGGCTTTGGTGAAGCCGCAGTCTTGCCTGGTGAGAGGCCACCGGGGTAGAGGCTTGAGGCTTCACTCCTCCCTGTAGTGCAACCCCCGTCCCTCGCGCAGCGCATGCATGTGAGTTTGACTAACAACAAAGTGATATCCATTCTCCTGGCCGATTGTCACATTTGCCCATGTACACTGTAGGTCATTTAGAGGCACCAGTATTTCATAAGCAGTTTAAAAGTTCTGTGTATGGATTTAATTGCAACGTTATATGTTATAGCCTACTTCGGCTATGGGCGGAGGGCAGATATGCGGTCGCTATGACG
This sequence comes from Poromitra crassiceps, assembly GCF_964638095.1. Classification (NCBI taxonomy): domain Eukaryota; kingdom Metazoa; phylum Chordata; class Actinopteri; order Beryciformes; family Melamphaidae; genus Poromitra; species Poromitra crassiceps. The sequence goes on from NC_139646.1 coordinate 14,358,106, forward strand.
ACCAGTTGTGGGCGGGGGCAGATCGAGCAACGGTGGAATGGGTGGAAGCAAAACATCCTTTGTGTCGAAACGAGTAGAGCCGAGTGGTGACGAGCTGTGCAGAGCTGTAAAATGTGGTGGAAATGAGCCATAAGGCTGAATGACATGAGCACTGAACAAGACAACAAGATGAGAGACTTCACAAATGCTCAGAGTAGTTACAGTTAAAGCCCATGGCACACCAATCACACTCTCTCCGACAACTGCCAAAATGCAAAAAGTTGGCAGTTGTCTTAGGATATCTTTGAGAACTAACTGCCCATGGCACACTGATCAAACAAATCCAAGCAAAACAGTTGACCAAACTTAAAGCCGTAGTAGGCAGTAAACAACATCATCAATAGAATGGTAACCATAGCAGAGTAGCAGAGAGCGCAGAACCCAAATGCCCATTGTTTGTGTGCTGATTCTTCTAGCTAAGCCTGATTGGTTGTTTTTGTCAGACGTCTGAAAGCATGCCACACTGCCCAAACGTCATCAGACCAGTCTGAAAGCATGCCACACTGCCCAAACGTCATCAAACACAGACCAGTCTGAAAGCATGCCACACTGCCCAAACGTCATCAAACACGGACAAACCAGGATTGAACATGTCGAATCTGACCAAACATCTCCAAACAATTCCAAACAGGAGGACAGACAGACATGGCACACCAAACAAACACCTGTGTTTGTCTGTGTTTGTTGGAGAACGCTGTATTGACCTCATCATCATCATCATCATCATCATCGCTGTATGGACCTTGCTGCAGCCAGCGTGTTCACCGTGTCTCTGTCTGCTGTCCATCACATTAGAGATAGAAGAGATAGAAATCAGATCAATATCCACGGTGTTTACTCCACGCCAAACATGGCGGCTTGATCCACTGCAGCCGAATTCTCAACTCTCAGCTGATGTGAGACTCTACACACAGTCCCCGGATGTGATGTGATGTGATGTGATGTGATGTGAGACTCTCTACACTACACAGTCCCCGGATGTGATGTGATGTGATGTGATGTGATGTGATGTGATGTGATGTGATGTGATGTGATGTGATGTGATGTGATGTGAGACTCTACACTACACAGTCCCCGGATGTGATGTGATGTGATGTGATGTGATGTGATGTGATGTGATATGATGTGATGTGAGACTCTCTAGACTACACGCACAGGAGGTTTTTCTAGTGAGGCAAGGGAGGATGGTCCTCCCTTATTTTTTAGGAGAGATAGGGGATTTTATATAATAATATATATATTTTTAATAAAATATCAATCAAATCAACAGTGCACCTGTAGGGCACTGATGGAGCGGCATGCAGACAGAGTCTGTGCCAGGTCTGTGCCAGTGGGTCTGTCCCTCAGGGGTACAGTAAAAATCTATCTATCTATCTAAAATCTAAAATCGAATCTATTTGCACGCCGCTGCGTGGGAGAAAAGAGGCTATTTACAGACGTAAATAAACAGATTCTTAGCAGGTGCCCCTACTACAGCTTCTGTCCCAGGCCGTTCTAGCTCTATAATGGTTCATTTTCAGAAAGTTTTGTTCGGGGTGAATTGTAAAGCATAAATCCAGCTAGAAATAAGGTCCAGGTTGTAAAAAAAGAAAATCCTTTAATGTCATACCTGCCAACACGCAAGTCTACCTATTTTTAACCCTTCCTCTTGCTGTGCTCCCGAGTGCTAATTTGTCCCATTAATCTCCCAATTTCAATCAAATGGCTGGAGCAGGTTTTAAAGCCAGAGTGCAGTATCTGGTGTCATATTAAAGCCAGAGTGCAGTATCTGGTGTCATATTAAAGCCAGAGTGCAGTATCTGGTGTCACATTAAAGCCAGAGTGCAGTATCTGGTGTCATATGAACTAGAAGACCCAAGGAATCGATTGGTACCAACCATGGCATGTTAGTTTGCCGGGAAGGGGACTAAATAACGCTCCAAAGTTATAGGCAACATTTTGGCGAGGAAAAAACTGGCATGGCCTTTACTCTCCCCGCAAGATATCTGAATGAAAATGGGTTCTACGGAGACCCACAAGTCTCCCCTTTACAGAGGGGGTAGCGCCAGCACCTTGTGAAGGAACAAGTATCGATACATTCATCCCAGTATCGATCTTTTAAAATGCATTTTACAATTTTATTTTTTATTTTTTAATAAACATAGGCTATAATACCAGTGTTGGTGTTTTGTGTGTATGTCCTGTAACTTGTGTCTGGCCCTGTGCCAGGTCAGTGTTTTGTGTGTATGTCCTGTAGCTTGTGTCTGGCCCTGTGCCAGGTCAGTGTTTTGTGTGTACAGTATGTCCTGTAGCTTGTGTCTGGCCCTGTGCCAGGTCAGTGTTTTGTGTGTATGTCCTGTAGCTTGTGTCTGGCCCTGTGCCAGGTCAGTGTTTTGTGTGTATGTCCAGTAGCTTGTGTCTGGCCCTGTGCCAGGTCAGTGTTTTGTGTGTATGTCCAGTAGCTTGTGTCTGGCCCTGTGCCAGGTCAGTGTTTTGTGTGTACAGTATGTCCTGTAGCTTGTGTCTGGCCCTGTGCCAGGTCAGTGTTTTGTGTGTATGTCCTGTAGCTTGTGTCTGGCCATGTGCCAGGTCAGTGTTTTGTGTGTATGTCCTATAGGTTGTGTCTGGCCATGTGCCAGGTCAGTGTTTTGTGTGTATGTCCAGTAGCTTGTGTCTGGCCCTGTGCCAGGTCAGTGTTTTGTGTGTATGTCCTGTAGCTTGTGTCTGGCCCTGTGCCAGGTCAGTGTTTTGTGTGTATGTCCTGTAGCTTGTGTCTGGCCCTGTGCCAGGTCAGTGTTTTGTGTGTATGTCCTGTAGCTTGTGTCTGGCCCTGTGCCAGGTCAGTGTTTTGTGTGTATGTCCTGTAGCTTGTGTCTGGCCCTGTGCCAGGTCAGTGTTTTGTGTGTATGTCCTGTAGCTTGTGTCTGGCCCTGTGCCAGGTCAGTGTTTTGTGTGTATGTCCTGTAGCTTGTGTCTGGCCCTGTGCCAGGTCAGTGTTTTGTGTGTATGTCCTGTAGCTTGTGTCTGGCCTTGTGCCAGGTCAGTGTTTTGTGTGTATGTCCTGTAGCTTGTGTCTGGCCCTGTGCCAGGTCAGTGTTTTGTGTGTATGTCCTCCTGTAGCTTGTGTCTGGCCCTGTGCCAGGTCAGTGTTTTGTGTGTATGTCCTGTAGCTTGTGTCTGGCCCTGTGCCAGGTCAGTGTTTTGTGTGTATGTCCTGTAGCTTGTGTCTGGCCCTGTGCCAGGTCAGTGTTTTGTGTGTATGTCCTCCTGTAGCTTGTGTAATCTAAGCTGGAACCTAAGGGCCAGCAAGCCAGGGATTAGCCCCAGGAGCAAAAGACAAAACAGCGTGTTATACCATGGATCTGTCCACAACAAGGGATTAGAACGTTCCCGCTGACAGGATTAAAACAATACCTAGTGTTTTTCTCTGTCCTTCTACATGCCCCCTTGTCTTCACCCAAACCTCGCTTTTGAGAACAACAGCCAATGTTTGTGTGTTTGTCTGTTTAGCTTTCCTCTAGTTTCCTTCTCCTTACTCTTACTTTCTACATGATTGTTGATTGTTTTGTGCTTTCCCTCTCTCAGGATTATTTGAAAGGAATACAAATTACACATCCCTAGAAATTGTGCTGAACCTCCAGGCTAATATTACTTCAAGAAAAGGAGAAAATGCAGCTAAATCCAAATATTTTTTGTGATCATACTGTCATGGAACAAAACAAGTCCAAACCCCATTATGAATGATAATAAAAATCCATTGTTATCAATGTGAAAACCGTTTGTTCTTCATAAATTCCTGAATAATCAAGAAGAAGATGGATGAGGATCATGGATCAGGTTTTTGTCTGACAGCAGCAATATAATGAACTGAGCTTGTGAATTTGAATAAAGACATGAGATGAGGGATAATGGACTTCTTTCCCAATCTAAGTTTGAGATGTGTCCTATATATGAAATCTTGTCGTGTATCTTCAATGTGGAAATGAGCCGTGGATAAAATAAAAATAAAACAGTCTTATTATTTCTCACAGTAGGATTTAAATGTGATTAACCTGAGTAAAAGATTGAGTGATAGAGTTACAATCAGTGTGACAACCAGAGATGATCACGGATGTTGACACAGCTGATATGTGGAGATGAGACGACTGGGCTGTGACCACACTGATTGGTCTGATGTAATTGGAATGTTGGCAAAAATAAACACCAGCTCTGGAGGGCACAAATTATTCTAAACACACGCCTGGCAGGCAGAAGCAATCACACCCAGACAAGCCTCCTAGCTATCAATAATCACACCCCGACAAACCTCCAACCAGAGATGTTTACACATAGATAAGGCTCCATGACAAACGCCTGCCAAAAAAACAAACCCCTGCCATTATGCGAGGCCGCGATTATAGGAAGCCAAGCAGCAAGAGTAATCAGACAAAGATCAACCTCCAAGGCAGGAGTAATCAAACACAGAATGCCCGGGGGGCGACAACGGTAATCACACACCGACTGCCTTCTAGACTTGTTCAGTGTCAGGCAAACAGGGTAATGATATGATGAGGATAAAGAGATCGCTCCTCTTCCAGAGCTGTTGCAGACCCAAGGATTCAACAGCGGGAAATGTAGCCTTGAGGGTTGCCCCTGGTTACCATCTGAGATACAGAATCTGAGAAAAGTTTCAGTTTAAAATCTTAATAAGGAGACAATAACTGTCAATTATATAGAAATACTGAAAGGCACTTTAAAGTCTGCAGTAATCTTGACGTCTACTCCATCTGTTCACCAAACTGTCATTCATTTGCATATTTTTCGACCTTCAAATCTATGGTTGGTTCCCTCTGACATACAGCATGTCCAGTTTGACACTTCTGGTGAGCCCGGAGGGGGGGAAGGGAGGGGGGGGGGGGGACTCCAGAAGGACTCCTTCTGACAACTCAGCACTTGTGGGCATAGCCAATCTCCAAGCCCCCAGGAAGAACAGCACCAACACAGATGATGAAGAAGGAGCTACGGTGTAACGCTTCACTTTGTCTTGCATCTTGATTTTTCATACTCTCTTTATGTCTTAGATTCTCTGTAAGTGTGTTTCTCTCTTACACTGCACCATCACTCTCCTATCAGCCCCATCAGCCACTCTCGTCTTCCTCTTCTCCCGAATCTTCCTGACCTTCCTCAAATAAACTTATCAGCTGTGATCAAGAGCTGCCCCATCCTCTTCTCTTACATTCACTTTGACAGACACACGCACAGTCGCACACACGAGCGCGCGTGTGCGCACACACACACACACACACACACACACACACACACACACAGGCGCAGGCACGTGCATGCACACACACACAAGCGCACACGAGCACGCGCACACACGCACGTGCACACACACACACACACACACACACACACACACACACACACACACACACACACACTTTTCAATCTTTATTTAGGTCTTCTTCTCTCCCTTATTTAGTTGACTGTAAAGGCAGAGGTTATGCTCAGTAGCATTTACTGTATAGCCATCGGGGCCGCTGCCACTCAACGCTATAGTATGTTTCTTACTCACTGTAAACACACACTGTCCCACCAACCTGTGCATGTGTGGAAACGCACATATACACAAGAAATACACACTGTAGTCTTGTGATGCCAGAGATTTGTACAGGTTCATCTGAAATGGAGACATCTTCCATTGGATAATGGAATAATAAATACATAAAAAATATCTCCCTCGCACACCCTCGAGACAAGGTACAAAATGACTGCTTGCTAGAAATTATCAAATGAAAAAATGTAATCGGCTGTGTATTTCTAATATTTAGCAAAGGAAAGCAGGTGAAACATTTCAAACCTTGACATTGAATTTTGGAAAGAAATCCTTCAAATGCAATGTCTCATTGTTAATCTGTCTTTTTTCGCTCTTGCAAACACATGCACGCACACGCACGCACGCACACACGCATGCATGCACGCACGCGCGCGCACGCACACACACACACACACACCCCACACACACACAGTATCTCCCAATAGCACTCTGCTCTCCCCCTCTGTCCCAAGGCTAGATTATTATAGACAAAGAGAGAGAGAGAGAGAGAGAGAGAGAGAGAGAGAGAGAGCAGAAGGAGCTAGGTTTTTGTCAGTGGGTCACACGGTGGTGGCATGGTTAACTAGTTAATATGATTAAATTTAGCAGAGGCACAAGTCACATTGTCAGCCCACATCAAAGTCTACCCACAACTGCAAGAGAAGAATGAGCCCTCTGTGAAACCAAGAGAGAGATGAGAAAGAGAGAAGATGATGTTTTAAACATAAAAAAAAGAAACGGCATGGTAAGGGAATATGAGGCAATAACGAGGCAATAGGAAGACGTGTTAGCTTAACCTTTCTAATGAACTGCATGACCTAAAAAGTAGCAGTTACCAACAATTCCCTCTCTGTGTTCATCCATGTAGCCTACAAATGAAGGGCCGTTGAGAAAATACTCAAAGGGCCCTATCTTCCCACTGGCCTTAGGCGCTAAACTGGCGTTAAATGCAAAAAAACACGCTTTGTGCCTGCCTCGGGAAGATAGCATCATGTGTTTAGGGCCCGAAATGCGCTTTACGCCGAAGAGGCGTGGCACATGCCAGAATAGGCCAGAATGGGCGTTTCGGCCTTAAATACCAGCCTAACGCTATCTTCCCCCCTGGCGTTAATTTAGCGTTTAGCGCTTTTCAAAACCAGGCCTTATTCAGTGTGCCAGGGATTTGTGCGTAATTACGCGCAGCTCTCCTCTGCCATCTCACTCTCTCTCCCCCTCTCTCTCTCTCACTCCCTCTATCTCACGCGTCAGACAGGGACAATGACCGATGAAAAAAAAGTTGTTATACCGTAGTTTTGAGCCCCTGTCATTCAGAGGGTGTTGCATCATCCTACCTGTGCAGTGGGGGAGAAGAAAAGGTAGCGAGAGAAAACGATATCATTCTGCCCGTGCACTTTATCACGGGGGTATTTGCAATGGTGTATATGCAATGTTTTTGGTTCTTGGTGTTTTTTGTAAAATGTTTCTATGTATGCAGCTGTGGCCCTGTCTCCAAGACAAATTTCTCCCAAGGGAGACAAATAATGAAAACCTTGACCTTGACCCTGCCCAAACTTTCACCAATCTAATCTCATCATGACATCCGGGGATAGGCTATATTTTTCTAGCCGATGCATTTAGAACATTCTTTTCACTTTGATCTTGCTATAGTGTAGCATATTTACATGCTTGCTGTATTTAAACTGCAGTGAGATTGGTTTGAGAAGCATAATAATATGGAATAATATATATGGAGACAGACGGGGACGAAAGAGGGAGGGGCGAGCTTAAAAGGCATGGTTATAATGCTTAAGGCCGCGTGTAGCGCCGACACGAGAATAGGCAGTGCGCCGGTCCACACCCACTAATATGAGCTGTGCCTGGAGCTAAGTGCTAATTTAAGGCCAGTGGGACGACAGGGGCCACAGTGTCAAGTATGAACCCAGACCCAGACCTTGGTGACCTTGTGGCTGGAGTGCGATGTCCGTCTTGACGGAGAGTTTGTGAGATCAGTCCTCAGATGGGTCCTTCCTTGGCACTGAACAACACAAAAGAGCTTTTAGAGTGGGGCACTCCAGCTGACTTTGAGAAGCATAATAATATGGAATAATATATATGGAGACAGACGGGGACGAAAGAGGGAGGAGCGAGCTTAAAAGGCGTGGTTATAATGCTTAAGGCCGCGTGTAGCGCCGACACGAGAATAGGCAGTGCGCCGGTCCACGCCCACTAATATGAGCTGCGCCTGGAGCTAAGTGCTAATTTAAGGCCAGTGGGACGACAGGGGCCACAGTGTCAAGTATGAATGCAGCCTTGGTGACCTTGTGGCTGGAGTGCGATGTCCGTCTTGACGGAGAGTTTGTGAGATCAGTCCTCAGATGGGTCCTTCCTTGGCACTGAACAACACAAAAGAGCTTTTAGAGTGGGGCACTCCAGCTGACTTGTGTTCTGCCTCAGGAAGAGCGCGCTCTTTCTCAACAATGAATCGATGTGTAGTAGAGATGGAAAACACGATAGTGTGTCGACTTTAAATGGAACGGGCTAGTGTGTGTTCAGATGTATTGTTCAGATTTCTGAGGCTTTCTTTGATGCACCATTTGCAGAGTGTTTTGGCTTCCCACGAAAACACATTATGTTTCGATTTGATTTGATTCAAACCCACTTTCACCTATGATGCAAGAGCAAAGGGGTTTTAGTGGGTGTTGGAGTGTTTACGGTGAAATTAGTGGCAGCGCAGTTGCTACAACTAACAAAGGGATCCTTTTATAAACTCCACAGAATAACATGACATATCCAAGGAGAGTGTTGGCTTGGGAGGGAAGTGTGAATAGAGGTTAGGGATTTCAGGGCTCGTGGATGATGGAAAAAGCAATAGGCCTCGTAGAGAAAGAGTAGGGCTATGCCAAGACTCAATTATAGAGGAGAAAAAGGGGGGGGGGGGTTCTCGAGATCAATGGGATATAGAATTAAAACATTCACACTGTTTTATAACAATGCAATTTTAGAAAATACAGATGCACGTTATACAGCCTGAGCCCAATGGGCAGTGGGGTGAAATTGATGCTTGTATTGTAAACTCGTGAAAATAATATGAGGCAAAGCTTCAGCTATTGACGCTGCATCTATTATTTGTTTAGCTGGAAATGACGTATTGGGATGAATTGACTTCGGCCTCGCATTTATTTATATATTTTAATGGGGACCAAAGCGTGGAGAGACACTCTTCCTCTCCACCACCCGATCAAGATAGGGCTTTGTGAGATAGGACTTCTGGGGATGCCATGGCGAGAAACTAGGTAGAGAGGCGGGCATAGCATGTAGAGGAGTTTGATTTGACCGTTGGAAAGTGAGGGACTAGAGTGACTGAATGTGAGGCGAGTGCTGTCATGCCCGTGCCTCTGAGCGGAGAAAGCAGTCCGCAAAAATAATGTATTTTATCCGACAAATCTGAAACCTACTGGTAACGTTTGAATAACAGTCCATGTACAAACACTATATGATGTAAATACAGCCCCGTGGAGTGCGTACTGGCTGGCTGGTTCACTGCGCCGAGACCCAGAGCAGAGGCCCGGGCGGACAGCCTCCTCCTCCCGGAGGCAGAGAGCTGGCTGCCTGGTCTTGGAGTGGTAAATAGCGATATTCCTGGAATGCGAGTTAATGAGCCAATTCCATGTCATTTGGATCTACATTAAATGAAGATATTACCATCCATTTTATTTTGTATGTTACATCTTATTGGCTAAGTATATTAACATGGATGGGCTAGCAAAGTCTGCCTATGTTGGCAGCCATGTTGCCTGCTCGGAATTTTCTCCTAGCCATGAAGATTGATTGACAGCTGTCATGTCATGATATTATTAGTTGAAATTGTGTTGACATTTGATAGTATAGCTGACGTAAGCACACTGTAGATTTTGTTATGAATGAAGACCACGTGGTTGACTTTTGATGTGAAAAACCAAAGATATTGGATTTTTGTGATTTTTCTTTAGCAGACATTGTAGGTGCACTCTATGACCATGGATGTGATCTAAAATAGTTAAAAGTAATTTTTCATTTCAGCTCGACTTTAAATGTAACATTTTGAGTTTGCAACTAAAAGGCAACACACACACACACACACACACACACACACACACACACACACCTTTGCTTTTCCATTGCTTGGTATGCTTCAGTACTCTGGAGACCTAAATTAGGGATGAGAGTGAATCATAATTATCACCGTTCCATGAATATTGGAAGACTGCACGTCTACACCATGTGCACACACGCGCACACACACGCGCACGCACGCACGCACGCACGCACGCACGCACGCACGCACGCACACACACACACACACACACACACACACACACACACACACACACACACACACACACACACACACACACACACACACACACACACACACACACACACACACACACACACACACACACACACACACACACACACACCTACCTGGTGGTTGATAGCATGTCATGGGGGCTTTGAGGCCTCTCAAACTAAATTGGGTTGGAGTCCATGCAAACCATTATTATTCTAGTATTCTAGCTCATTTGATTTCAGTGGAAAATGTGGAACCATTTCTAGCAGATCTGAATTGAATCCCCAATCTGCAAGATATAAATAATAATGATTAGCAAAAACAATAACAATTGAGTGTCTTAATTTTAGTTTTTATTTGTTGGTTTGGTAATGCAACAGAAGCAGAGAAAAAAAACCTGAGGAAAACTGTAACCATCTCCAGCAAACTGCTCTGAAAAACTGAGCATTCTAGAAGACAGTTACAGATCAGAGAGATCTAGGTCTCTCAATAAAGCAGAGCAAATGACCCCTGACCCTAAGCACCCTCTGTGCACAGCCTTCCACCTGTTACCTTCTGGCGGTAGGTTTCGGCAGGCAGCCTCCTCAAAAAACAGGTCAAAACAATCATTCATACCACAGGTGATTAAATCCCTGAACGGCAAGGTCAAATCCTAATAGTTTAGTTACTTTAGTTTAACCGTGTCTTGCGGGTTTAGCCAGTGCACTATTTTATTTATTTGATATACTGTTAAAACCAGCAGCTACTATAAGGCACTGTATTTGATTGGTTTATTTATACAATCAGACCTGTGATCTGTTGGTGTTATATGTTTGTTTTCTATGTGCTGTGCCTGTTTTTATCTAACACCAACAATGATTTTTCTACCAAAAACTAATTTCCCCACGGGGACAATAAAGTACCTGCTCTAGCTCCTGCTCCTGCTCCTGCTCCTGCTCCTGCTCCTGCTCCTGCTCCTGCTCCTGCTCCTGCTCCTGCTACTCCTAATAATGCCACAATAGTGCCGTACGTCACTCGTCACTGCGCTCACTCAAGCTCTCTGGTGAGGACTGTCATGTATACAGTCAATGGGCTCCGCTCACTTTGCCACTGAAAATTGATGAAACAGGTCCCAAGAAGCAGAAATACGCATCCAAATGTCAGTCCATTTGGTGTGAGGCCTTCCCGTTTCTAACTGCTAGCCACATCAGCCAACACCATGCATTTTGCAAGTTGTTTTGATCACATCTTTTGTACATTTTGTATGTGTATTTGTATTCCTATTCATTTTGCTGTGAGCTATGAATTTAAGACTTATTAAAAGTAATTTACTTTCCATCCTTGTATTTATTCTACTAGGAATCTCGTGCACTACATACACCCACTCCATTCCTAGGTTGGAGACTCTGGAGATGATGCGCCATGGCTGCAGTTATGGAAATCGCCCGCTCCACGGGCCCCCAAAATCGTGACTGACAGACGGACAGACAGACACCACCCACCCACCTAGGCGCCATCGTGCAACTGTGCGCCATCGGCTCATACTACATCACAGATGCTGCTCTTCTTCTTCTTTGGTGTTTTATGGCAGTTGGCATCCTTTATGTTGCATCACCGACTCCTTCTGGATTCATCCATCCACTGTTTCCCTACATTCTGTCCTTCTGGTCCTCTTGGGTCTCTCTTTCCTTTTTCCTTCATCACCTCTCTCTGCGCCCTCAGTGTTGCTCGAGTGACATCACTGATGACATCACAACAATTGCTCGAGTGACATCACTGGTGACATCACTGATGACATCGCAATTGCTCATGTGACATCCCTGATGACATCACAATCGTGACACACCGCCGCCACACACCGCCACACACTTAGCCAATTGTAACGATAAGAGATACATTTGTGGTGTAGGGTTATATGGGGCGGGGGGACGTTGAGGGTAGGCCATTCCCCGATACCTCCGAAAATCTCCCTTTTTCACAGCCCAATGTTGGCAGGTATGCAAGCTTCACATCCAAGAAATATACTTGAGTGAGTTTGCTTTAAGTTCATTCTAAACGGCCTCTTGCTTATGAGTCAGGGTCGCAGGCGCAGCCCAGAGATGGCCAACTATTGACATTAATGGTATCTAATGATGGTTGGAACGGAAGCTGTTTTGATTGTATGTGTTGTGCAATTTGGGAGCTAGTGAAGCGCAGGCTAATAGTGAACTACATTGACTGAAATGTTGGTATTGATTGCTCAACAGTTTACAGCTGATGCAGCATGCATTGTATTTTCAAATGAATTTGTTTTACATGGTCTTAGCTTTAGGCCTCATTTGTTTGTTGTGTTTTGGTTTTGCACTCCCGCTGATAGCATTCTTGTGCCTATAGACTGTGGACTCACTGTCATGCATACTAAATTGCTTTGTCTAAATGATCTTCAAAACAGCTATTTTATATCACAACTGAATTTGTTCACATTCGCCTGCCAGTGTTTATTTTCGCAATCCACCAAGAAACGGCAGTGCTTCTTTGCATTGATGTTAAGCACCAGGTTTCAATGAGTAAACTGATACAGCATCTAGCTAACCATAACAAGCAGCCAGTATTTCTTTCTATTCCCAGTAGAAAATATCTTCCAGCACACACTCAGGTTTTGAAAGTTTAATTTTCCTCTGTTCATAGTTTCTTGCATCTCAGTTGCTCCGCCCCTCCATTTCTGACTTAATATCCCATCACCCCCCCCCCCCCCACGCCTCACTCCCAATCCCCTTCTCCCTCATTCTTCCCTATCCCACCTCAATATCCAATTCCTCTCTCTCCCCATGCGTGCCTTCATTCCTCTCCTCTCCCAGCAGAGTGAAGGGCACAGAGGTCTGCCAGTCTGCTCCTCATTATAACAATATGTGTGATACCTTTTACAGTTGTCAGAGTGAGAGGGTAAATCTGGCCACACTGCCCCCTCTGGCAGGAGGCCTGTCACATCAATGACCAGTGCTGCTTTCTGATTCGTTGTCGCCCGTGGTTACCAACTGATTCTAATCTGTGCCCGGACCGTCAGCACTGAAATAATTAAAAACACCACGTTTCCAAGTTAGAGAATGCTTCGAAGAGAGTCATTATTGTGTTTTGTTGTGTGTTTTTTTTAGCATGTTTGTTTGATGGGTATCACAGGACAGTTTTGACATGTGCCCACCTCAGGATGTAATGTGGCATGATGTTGTTTGTAACTGTCTTTTTTTTAGGTTTAATCTTCGGAGGAAATTACACCCTTTACTAGCAATTTGTCAGATTGCACACCTGATATTTCTGAGCCTGCATAATTTGAGGGACTTGTTTGACAGTTGGGAAATCATATGATTGTTTGAGATAGAAGCATCACTGATTATGAAATCACAGAGGATTATGGAAGAGTGTTCATTAGAATGCCAGTAAATGTTAATTGCATCCAGTGGGAAGAGATATAGTGGATGACAGCAAAAAATGCTATAAATGCAATCCATAAAACAGTGACATACACCACCTGACAGATAGTGTCAGAGCACATAACCAACACTGTATATCAATTTATCGATCCATCGATAGCCCAATCCCCATGCTGCTTCAATTTACTGGATTGTACATCATACACACACACACAAAGGGAAGCAGACAGGCACGCGCACACACGCGCGCACACACATACACGTGCACACACGACGTGCACACACGACGTACACACACACACACACACACACACACACACACACACACACACACACACACACACACACACACACAGAAACACAAGTGTTATGGCTTCTTCAGTTCCACCAATATTTCAAGCCACCTGTCATGACCTAGCAGGCTGCAGCCGACCCCTAGAGAGCTAGAGAGCTTTTTAAAATGTGGTAAAGGGACAAGCAGTGAAAGACTTGAGGAATTAGCATGGGATTGACTTGCATTTTTCACCAGGAGAGGGGGAAAATACTGGATAATAGAAATGTCAAGGTGTTTTAAGGAAGAAATATGCTTTGGCGCACAACAGCATACTGTATTGATCAAAAGTGACCTTGACTTTTTTTTCTTGTTTCACCAGAAGAATGACAGTGGGTGATGAGGAGAGAAAGAGGGAAAGAGAAAAACAGAAACTGAGGAACCATTTTGATTGTTACTACAGAGGCAGGGCCCTATTTTCGTACACGCGCTATTTGCTTTCTGCGCTTGTGGGCCGGTTTGCGCGCCCTAATGCGCGTCTTACGCTATCGCCTGCCACGCGCAGGTGTCATTTTGGTCGTGCCCTATGCCAACCATAAAACAAGCACAACAGAAATGTCAGATAGGTAGATATTGTACAGGTACCACCGTGTTTAAATATGGTCAATCTGGGAGCCCAGAGTCTATTTCGGCACGTAAATAGACTCTGAGACAGCCCTACCTTTTCTGAGGCTTCCTGTACAGCTCGGATCTTCCGCCCGGGACTTCCACTTCCGCGCAGCGGTGCCTTTTAAAAACATACATTGTGTCGCTTTTATTTTGAAAGCAAAATGTCAAAATTCGTATACAGTATATCCACTAGCATTCGGGACCGGAACTCTTATATTCGCCGGTACAACAACTGAGCGGCACTGCGCAGAGGCGGAATAGTCCCGGGCGGAAGATTCGCGCTGTACAGGAAGCCTAAAAAAAAGGTAAGGCTGTGGGTTCCCAGATTGAAATATGGTATATGTTACAGTTACACCTGAAAATGACAACAGAAATAAACAATAAAGAAGTTTCAATTCAAATGAAAAAGCACATATCACTCACAGTCACCAGATACATTGGAAGTGACTGTTGTTGTTAGTCTGATGTCACAGTGATTCAGTCTATAATAGAGATCCAAAATAGAATCAATACAAATCCAAAAGACAATCCAAAATGAATTTGAAATGTAGCACTTCAAATATGAGCATTCTGTGGTACAGTGTAGCCTAACACTGCAAAGCGTACAACAACTAACTCTCCATTCTCTATTTATAATGCCTCTTACTAATTACATTTCAGGATCGATAGATAGTCTGTGGATTGAATGGAGCTGTTCCAGTAGTACAATTTAAAGAGATGAAAGACATGGGGGGATGAGATGTTGTGCATTTTAAAGAGTTCAATTGAGTTGAGGAATGAGAACGTGGTTGATAATTTGGCCAACATTCTCAGCAATTGACCTAAGGGGGTAATGCAATGAAAAATGATATTTCTAGACAGGAATTGGAGTTTACAGTACTGTCATTACTTAGATCCTCTCAGGGACATTTAGCCTTTAGACGTTTCCGTTTCATGATATGAACAGCATTACTGCTTATATACTGCTACCTTACATGGAGTCGGTGAATGTGTATGTACAGTATGTATCTATGTATGATGGAATGATTGATCAATAGATGGACATATGGATAACAAACATGATACGGCAGATGGACTTAAGTAGCTTATGTCTGTCAGTTGCACAAATCACAATATACATGGAATACCTTTGAATAAAAAAAGAAAAAACATACAAAAAGGAGAATCAATCTACTTCCTTGTTACAGTGATTGTCTTACAGTTACAGTCAGTAACAGTCGTTTCCCCCGTTTTCTTTCCACATTCTCTGTCAACATTCTTATTAGTTCCTCCCCTTCCCATTGCTATTCCACTGTCTCTGTCATAATGTCTCCAGTATCAGTTACACTGCAGCATGAGCCTTCTCATCTTAGCGCTCTTGTCTCAATTCCTTTCCCTTCCTCTCTGTCAACTATCTTAGCTTTTGAGTTCCCTTCACAACTCATTCTCACTCCCAACGTCAAATACTGCCGTTCAGTTTTTCCTCACTTTTAGACGCCACCGGACGGCACCTTCATCGCCATTTTTTGATGCCATGAGACCGTAGCCAACTACTTCATTTCCGGGCAACTAAAACAACATGAGGTTAACATGAGGTTAAGGTTATGGTTTGGTCATCATGGTTAAATAAGAGAAAAGATCACACCCAGGTGAAGAAGCGGTGCAGACATCATTAGCCTATCAGTGTCTGTCATAAATCACTGATGACATCACAAGTGACATCACTGATGAGTAACATAGTATATGACATCACTGATAATGTCACAATGTCTATGACAGTGGGACATGGGAGAGAGAGTAGGGAAGAGGGACAGGATGTAGGGAAACAGTGGATGGATAAATCCAGAAGGAGGCGGTAATGCAACATGAAGGACGCCGACTGCCATAAAACACCACAGAAGAAGAAGAAGACAGTGGGACATGAGCGGGGTTCTCGGCGTGAAGGAAAAGTCGACGAGTGTCAATTGCTCAAGGAAGGATCGGGTTTTACAGAATGTAGGGAAACAGTGGATGGATTAATCCAGAAGGAGGTGGTAATGCAACATAAAGGATGCCAACTGCCATAAAACACCACAGAAGAAGAAGACGACAGTGCGACATCATCAGTGGTAGTCAGGCAGCTTAGCAAATGGATGTGGAAGTTCCTGACAAAATTCCCATAGCGTTAATCTTTCAGGCAAAACAGAGCGAGGTGTGGAGCAAAACAGAGCACTTCTGGTGTGAATGGCAAGGCTCCTGCTTAATGCTTCGGTGATGCGCTGCTTCTGAGATGCTTCTGGTGTGAACCAAGCGTAAGTTAGTAGCTGCCAAAATAATGGAAGCATTCAAGTAATTGGGGGATGCATATTTATTGAAAGCAGGCAGGCTCCCTTGTGGTGGTGCCCTGCTGCCAAATTGGTCCCCCTTCAATGTGTGACTGTTTCTCCCATGACATACTGTACAGTTCAACGGGTTTTATTTTGAAAATTGACAGGATGTTTTATTTTGGTCCTCGCTGGTGAATTCCTGCCCAGCTCTGTCTGCTCTGTGCTGCTTGATGCAACTCGAGGCGGGAAGCGTCAAAAATAGACGGGGCGCAGAGCGGAGAGAGCCGCTTTGGGGACGCCTCAGGGCCATGTTTAGGAGGCGTTCGTTCACCAGACAGGCTGTTGTGACCAGCTGCCTCGCGGCCGTAACGCAACTCTTCCTGGTGTATACGCAAAGCTGACTGAAAAATAAGTGGGTATACGCCGTATATACCCTGCATATTATACCCTGCACGACTACACCACCACCACGCCACCCCGACCACTACACCCTTTTTTGGCCACCATTTTATTTCATTGTCACACTCCCATGGCATCGATTTCAGCCGTTGTGGGTGTCCTGTAGAAGTTTATGGGACTACCCTGCAGTGCACGTTGAAAAATGACAAAGAGGTTAAAAAGTGACGCCAATGCGCCGTGACCAAACTGCCTAATGTGCCATACCCCCCCGCCCCTCCTCCTCCCTGCCCTATATGCCTATACCTGCTTTCCCTATAGCTCTATAACCCATTTTCTCCCCCGCCCCTCTGCATCCCTCCCCTCCCCCCCTCTTCCCTCCAATCTTCTTCCCCCGCGGGACTGCGGCCTTACCTCATGAAAGAGTCATCAGCGGTGCATAGCTCTTAATAAGAGCTAATCTGTTTAAGCAGCCGCTAAAAAGGTCATGGCATCGGCTAGAGAGGGACAGGGGGGAGGGAAGAAGGAATGGTGTGGAATAGCGGATTTGGAAGGAAGAATAAGAGGCCACAAGGATAGAGAGGGTGAGGGGGGGACAGAGAGGGGGGGATTAACATTAATGTGTTCAAATTTCTTTCTATAGCGCTTTGCTATATTTGCCCGTAGACAATAATAGATTCAAGAGAGCGAACATTATGGTACTCAAGGGTATCCTTGCAAAAGAGTGCAGGAGACAACAGAACGTGTGGTACTATCGTCCAGTGTCTAGTATGGAAGGTGCAGGTTCTCCTCCACTACTCTCATGTTGAGTGAGGTCTGACTGAATCCAGCTTGGGTTCAATGGGAAAGTGATTTGTGAACACTCACAGCCATCAGGTCCTATTATGGCCCCTGCAAATTCTCTCATAATGACTGTAAGGAGACGTCCTATGGTAAAATCAATCATAGATCTATGCACTTATTGAGAAGCCATCAGAGGCACAGAGCAAAGTGAGGGGAGAGGATCAATATGGTGTAGCAACAGTGAAACACACATCGTGCGGGGGGGGGGGGGGGAGGACTGGCCAACCACAGCTCAGCCCTGTAGCCAACGCTGGTGAGGAATGGTAGTGCAGCATATGACGAGCTAGACATATGATGTGGCCCCGCCACCCATCAAAGTTGTATCGTGTTTCTGCAGGACAACAGGTTCAATCAATATCCCCCAAAATAACACCACTGTGTGTCTTTGTATGTCCTTATATTTTTAGAATGAGAGGGAACATGTGCCACCACCAACGCTTCATATGAGAAATAGGTTTGTGATCAAAACACTTTCTTTCTATTGTGTCAATTTTAATAGTAAAATTCCTAATTTAAGCTGTGGGGGAAACAGGCAAACACACTGAGATTGTGAGATTGTAAAGAAATGACAGAACATCAAGTTTCCGTCAGGGCTGTGAGAAAGCACGGGCGAATGACGTAGTGTAAACATAAGATGTATTGAATCCAGTGGGCTAGCTCCGTTGTGAAGCCAATGCGGAAGCAACTTAAACCCGCATTCTTTCAAATGGCGTGCAGGGGGCGACTCTACTGGCTGCAAAAAGTCTGGTTACATGGAAGTGAATGGGCAAATGTAGTACTTCTTAGTTGATTTAAGCAGCAAACACTTTGCTAATGAGTTCATGGCCTCAACCGCCAGTTTCAAGCCTTCAATAGAGCATGATGTTCATTTTGTAAATGTTGGCCTCATTAAAGCAGCTACGAGCAAGATTTTCGATTGTTATTAAACAGTATAATTACAATATTGATGCATCACATTTTACCTGTAATAGTAGCTGAGACCAAAGCCGTGTGAATCGGAGATTGCTCTCTTAAGTCTGTGTCTGTCTAAACTCGCGTCAACAGGGGGCTCTCTCTCTCTCTCTCCTTACCGCCGGACCGGCTAAACCCGGAAGTGAAACGCAGCTGCCTGCATTGCCCCGTTCGCGCTGCCTAGCAACATACCATAAACAATGTGAACGCCATGCATACTCTCGCGAACATCTCTCGTTATATTCTAACAGGTTTTTTGTAAGTTATTTTGTGGTTATGGCCGAAGTGGCTGCTGCAAACCGTTTCATATCACTTCCTGATCTTCCCTGGCCACAGAGAGACTAACACTGGCCGATTCACTCGGGCTTCAAGCGAGACTACTCTGCATTGGTCTCGTCTACTATTAGAGGTAAGATGTGATGCATCAATATTGTAATTATACTGTTTAATAACAATCGAAAATCTTGCTCGTAGCCGCTTTAAGAGTACAATAGACGATAGAGGTGTGATTGACGGGTCGCCTGTCCAGTGATCTCGCAACTCGCCGATCACGGACCAATAGCAGGCTGCGCTGCGGCTCCTCTCGACCACATTCACATCACTTCTGGCTCCAAATAACCAAGATGGCGATGTTGGAAAATGCCAAACTCAAGGCTTCCAAACGCAAGTCCAAAAACCAATGGGGATGACATCATAGAATATGCAGCTATGTCCAATACGGTCTATGATTGAATCTTAGAAGACACAATTGAAATGTATTGTTACAACTTACCCGAAAAAATGTCCATATACAGAGAAATTACTCTTGCTCAACTTTCCCACCAAACCATTGAGACAAAGACATACACCCACCCACCCGTACACAAACACATCCACACACGCACGCACGCGCGCGCACACACACACACACACACACATACACACACACACACACCCACCCCAGCCCACTCACTCTACCTTCTTGAAATTCTTAGGAGCAGGTGGACTTCCCACTTCCCGACACAAAACTGAAAGACAAAAAGCCACTTCAGAACTCGACAACTCGGCGCCCCCCCACGGGACTTAGCGGATTAGTTAGGAGTGAGGGAGCGAGGACGACTGAAGAGTGAGAGACATAAAGGGGGACTAAAGGGAGAGAGAGATTGGCTTCCCCTTTCTATTCCCATTGTGGGCCATGGGCCGTGCGGTCTGAATAGCTATGCTAATAGGCAGCTGAAAGTAGCAAGAGATAACACAAAACCCACTTGACTTCCTGACACCTACTTGAGTGGGGCCACAGTGTTTTCCACGGCTAGTTGTTATTCATGGGCCCTGAAACTAGCCTGTCTGTCAGCCTTTAGGGTGGACTTTCTCACTAGAATAGTCTGGAAGAGAGCACGTTCTCTTTTTGGAGGTAATACTAAACTTACAATTGCCGGCTTTAGTATTAATTATAATTTAAATGCCTGTGGGAGTGGAGAGGGTCTTTTTGAAGGTGAGGGGTTAGCTTGCTGTGGCTGTGGGGATTGAGGCCGGTCTCTGACGAGGGGTCATCTGGTTAGATTCCATCCTCTGGAGCAGATGGGTCCTGACAAATAACTGATTTTAGAAACAGCATCCCCTGTGAGCGCTACATTCCATTCTCACAGTGTGTTGTGCTAGCAACAGCAGCCATTTTCTGTCTAAAAGACGGGGTTAACACACGTGCAACCAAAACAGTGATGAGGGCAGCACTGGAACACCTAAATGGATTGGAAGTTGGAAACCACCATTAATGTTTTGGGTGCACCTGTGTTTACCCTGCCTTTTAGGCATAAAATGGCTGCTGTGAAAAAGGCCCACCAAACCCCTGTGAATCACAGTTTTCAGCACTCTTCGAATTTGCATGGCGATTGTGAAAACTGTGCTTCATAGGGGCTGGATGGGACAGTGTTGTGCAGGACACTGGTGATGAAAAAAAAGAAGGTAAATAAATCTCAAGCAGTGAATAATACAAGCACCTCTTCATCAAAATCACATGGAGGCTATCTGAGAGGCAAACTTTTATATGCCAAAACCCAGTCTCACAACCCAGTCTCACAAAACATTGTGACATCGTAACGGCTTCAAAACTGTAAGATCGTTTGTTTGGCCGCTAGCGTAACATCAGTCTGATATCCAAATAGGCCACTGCCACATGAGGGAGTAGAGATGGGATGGGTGGACTCATGGTGGCGTCCATGCCTTGCAACTTCCTCCTTGTGAGAAAGCCAACTGGAGTCCTGACGTGTCCTGTTTTTAACCCTGATCCAAACCAGAACCTACACCTTGTTGTTTTAGTTGTCTAAACTTAACCCACGACTCGCCCCGGTAACAAAGTCGAGCGGCATGACCGGCCTGGTGGAACCAGGAAGTAGCAGTGGACTGAGCTGTCCACAAGCTGGACACCAATTTTAGAGCGGTTATTGTGAAACTGAAATGTTTTGCACTGTGGACCAACGTTGCTATACTATTTGTGAGATTGTGTTGGCCGAAGGAGGATGAGGTTTCAGAAAATCCAAAGATCCTTGAGTAGAACACACACACACACACACACACACACACACACACACACACACACACACACACACACACACACACACACACACACACACACACACACACACACACACACACACACAATAACTGTTGGGTGTTACCATGGTGACAGAGATTTTCAATTACATTTTCAAAGGATGTCCTTCTGAGGCTGTTCCTACTAATTTCTCAATTGTGTTGAAACTTCCTCTGTCAAACTTGATACGTTTACAATTATAGAGGTGAAAGAAGCTCTTACAGATGACTGACTTCATTTGGCACATGTAGGTATTGTGTACTTAATTAGCAGCAGTGCACTTACACGCACATTGTGTGTCATGTTGATCAACCTATCAGTCCTCACACCTCTGTTGCATCTCTGCTCTTCAATTCATCCAAACCCAACTCTGTGCAGGATATCCTTTTTAATGAGGGAGAGTTAGATACATAACGGCAGGGATAATCCTCATCCATGTGCAGAAGACAGCAAAGAGAGTGACATGGCGCGGACAGTTGAGTTGATTAAAGCGGATGTGATGGTTGGTGATTAAAGGCTAAGTTCTGTCCCATATCTTCAGGGCTCTTGACAGCTCAAGATGGCAGCTCACTGCCACGGAGGGGAACTCACAGCCGTCACAAGGAGCAGTAATGAGAAGAAGCCCTTTCTTGGCACCGATTGAGGCTGGTGGGAATATATTACTTTTCAGCCTCGCAAGTCACACAGAACACTTGTGTTTGATCAACATTCAAACAGCTTCCTCCATCTTCGCACATTAAGCTTGAATTGACGATTGGTGTCACACTGATTTTTTTTTTAACTACAAAAAGAAGGGGAAAAAAAGTCAACCTAAGTGTTTCAATAACGAAAATGTGGCCAAGTTTTGAGATCTTTCAACTGGCATGGAGTCACTAAAATGTTATTTCAATTTGGTTTCTATTGCCGGTATTTTGTTGCTTCTTGGCCTCCCGTTCAAAAGTCTCCCAAAGATAAGAGCTATATGTTATATATAGTATATATAAGATCTATATGTTATATATATTATATCTATTTTAACTAGACTAGAATCACTTCAAAGATAAGAGACGTTGTAGCAGCCAAAGCATTATATATTTTAATTTGACTAGAATCACTTCAATGCAATTGCAGTTCAAGTCACAGATTGTGTTGCCGTTTTGTTCTCCATCATTGCATTACTTTGCTGCTGGCTTTCTTCTTCAAAGTCCCTCAAAGACAAAAGAGAAACTCTAGCTTCACTCCTTGAAAGTCTGTCCTCATTTCGAATTCTTTCTTTTTTCCCCTCTGTTTTGATACAAATAATGATTTTGTTCCATGTCCATGTGTAAAGTGTGTTGATAATTACTGGGCTGAAATCAATGTCTGGGAGCACAAAGCTAGCTCTCTCCATCGGTGTATAATGGAGGCCATTTGCATCTCCTTTCACTGAGGCTGCAGCACCAAGCCCCTGAGAATCAAAAGCTGATTAATGAGGCCCACCACAATTTATTAGCAGCTGTTCAGGTGTGTGTGTGTGTGTGTGTGTGTGTGTGTGTGTGTGTGTGTGTGTGTGTGTGTGTGTGTGTGTGTGTGTGTGTGTGTGTGTGCGTGTGTGCGTGTGTGTGTGTGTGTGTGTGTGTGTGTGTGAGAGAGAGAGAGGAGGAATGTGCAATGTCCCAACTGTACTTCCCTAATAAGGATTAGTTTTGTTTCGTTTTTACCTTTACTTAACCAGAGTAATGACATTTAGATTTCCACCAAAATCTAATCAGTTCATCCTGGAGTCCACATTTGAAGAAATTCCCTCAAGGTGTTCCTGAGATATCGCGTTTAATGAGCATGGAACGCTGAGGTCACAGTGACCTTGACCTTTGCCCACCAAATTCTAAGCAGTTCATCCTTGAGTCCAAGTGGACGTTTGGGCCAAATGTGAAGCAATTCTGTGCAGGCGTTCTTGAGATATTGCATTAACGAGCACCGCACGAAACATAATGCCTCGGCCACTGCTATTGCCGGCAGAGACATAAAAAAATACATCCATAATTCTCGTCCACTGTAAATTAAACATTAAGTGAAGTATATGCCATTTAACAGCGGCATGACTGTACTGATTCTATTTTTTAAACGGGCTCACAGAATGAGATGGCTGGACTGCAGAAGGAGTGAGGATGGTGAATACCTTTGACTGTGAACTGAACTTAAAATCCTTTCATCTAATTTTCATTCTCCGTGCAACGCTCTCTGCATAACAATATCCCATGCCGCTGATACAAAAAAAGAAAAGACTAAAAGAAAAAGATAGTATCTGTCACATGTTGTCTCAGATCTCCGAGGATTATTTTCATCAGAACCAAGAGTGATTTAGAGTCTTTAGAGCCAAGGCTGACGAATGAAAGTATCTGTACTATTTTAGTATCAAGGGAGACGGTGAGGCTCCTTCAGCCTGACCATCTATAACACCAGCGCTGACAATCAGGATCCATCGATCAGAGGGATGACTGGGGGAGAAGGAGTACACTCTGCTTGGCCCAACTTCACTGCCAAACGCCATTTTCAAATACGTGGGTCTGTCTTGCTGCTGGGTCACTTGGAGAGAAAATGCACGATACGCTCACCCTATAGAGAGAGAGAGAGGGTGAGGGATGAGACATGGAAGAGAAGGGGCCGAAATGGAAACGACGCAGAGGCACAATGGGACTGTATAAATCTAAGCCAGCGCATTTGATCATGGGCCTTTTGACAGAAACAGGGATGGAAGGAGGAGGCGGCGGCGGCGGAGGGAGAGAGGAAGTGAGGGCGGGGACGGGGAGGTGAGGAAGTGTGCTAGCGCGGCCGTTAGGATGTGACTGGCTCGCTGCAGACGTTTTGTGATTTTGCGCACGTCCAGAGCGCTGGCTCTTTGTCATGCCAGAGTACAGCGGTGGCGAGGAAGGGTACAGCACTGCGATATTTGCAGCCCCGCTGCAGTGACACATGTAGTGGCTCGGGGCCATGCAGGTTTAGTTAGAGTGTGACTCATGCCGGTGATGTAGTGTCTCCTACAGTGATAGCTTTGAGACATATGAGCGGGTATTTCCAGTGCCACACTCAGCCCCGCGCCATTTCCTCTGCTGGATTAAAAAACGTTCCCAAAGGAGAACTCCAGATTGATCGTGCTGGTAGGTTATGGAATGGGTCTAAGCCAGCACTGCCACAGCACTTCCTACCATAGCGTTGATATAAGAGAGAGAATACAGCAATATAAAAACATGACATTCAGTGAGGCAGTCTTGACCTGTGCTGTTGTGTCGTTGCATCGTGTCCCTGCTGCACGGCCGTCAGATAGCCAGCGATCAAATATGTGATAAAAGCCTAATTGAAAGCGATAAAGTAACAGTTGTTTCGTTCAAAATCGACTGTGAAGCCAGCTTTGTCACCGAGCACATTCAAATGGGATGATATTATCAGGGGAATTTCCCGCCTGTGCCAAAATACAGTTGGTCATTTTGCGCACAGATTTTTGACTGTGAAATGATAAACACGGCAGTTTTGTACATGATTAAAATCACTGCATGACTATTACAGTCATTATCACAAAGACACGCACACGCTTGTTCACAAATTCAGTTTCACCATAGGCAGCCAACCAATGGCCATGTGGATCGAACAAGCAGAGAAGTGAAGGATAGAAAATGCTTCCACCTACACCAAACATCTTCCTTGATAATAATAAGGGTCTGTGGGAAGTATTTCTAGAACGGGGCAATATATTAATCTTGTCTGGCACAATGGAACCAACTATATTGCCCCAATTTGCAAACCATACCCATCTCAGTCTGTGCTTAACTAATAAATAATTGACACAGATTGTTGAGCCCTGATCTGTTCTTAACCAGTTCCAGAAGCAACTAGATGTGCTTATCTTCCTCCACATTTTGAAAACACTTTCCCTGTTGGTTTAAATGACCTAGCTTGTATTCTTTATATTTTATTAAGGATGTATGCAGCATTTGGAGCAAATGTCGGCGTTTGTGTGCGCAAACTCCCCAGAGACATGTTATTCAGTCCCTCTTACTTCTCTTCTCCTCCCTTCCAGTTAGGATCTTCTCAATCTTCTCCACTTCATAGCATGTTATGAAATAGTGGAGGGATGTTTTACACATCCTTCCTTTTCCCAGTGATCGCCTACTTTTGTGATAACCCTTAACACATTCACTGCCAACAGTTTTTTTTTTTACTGTAGGTAGCTTCTGCCAAGGGATTTTTTTGAGGATTCTGGCTCATCTTTCAAGAGCCGAGGATTATTTTCTGCTAGGATTTTGTGAATACAAAATATCTCAAAAGAACTAATAGAATGTGTGCTTTCTCTGTCTAAAAGAGTTAGTTTGTAGAGTTGGTTTCAGCGTCTGAAAATTTAAGCTGAGATAAATGCCTTTTTGTGAAATTCGATAGAACAGTCACTTTAACCATTTATTTTTGGCATCAGTAAGACGTCAGACATCTAAACAATAGTTTTGAACAGTAATTTCCTCCATAACAGCAGGAAACCCCCCTCTCCTTCAAACTCCTCCCTCCGTGTGTGTTCTCCTCCTCCCTCCGTGGCTGCAGCGGGCGTGTCACAAGCGAGTTGCTGCTGTCTGTCTGCTGCCTGGCTGCCCCTCGTCGGGCGAGTCTGGATGGGCTCGCTCGTTTCTTGGGGTTTCGGTTGAGAGCTTTGATGAAGCTTTTGCGATTCTGGGCTTATTTATGCTGCGTGTTTCAAAGTGTCTTGCACCCAGTCTATTTTTGGAACCCCCCACCGTTGTGCGCCACCGTTGTGCGCCAGCGCGAAAGCGTTTTCGCCAAACCATTCTACAGTATGAGAATGGTTTCCTCGTGCTTTCCCCTGCAGTTTTGGCTCGGCTTTTTCTAGTCTGGAGAGCACTGTCGCCACTTAGTGGGTCGGTGGAATGGGTTGTACACGTTCGGTGGCTTTTTTTTTGGGACGAGATATCTCGTCCACGGCAGTCAACCGTTGGTTTCTGCTTGACGAGATATCTCGTCCACGGCAGTGAACGTGTTAAGAGGTATTTAGCAAAAAAGGTTCCACTATTTGCCCTTTCCAGTTTTATACATGCATATAAAAAACATTTCAATCCGGCCAGCTGCTTCTTGCATCAGAGTTATATATATATATATATAAATAAAACAATACAAATACAATTGTACTCTAAGGATTACCATCTGAAAACATTCGTTCTGACTGTGCTGTTCCTCCTTGGTGCTTGTCTACAAACTGTATGATAGTGCTGTCATCGTTAGGTGAACAGAAAAAATGTGAAATGAACTTGCTTGATTAACCAATACTGTGTGGAGGGCCACATTATAGTATATTTTGAGAGACAAGCCGAGGGCCACTTAAGATCGGTCAAAGGGCATCTGGCCATCTGGCCCCTGGGCCTGACTTTGGACATGCCTGGTTTAGTTGAAGACTATGAGCAAAGCAAAGAGGGTGGAGATGTTATTTTTGATGTTTGGTTTATAATAATAAGATAACAAAATATTATTATAATAATAAGTTCAGTGTTTCTGCCTGTGTTGCTGTCTGCTGTAGTGTTTCTGCCTGTGTGTTGCTGTCTGCTGTAGTGTTTCTGCCTGTGTGTTGCTGTCTGCTGTAGTGTTTCTGCCTGTGTGTTGCTGTCTGCTGTAGTGTTTCTGCCTGTGTGTTGCTGTCTGCTGTAGTGTTTCTGCCTGTGTGTTGCTGTCTGCTGTAGTGTTTCTGCCTGTGTGTTGCTGTCTGCTGTAGTGTTTCTGCCTGTGTGTTGCTGTCTGCTGTAGTGTTTCTGCCTGTGTGTTGCTGTCTGCTGTAGTGTTTCTGCCTGTGTGTTGCTGTCTGCTGTAGTGTTTCTGCCTGTGTGTTGCTGTCTGCTGTAGTGTTTCTGCCTGTGTGTTGCTGTCTGCTGTAGTGTAAAATGACCAAAAGGGAGGCAGTTGGATTCACACAAGATCATGAGATCACGATCACATGACAAAACCATCTTGCCGCACTCCAATCTATTGATTTGGCACCAATCAGTGTCCTATGAGGCAGCTAGGGGCGGGCTTTAGGTGTGACAGGCGTGCTAGACAGATGGTTCATCCAATCAACTGCCAGGTATTTTTTGAAAGTGTCTGCCCTTTGAAACGGAGTGACTCCTTCCCAGGTGGTTATGTGAAAACAAGCCATCTGGCAGCGTCAGACATAAAATGCCACATTTTATAAACACATCTCGCTGGCATCTTGTTTTGAATTCACGTTGACATTGTACAGTTCATATCCCTGCTTTTCAGACGTGTAAAAAGGTCAACAATTTATTCTGGCGCTTGGGTTGGAAATAACAGACAAGACAGTAGAGAGACAAGCAGATTGAGAAAAAGCCAGAAGTGAAGTATGACAGCAGCTCTCGGGGCGGCACAGGTGGTGTGAATGAGGTGGGCTGTTGGCATCACCGTCTGCAAGAGCTCTGAAATTACATTGCTGCAGCAGAACAAACACACACACTCACACACACACACACACACGTGCGCGTGCACCCGCACACACACACACACACACACACACACACACACACACACACACACACACACACCATCGTGCATCCCAATTCACATATAATGCATGGATGTCCTCTGCGTTTCATCATCAAAGCCCTATCAGGCTGCGCAGGGTCTGAAGGGGAGAATATGAAGCGGATAAAACAAATCGTTTGATGTGTGAAAGACAGACACTCCAGCTCCAAAGTGCTTAAGCTTCTCCTCCCGACGGACTGACAAGGGGGGAGGGGGGGCAGGGGTGGGGAGCGCAACCAGCGCCGATCCCCTTTATTCCCCTCCCCGCTTGCGCTCATCGTGAGGAGCGACTTCCAAACTGTTGCGTCATTGTTTATGCAAGGTCCCCGTGTCAGAGCGTGCCATGTCAATTACATAAATAAAGTCAATATTGACAGACATTTCAAAGGCGTGGTGTGCAAGCATGGTTGTATGTGGATAGACAGATAGACAGATAGACAGAGAGACAGAGAGACAGAGAGATAACAGGAAAAGACAGAGGGATGTATAAAGGAGCGCACATACTGTAAACAGAGCGAGGAGATGCGACGTGTAAGCAAGTGTGTGTGGACCACGGGATGGCAGGATGGTTGATATGAAGATGCTGCCATGATGTGTGTGTTATCTGACATTGCTTTGGTATCGGCCCGACGTAACATTTGTCTTGTTTTTTATTCCGGCCTCCTTTTGTAAGCCGTTTGATACACTTACCCATATGATACGATGTGGAAATTTCCCATTGAAAGCAAATTGTTCTTGAAATATGGATTTTCTCAGTCATTATTCACTATCTTGTAAAGTGAAACAGATGGCAGATCCGGTTTCTTTGTAGATGTTAAAATATTCACTGGGCTGCCATTAATTCTTTGATTGTCTGGCTTGACAAAGGCCTTTTAACTGTGGTTAATTTGCCTTCAAAGGGGAGGAAGACACTAAATGAGTTATGACCATGAATATAGCTCTTAATTCTCCTATCTTTTAAGATGAAAGCCGTCCTCTGCTCCCATGTCAAACACCCAGCGCACCTGACCCTTTTCTAGTGCTGAAAAGAAGATTTTTTTTAATATTAAATGGAATGCTATTATGACCAGGTTTTGAAGATATTCAGATGTAAAACCAAAACAAAGCCATACACAATTGCATTTGATGTTGCCAGAAATTAGTTGAAACACCGAGCGCTAATTGAAGTCATGAAATGGGTTTTTGTTGCTGGATCATCGTCAACCTTGCACGGCAGCTGGATCCGTGCGGGATCATGAGATCCCGATCACACGACAAATTCATCTTGCCACTCTCCAATCTATTGGTTTGAATCCGAACCACCAGTGGTTCACACCAATCAGCATCCAGAGGCAGCTACAGAGGGTTTAGGTGCATGCGACGACAGCGAGAAGCGAGCCTGTGATAGACGTGACAGATGTGTCATCCGCTCACCTGCCAAGTAGCTTTTTGAAAAGTGCCTGCCCCTTTCAAAGGTTCAAAGGGCGCTCTCAGATGGTTCTGTGAAAACAAACCCTCTGGCAGCATCAGGTTAGATCATTGTGGGTCTTTGTTGAAATTCAGAGGCAAAACTACAGCAGCATATCCAGAGATGTATGTGTGATAAAACTACAGCAGCATATCCAGAGATGTATGTGTGATAAAACTACAGCAGCATATCCAGAGATGTATGTGTGATAAAACTACAGCAGCATATCCAGAGATGTATGTGTGATAAAACTACAGCAGCATATCCAGAGATGTATGTGTGATAAAACTACAGCAGCATATCCAGAGATGTATGTATGATAATCATGGGACTGGAAGGATGTGATGGGATGAGCTTTGTTGGGGGGTTAGAAGTAGGTTGACCAGATGCCAAGCCACCTGCCACCAGACTTCAGCACAGACAAAACACTTGCTCACTGCAACAGCAATAAAGAACGAGGAGGTAAGAGAAGACTTCCCTGTCTGGTCCCACAGCATTAAGATCAACAAAAGACTTCCCTGTCTGGTCCCACAGCGTTAAGATCAACAAAAGACTTCCCTGTCTGGTCCCACAGCATTAAGATCAACAAAAGACTTCCCTGTCTGGTCCCACAGCGTTAAGATCAACAAAAGACTAACCTGTCTGGTCCCACAGCATTAAGATCAACAAAAGACCACAACAGATTGGAAATGGCTTTCCACATTGTACAAGTGACCAAGAATCAAACAATCTCAAAAAGGTCTCCCTCGTTTTCTCTCTTCAGTGTATTAACAAAAGGAAAAAAGAAAAGTGAAAAAAAAAAACGTACACCTGTTAATTGAGCCAACTCCACCCTGTGGTATTGGGCTGCCACCAACACGATTAGGAAATTAGTCGGGTTTCAGTGAAACAGATGGTGAGAGGGAATTCTCATGTCTCCAGCAGCACCTCCTATATGCTCCTTTCTATTTTCAGTTCAGTTTAGATATGTCATCGCTCTCTGTCTAGGTGATTATCAAATACAACAATTCCAATTGGACAATTTGTGTCCTTTTGGAGTGAACAAACTCCTCAACTACAGTATGCGAGCGCAGACAATGCATCTTTGTTTTTTTTAGAAGAGACTTTACTTGTGCTTGATGTCCCATCAATTAAAGGCCTATGTCCACCAGCTGCGGTATGGCTCCGTGCGGCTGCCTGAACAGACCCACACACATCTTGTCAGGCTCATGCGGATCCGGCAAAAATAGAACAGGTACGTATCCGTACCACATGTATTGTCCATCTTTTGACATGTGCGAGAGTCTGTTCCGGCAGTTTTACCGGAGCCACGCAGAGCCGTACCGCCTCTGGTGGACATTGGGTTTATGACATGTAGGTAGGCTATTCATTGTACCGGCTGTTCAACTGGCTCTGTACAAGAGACGATAACACTGTATGTGTGCCAACAACTTTGGATGTGGTGCGTTGTTCTCACAGTGAATCTTGCCGCTTATCGTTTGTTGCTGTTGCAGCATTGGATGTATCGTTGATATTTCGAGATTGGCAAGCAAACTTTTTTTTTTATAAGCATACTTTGGCAGTAAGATTTGCCAAAAACACAAGACTGACGGACAACAAGTAATACTGAAAATTACCTTGTCTCTCTCTCTCTCTCCCAGTCTCCATCCGAGCATGGGCAGAGTGAAGTTATCTCCCGTACGCTGATGACCCAGGTCGGCTCATTTATCCTATTCAGGAAGCAAGAGATTGATTGTGCCTGTGCCATCGCTGTAATTATATTGTCATCACTTAATCAACCTTATTGGATTCCTCAAGCGCTCGCAGTCCCTGAGGCTGGAGCTGGGAGAAAGATTGACTTTTTTCGGACAGAAGGAGAGAGAGAGAGAGAGAGAGAGAGAGACAGAGAGAGAGAGAGAGAGAGAGAGAGACCAAATTAACCATGGGGTGATTTGAGAGGCTACGAAATGGGCTAATAAGGACAGAGAGACATCAAGTGAAGGGAGTGTGGTGGTAAAATAGTGCTAAAGTGAAGGGACTGTGGTGGTAAAAGAGTGCTAAAGTGAAGGGACTGTGGTGGTAAAAAGAGTGCTAAAGTGAAGGGACTGTGGTGGTAAAAGAGTGCTAAAGTGAAGGGAGTGTGGTGGTAAAAGAGTGCTAAAGTGAAGGGACTGTGGTGGTAAAATAGTGCTAAAGTGAAGGGAGTGTGGTGGTAAAAGAGTGCTAAAGTGAAGGGACTGTGGTGGTAAAAGAGTGCTAAAGTGAAGGGAGTGTGGTGGTAAAAGAGTGCTAAAGTGAAGGGACTGTGGTGGTAAAAAGAGTGCCAAAGTGAATGGACTGTGGTGGTAAAAGAGTGCTAAAGTGAAGGGACTGTGGTGGTAAAAGAGTGCTAAAGTGAAGGGACTGTGGTGGTAAAAGAGTGCTAAAGTGAAGGGAGTGTGGTGGTAAAAGAGTGCTAAAGTGAAGGGACTGTTGTGGTAAAAAGAGTGCTAAAGTGAAGGGACTGTGGTGGTAAAAGAGTGCTAAAGTGAAGGGACTGTGGTGGTAAAAGAGTGCTAAAGTGAAGGGAGTGTGGTGGTAAAAGAGTGCTAAAGTGAAGGGACTGTGGTGGTAAAAGAGTGCTAAAGTGAAGGGACTGTGGTGGTAAAAAGAGTGCTAAAGTGAAGGGAGTGTGGTGGTAAAAAGAGTGCTAAAGTGAATGGACTGTGGTGGTAAAAAGAGTGCTAAAGTGAAGGGAGTGTGGTGGTAAAAGAGTGCTAAAGTGAAGGGACTGTGGTGGTAAAAGAGTGCTAAAGTGAAGGGACTGTGGTGGTAAAAAGAGTGCTAAAGTGAAGGGAGTGTGGTGGTAAAAAGAGTGCTAAAGTGAAGGGAGTGTGGTGGTAAAAGAGTGCTAAAGTGAAGGGACTGTGGTGGTAAAAAGAGTGCTAAAGTGAAGGGAGTGTGGTGGTAAAAAGAGTGCTAAAGTGAAGGGACTGTGGTGGTAAAAGAGTGCTAAAGTTACAGGAGCATGTCAAAAATGAGTATAGAGCAGGAAAGGGAAAGGGAAGCAGAGGGGGGATCAGGTGGGAGGATGCGGGCAAAGACTGAGTGATTGTTTCCTCAAGTGTGTGTCTGCCCCGCCAGAGAGGAGGTAACAAATGGTCAGGGTGTCACCTGGAAAAGCAGTTTAATAATTCATTTGTCTATCGGGCTGGGCAGAAAGGGCTGCTTTGAAGAGTGGGGCACAGATGGTCATCAGAGTGAGAGGTGCTGCACACACACCCTCACCCACACACCCACACAAACAGGGGCTGTGCTGGAGACTGGCTCATCACACACACACACACACACACACACACACACATGCACGCACGCACGCACGCATGCACGCATGCACGCGCACACACACACACACACACACACACACACACCCTCACCCACACAAAACAGGGGCTGTGCTGGAGACTGGCTCATCACACACACACACACATGCACGCACGCATGCATGCAAGCGCACACACACACACACACACACACACACACACACACACACACACACACCCTCGTCCCTCACCCACACAAAACAGGGGCTGTACTGTTGACTGGCTCATCACACACACACACACACACACACACACACACACACACACACACACACACAAAACAGGGGCTGTGCTGGAGACTGGCTCATCTCACACACACACACACACACACACACACACACACACACACACACACACACACAAAACAGGGGCTGTACTGGAGACTGGCTCATCACAGACACACACACACACACACACACACACACACACACACACACACACACACACACACACACACACACACACACAAAACAGGGGCTGTGCTGGAGACTGGCTCATCACCTGGGTGCACACCATATGCCAGGGTGGCTGACAACCTGCTCACCAGGCCCATGCTGAGAGATGCACACACACACACACACACACACACACACACACGCACGCACGCACACACACACACGCACACACACACACACGTGCACGCACGCACGCACGCACGCACACACGCACGCACACACGCACACACACACACACACACACACGCACACACACATACTCACAGATTTTCCTTATGCTGTAACGGTTCCAATTTTCCCACAGCAAAAGGCCCTTTCTTGCATACTGATGTGCACATGCGTTTGTGTGGGCTGTGCAGATAAGGATGGAAGCGATAGAAAAGGCCTGGCGGGGTGCCTTCACCTCAACATCAAGCAGGTCAGAGCTGATGATAACACACGTCATGCGCATATGCGCATAATGCGAAATGCGTACTGTAAGCATAGGTGCACACATACAAAGTCACAACACAAGGCGTAACTCAACACACACAAACTCAAGGGCTCGTGATGAGGAACATAAGCTGTGCTTTCTGTCCATCCATCATTATATGAAAGAACCCGACCGCGGCGTTCTCCCTCTTTTGCCATTTCACATGTGACTAGGCCCAGTGCCCACGGCCCACTGCACACGGAATCACATGTGACTAGGCCCAGTGCACACGGCCCACTGCACACGGAATCACATGTGACTAGGCCCAGTGCACACGGCCCACTGCACACGGAATCACATGTGACTAGGCCCAGTGCACACGGAATCACATTTGACTAGGCCCAGTGCACACAGAATCACATGTGACTAGGCCCAGTGCACACGGCCCAGTGCACACGGAATCACATGTGACTAGGCCCAGTGCACACAGAATCACATGTGACTAGGCCCAGTGCACACGGAATCACATGTGACTAGGCCCAGTGCACACAGAATCACATGTGACTAGGCCCAGTGCACACAGAATCACATGTGACTAGGCCCAGTGCACACGGCCCAGTGCACACGGAATCACATGTGACTAGGCCCAGTGCACACAGAATCACATGTGACTAGGCCCAGTGCACACGGCCCAGTGCACACGGAATCACATGTGACTAGGCCCAGTGCACACAGAATCACATGTGACTAGGCCCAGTGCACACGGAATCACATGTGACTAGGCCCAGTGCACACGGAATCACATGTGACTAGGCCCAGTGCCCACGGAATCACATGTGACTAGGCCCAGTGCACACGGAATCACATGTGACTAGGCCCAGTGCCCACGGAATCACATGTGACTAGGCCCAGTGCACACGGAATCACATGTGACTAGGCCCAGTGCACACGGAATCACATGTGACTAGGCCCAGTGCACACGGAATCACATGTGACTAGGCCCAGTGCACACGGAATCACATGTGACTAGGCCCAGTGCACACGGAATCACATGTGACTAGGCCTAGTGCACACGGAATCACATGTGACTAGGCCCAGTGCACACGGAATCACATGTGACTAGGCCCAGTGCACACGGAATCACATGTGACTAGGCCCAGTGCACACAGAATCACATGTGACTAGGCCCAGTGCACACGGACTCGCATGTGACTAGGCCCAGTGCACACGGAATCACATGTGACTAGGCCCAGTGCACACGGACTCGCATGTGACTAGGCCCAGTGCACACGGAATCACATGTGACTAGGCCCAGTGCACACGGAATCACATGTGACTAGGCCCAGTGCACACGGACTCGCATGTGACTAGGCCCAGTGCACACGGAATCACATGTGACTAGGCCCAGTGCACACGGAATCACATGTGACTAGTAGGGCTGTGCCGATTCACTTATCTCCCGATTCGATACTATCACGATACTTGGGTGCCGATTCGATATATATTGCGATTCTTAAGTATTGCGATTCTACGATTATTGCGATTCGATATTACGATTTATTGCGATTTTTGTTTCTTTTTTTCTTTTCTTTTTTCAGTTTGTTTGCTTTTTACACTAGATTAGAACATGGGAAAAGTTGAATCATACACTAGAGACTGTATATTATATATCATGAGTAGGGCTGGGCGATATAGTTAAAAACAGGGGCGGACTGGGATCATAATTCAGGCCGGGCATTAGATACCAAGCAGGCCAGGCCGATATGGGCCGACGTTTGAAGCCCAAAGATGCACCCACTTTAACCCTGAAGTGTAATTATTACTTCAGACTAACTAATAAAGTAATAAAACCACTAGTAAACCAGTAGGCGGCGCCTGGCCTGCTGTTCAGTGAGTGGCCTGACTGCGGGCACAAAAAAAAAAAAAAAAAAAATTTTTTTTTTTTTTTTTTTTTTTTTTTTTTTTGCTTTTGCGATTATCGATTCTGGAATAAAAGATCGATTCAAAAAATCGTGACATTAAAAATC
Organism: Poromitra crassiceps; assembly: GCF_964638095.1. Taxonomy (NCBI): domain Eukaryota; kingdom Metazoa; phylum Chordata; class Actinopteri; order Beryciformes; family Melamphaidae; genus Poromitra; species Poromitra crassiceps. The sequence continues at coordinate 14,393,591 of NC_139646.1, forward strand.
GCGATACTTAGGTGAATCGATTTTTTCTCCCACCCCTAGTGACTAGGCCCAGTGCACACGGAATCACATGTGACTAGGCCCAGTGCACACGGAATCGCCCATCAAAACCCAATGATCCAACACCTACTGACTGTAACAACCCAAAACACTGGCTTGTTAAGACACAGAGTACCTGAGTACCTGTGCCCCAACACTCAAACAGCAGCCCACCTTTCATTCACTGACTGCACTGACTGTAACTGCTGATGCCACTTTCTGCCTGGCCTTGATGTGCCTGGCATGCTTTGTTCCTCTCCCTGGGTGGCTTGCAGGTGCTCACTTCAGGCCAGCCAATGTCTCGTTGTTGCAGACGCACCAGGCCACTCTTGTTTGATGTTGCTACACCTGTGATACATCACCTGTGATACCTACATGCATTTTGACACTTCCATTTTAAAGAGACGTCAGAAGCTTTATTATGCTGCAGTTGTAGCCATCGCAGAGTCCCAATATAAACCACAGACTTGAAAGTTGCAAGTGTTCTACTCATTTTAGCTAAGTTAGTTACTTTGTTAGTTTGTTCGTTAGTTCGTTAATAGCAAAAAGCTGTTTCAGGGGCTCTGGTTTTGCACTATATTTAATGACGTGCAGTACTACAAGAGGATATATACCGGATGAATTCGATGGCTGCCACTTTGTATGATGTATATGCATATGAAAATCCATAAGAGAAAGGCAACGCAGATACATAAAAGGAAGACTGTTAAGACCAAAGCTAGATGACAGGAGACAAACGGAATTTGGTTTAGTGGCAGACAGACTAGTGTGCCGGGATGCGGGGGAAGGGGGGAA